>NW_028259182.1:3155601-3469973 GCF_977971745.1 Zootermopsis nevadensis
TTTAAATATTTAAAATAATGTTCTCTATCGAAATGTTAGATTTACAATTACAACATCATTTTTCACACGACATGTTTCAGTTCTATATGAACCATCTTCAGGTGTATAAAATTATATAAACTTAAATATAATTTCTTAAATGCAACTTTTAGTCAGATGTCTTATCAGATATCAAAATGATGTTTTCTTCCAGATTTTTTGTATTTTAATATCGTAACAAAAAATCTGGAAAAAAAAATCTGAAAGAAAACATCATTTTGATATCTGATAAGACATCTGACTAAAAGTTGCATTTAAGAAATTATATTTGAGTTTAAGTTTATATAATTTATACACCTGAAGATGGTTCTTTTAGAACTGAAACATGTCGTGTAAAATATGATGTTCTAATTGTAAATCGAACATTTCGATAGAGAACATCATTTAATATATTTTAAATATTTAAATGTTAATTATAACAATATTTTAATATTTAATAGAATTTTATTGTGATTAGACTGACAAGATTTAAACAAACAAACAAATCTCTACCAGAAGGTTTGGTGTGTGTTGAAGAATGCAGTATTCATCGCTGTCTGTCATGAAAATATGTAGGAAACTGAAGGTAAAGCTCCACGAGTTCTTGCCGTGCAGGGGGCAATGTTAACGTTCGACGGTTGTATTCGAAAATAACGCTCTTCGAGGTCAATTTACCGTGACCTTCAGGTTTTCTCGTGGTTTTCATCTTCTATATAATGCCGATGTAATACCTCGAAATGGGTAAACTTTCATTTCCATAAAATTCTTATATATTTAGATAAGCTTCTGCGTCAAAGATTTAAATAAACGTCATTAAATAAAAACTGTTTGTCTGTCAGTGGGGTTCTGGGTTTGAATCTCACTGGAGGCTTCTTTGTTTGTCCGGGTTTCTTCTGCCCTGTGTAAGTAGACGCCTCTCAACGAGGTGAGTTTTACCGAACGTCACAGCGTGGTTTGACGAAAAGGAAAATGTAAATTCTCGGCAAGCCAAGGTTCATGTGAACTGTAAGCGTCTTAATAATCGGGTAAATTCTATTGAGACAATTATTAATATCTGAATACTTTTCCGTGTCAAAGACGTTTCGAACAGATTTTGTATATCGTAATGATATCTGTTTTGTGTCTCACGAAAAATTTTGTTTCGTATCGCATCTCAGTAGTGTTTTGTTTATTTTTCAACGAGTGTGGGTAAGATGGCGTCTCGTAGGAGTACGATTGTTGTAAAATATTTTAAGGTTATGTCCCGTCATGCACCTGGATCGAACGTGGTAGTAGCTGACCTTAAGGATTCGAATAGAACCTGGGACCTCCCGAATACGAAACTTACGACCAAACCCAACCACTAAACCTCTCAGCAGTGACAAACACTTGTTAACTCTTTTCTTATAGATGCGTTTGTAAAGTGCATCAGTTAGGCCTGCGCATGCTAATACCTCATATCGATTACTCACCTCTCTTTTCTTTACGACCTCTGGTGGAAGATGGACGCCTTGCGTTGTATTTTCCTGAAATATACGAGTTTCTAAATAGGTCTTTAGTTTTACTGGATATGACATGCTCGTTACATGCAGAATGCAGCTAGACTATTCACATTAATATCTGATTCATGCTTCAAACATGGTAAGTGCTTTAAATTGTTACAGTGGATTTCTTCGTGTATCGCATTGTCTATAGATTTGAATTCCTCTCCGGACTTGGAAATATGTCAGCGTTTCTCATTGTTTTCCTGTGATGATAGACGTCTTTTGATGGGTTGTCTTTCGTCAGGAGTCCTTTGTCTTGTGCTGAACAGAAATGTATAAAACCTATGACTTTCATGCTCAAGTGTGCAGTTATGAAGACGACGTCGTGGTTCTGATGCGACTGGCCAAAATGTTGAGACAAACATCAGAATGCAGCGTCCGTAGGCGTCCTTAAAATTTTCTTTTAGATTCCTTATCGTAGAATAAAATTCGACATGAAGTAATCCATCATCAAGTTAGTATTCCACCACGAAATCCGTCCAGTTAAGGCTGACTTGTTTCGACTTCAGCCTTCGTGTCTTTCATCAGGGTGTCGAAAGTGGCGTCTTTTTGACAAACACTTTATGGATTGTTTTGGGTTCGTGTACTCTTCCATTCGGCGGGTATTCTTCGAAGCATTCAGTTCTGACATATTTAAAATTTATTCACTTTTTCAGTGGCAGAGAACAGTGTACTGCGCTGTCCGTCTATGTGGGCTCTCGTGCCCACTAGTACTAATAATACGCTATGACATTAAAAATAATTTATATAATTAACTATTTAAATTAAAGTCTTATAAAGTTTGCTCAAAGCCTTGTGTGCATTTAATGAGAAATAAATAAAATATACGCTAAACTTCAAGTTGAGTGGTTAACCTTGTAGACCGAATTAATCCTTGGACATTCACTGGTCATACGCTGCCAGGATTCTCGTAAGAAATTGTTTAAACAATCCGACCAATCATGTCATGAGGGCGTGGGATAATGTAGAGGTATATACCCACATATTGTTCATCTAAGCTCCGTATTTACTGTGCTCAAAACTGCCTTTACCCCGTCATAGACGTTGTGAACGTGGTACAAAGAGAAAAATTCCAAACGTTTCTACCGGGAATCGAAGTCTAGGTATCGAGTTTCAGCATGCCAGTTCACACAATTCACAGATTTTTTAGGAGAATTGAAGCCAAGGTCAGTCCGACTGATGTTTAGATGCATGTCGAGATAAATTTAGGGACAGATGTGCAAACAGACACTACGTGCCCAAAATTCGACCTTAGTTATACGCATGCGTGCTTAGAATACCCAATATTGCTGTTAAAATATGTGTTCTGTAGTCAACTCGTTCTTGGAAGCATATTATTTACATATAAGAATATTTTAAAATTCACTAATAAATGCTAACATCAAGAAAGAGCCTTCTTACAACTATGTCTTTCAAGCTTGGTTCTAATATGCACTGCGTGAAACGTGTGTATTTTTTTTAACGTTTAATACTTTGAGGAAGGGGTTAAACATAAGGCAATTGCTCAGTGTCACAAGGCTAAGAAATAGTCATAAGTCACCCAGATCTTTCGCCTGTCTGTAACAGCATTCCATACCTCCATTTGTCAAAAGAGAAAACGTCTCTAGTAGAATTGTAGTGTCGAAAAATCACAGCTGTTATAAGTCTTATAATCTGCAGATATAATGTATTATCAGTTTACTGCATATTACAGCTTCTAATGTAAGGTTTTTTGTCAGTCTTGGAGAAAATGTAATTATGTAAATTTAAATGAAGATTTCCAAGTAAAATATTTCCAGGACAATGGATTAAGATGCCAATCCCATGGCCGAATAATTTCAGTGCCATAACTATCAGTAACCATAAACTGGATTGTTCTTTACGGTGTCAGTTTCGAAATCCACTGTTTATGAAACGTCCAGTCTTTTTTACGGAATCGATTGTACATATTTCCCCTTTGGTATGCTTCTTGTTTGCACGCAGCAAAATACAAAATGCCCTCAGTGAGTTACGTAGAAAGGGCGAGCCCTCGAGGAAGTGTCTGTCTGGGTGTCTGTGTCAACACTTGGCTGCAACAAGAGGCTTGTTTGCACCGTAATTTATCCACCTGGGGAGATTTCTTCGAAAAGCCACCTGTTCACTCATTTCCCTCGGCGTCTTGAACCCCACTGTAAAGGAGAACTCAACGTTTACGTGATCACACTCCTGCTTCCCATTACAGAGGGGCAGAGTTCGGCTAATCATGGCTTATCTCAGTCACTTAATGCATATATTGAAATAAACCACTACATTTACTTTAATACTGTTCTTCCATATACGCCTAGGACTCTGAAGTGACCTCTTACTGATGGGTATCTCACACACATTCCTTCTTGAGTGTTAACATGTTCCGTGTCTCCGAAGTGATTTCTTCCCACAAGGTTAATTAACGAACCCCATGGAGCTTACTGCTTGAGGAGCTCATAATCCATCGACTGGTCAATAAATTTTCACCTTTATGGACTCTGAAAGCTAATTACCATATTTATAACTGCCTGATCCCTGTTCTGAGCCATTTTCATTCAGTCCACACCTTCAAAAAAACACTTTGTATGTGTTCAGAGATTTTAAATAGAAACTCCGATATCTTCCTTTAATGTTTCCCCAACCAAAAGTTTGGCATTATCGAAAATATAATTAAAATAAATCCATTTGCGTATTCCAGTACATGTATACGTGCATGAACAAGCTTAAGGAAAATCCACTTGATCATTCCATTAGATGTATACGTGCATGAACAAGCTTCAGGGAAATCCACTTGATCATTCCATTAGATGTATACGTGCATGAACAAGCTTCAGGGAAATCCACTTGATCATTTCAGTAGACGTATACGTGCATGAACAAGCTTTAGGGAAATCCACTTGATCATTCCATTAGATGTATACGTGCATGAACAAGCTTCAGGGAAATCCACTTGATCATTTCAGTAGACGTATACGTGCATGAACAAGCATAAGGGGAATCCACTTGATCATTCCATTAGATGTATACGTGCATGAACAAGCTTCAGGGAAATCCACTTGATCATTCCATTAGATGTATACGTGCATGAACGTGCTTCACGGGAATCCACTTTATCATTCCAGTAGACGTATACGTGCATGAACAAGCTTAAGGGAAATCCACTTGATCATTCCAGCAGACGTATACGTGCATGAACAAACTTCAGGGAAAGTTGCGTGTTCATTCCATTAAATTTATACGTGCTTGAATAAGCCTCAAAACAGCATGCAAGCTAGCTCAGTTTCCTTTTCAACTGCCACACCAAGCCTCACCTCCTCTCCTGCAGTTAGGGCGGGCGTTGTGTAGTGAGGAGTTAGGGATGGGCTTGCCTACGGGGGTAACACACCAGCAGTACCCCGTTTCGGCATGGCACTGAACGGGAGCGAACGTCCCGTCCGGGAGACAAGTGGGCACGAGGAATAGGGACTGGTGTTTCCTCTTAGAGTAGACTTGCCCCGAACACAGCTTCTCTTCTGCGGGACCAAACATACATACAACTGCTTACATTTAAAACAGTGGCGTGATGCATTTAATGGATTAGGTCTTGGACGTTGCGATACCAATGAAAAATGTGTAAAACGTGGATCCGAAATATGAAGCGTACAGTATTGTTAGTTTCACGACGTTGTGTGCACCGTAAACATAGTCATGTCGGAGTGGCCTTTGGGCTAAGGTCTGGAGGAAATTTCACTGTGTAACTGAAGATCTATTGGCGACAGTACAACCATTACATCTGGCTTAGAGAAAATGTCACGTTCCATCTCAAAAAGACCAAATCATGGCAGTATAAGCATATCTTCCTAATTCCAGAGGATATAATAATGGTGGCTGAACCTTTATATATTTCGTGCGGAAAAAATTAATTTGATCTTTCCAGGAATCCATATTAAGGCATTATGAAAGTTATGTTTTGTGTGGATGAAACTCCCCCATAGGGACAATTATTAAGTTTATGTTTGGGCTTATAGGCGATTTATGTTCAAATAAGCGTAGTTGAGTGAGGGCCATGAATCAAGTCATCATCAGCAGGCTATTATGTGTTTATAACATGACAGCTACAACCCCTTCAGATAGACGTGGCTGTCTTCTTGATAAAGCAGTTGACTCCCACATTCAATTGGTCTTCATTTCAGACACCCAAACGCATTGCGTAGTATAAGTGTTGACTCACGTTTGGTTCAACGCCATTGGTCTTCCTCAAGACATTTAAGTTGTTTCGCGGCTTCAGTCAGCAACATGACTGAGACAGATTCCCCTCGTACATTCTGTTTTTATGAGCTGTTTCTGCAAATCGCTTAAAATTAAGGCATGGTAAGGAAGATTGAGTTTACGTGTTTTATTTCCGATACTAAAATTAAAACGTAAAATTAACTTATACTTCCGAAAAGTTATTGAGAGTATTTGAAGTTTCGATTGTACCAGTCGGATAATGCCCCCTTGCATTCTGTGGAACAAAACTCGATCTTACGTCATCTCTAGGGGTTATCCTCTCACCTCACAAGTTTGAGCAACCATCACGTTGGAACAACTGATTGATGGGAATTAAGAAATACGAATCTGAAATAACTTCCCATGGCAAAATGTCCATACCAAATTTCAAGAATATCTATATAGCCATTCTCGAGTTATATGCCAAAAGGCTATGACGTCATCAGTCATCCTCCCATCGCATAACTTTGATTATCCGTCATGTTGGTATTACTGATTGCAAGAAATTCAAATGTACCGGTAGGAGTTTGGACTGAACTCGGTACGAACTGTCATGATAATATTTGAAGTCAATCAGAGAATTGTTACGTGACGGAACGTGTAGTTTGTAAGATCAATGATAGATGGCAGCACGATCTCGGTTGAAAGACGCGGTAGATGGACGGACGGACAGAAGGCAATCGTAATGTGTTCGTCGCTGACGCTAAAGCTTAAAGAACGCCTAAAAATCTGGCAAACGTTTACTTTCAAAGAAATATACCGCGGGTGATGTTTATGACATGAAAGTGTGGCGAACGATAAAAAAGGCGAAGTAATGTTCGGAGTGAAAAACGAAAACAGTGTTGGCGAGAAGTGAAGTAGAACACATGTCATGTGAGTCAGCAGTTCTGGAAACTTAAAAAAAAGTTTACATCGTTGTTCATTAGAAGGCTGTCATCCGAGGCGAACGAAATATATTTGCACAGTATTTCATTAGGCCTATTTAAAAACACGGGTCGATTCTTGTTTATTTTCACTGAGAACTTTAAATAAAGGCATAATGTGGGGGGGGGGGGGGCGAGATTTCGTATTGGGATTTACACTGAAAGCTAATGGGCGAAATTCAGTTTTGGTTTATTTTGGTCTAGTGTAACTTCAGCTTATAAGACGCCTTAACAAAAATCAATAATTCTTTCTCCAAAATGAGCTCTCTCTCTCACTCACTCATGGACGCCATTTTGAGTAATTTTCAAAATCTAAAAAAGCATATAATTTTTTCAAGTTCCCCATTCAAGACGATTTTTTTTATTTCCAATTTCTATGGCTCACCGTTGTAAAGTTTTTGGACACTCCTTGTGCCTAATTTTCAGAAAAAAAATTTCCCCTGGGTTATGACTCCTTCTAGATTAACTTTTTTTCTTTTTAAATTGCTATATGATACAAACTTGTGTTGGGCAAGGCCGTGGTCTAGGCAACACGGAGTTTTCCTCCGTGGCATCCCAACAATTACTCCATTCACACACAGAAGAAGGCAATGGCAAACCACTTCTGGATCATCTGCCAAGAACGTATATGAACAGGTCCCAGTCCGAGAAAATGGTGGAAGGATCCTGTTCATATGGACCTGTCGTCAGACAGAACACTAAATAATAATACGATGAGGTGGTCTAGCGGTTAGAACGCTGGCCTTGTAATCCTGGGGGTCTCGGGTTCGATTCCCGGCGGTGCCCGAATTTATAACTTGTGTTGGGCAAGGCCGTGGTCTAGGCAACACGGAGTTTTCCTCCGTGGCATCCCAACAATTACTCCATTCACACACAGAAGAAGGCAATGGCAAACCACTTCTGGATCATCTGCCAAGAACGTATATGAACAGGTCCCAGTCCGAGAAAAGGATGGAAGGATCCTGTTCATATGGACCTGTCGTCAGACAGAACACTAAATAAATAAAAATATGATACATAGTGCGTTCATTTCCACCACGAGATTTCAGAACAATAAAATTCGAAACGAAGACACTGATTTTCCTTTGCAATAAATCAAGGCCTTAGAGTAAAGCAGATTCACGAAGAACGTATCTCGATTACTACTCGTTTTTAAGATGGCTGTCTTTTGGGCTGTGACGCCGTGTAGACTGACTGAAGTTTACCAACGTATCAGGAACACGGATTTCATTGTAGTGTCTAGAGAAAACTAACGGAAAGAGGTGGATGGACGCCACTCCCTCAGAAGATCCCAGACAGCCGAAACACCTGAAATCCGACATAAAATACCAGAGGGAAAACCAGTTTGAAGTCCACGTGCGTTGCTTTCGAAGAAAGTAGGACACAATACCTATGTTTAAAGCCGTCTGGGATCTTCTCTGAGCTACTCGACATTACACCGGGTTGGGTTGGGTTGGGGGGGTTACATCACCGTAAGTAATCTCATGGCGTTTAGCACTGGTACGTTTAATATAAATATATTTACAAAATAACAAAAGTAAGTAATTTTATATGTTATGAAGGGGCTAGTGAGTTGAGTAGAGATGCTTCTGAAATGTCTTTGGACCAGGGGTTTACAACCTTTTAATATCTGGGGCGATATTTGCTTTATTGACTCTCGGGTCGCCTGAGAGTTATCGAAACTTCGTAGCTATATATTAAATACGATACCTCAACACGTTACGCGAAGAGGTTCGTGTGTTAGCTTACTCTGCAGTTTTATTTAACAAATTTGGTTTATTTTTGTTATTGATTGTACGCTTAAAATATATACTTAATTTAATATTTTAATATTTTCCGTCAAATTACAATTTTAATAAGATAATAAAATATTTAAAATATCATTTCACGTTCCGCATCGAATGATCGATTTACAAATTGGAACGTAAATCGATCATTCGATGCGGAAAGTGAAATGATATTTTAAATATTTTATTATCTTATTAAAATTGTGATTTGACGGGAAATATTAAAATATTAACCTAATTCACAATATGACGCAAATATACTACCTTATATACTTAATTTAGTCTGTACTGTAACTATACGTTTATTATAAAAAAATATATGATACGGTATTACAGAAATACACGTGGACCACGGCCTGAGAATAATTGCTTTATTTAAAAAAAATTAACGGCTACTTAGGGAGTACTGTAAATGTGTTTTTGTTGCGGGCGTTTTGCGTCGTCTCCTGATTTTTTATATTTAAAATCACAACGTTTCGGAAGTTCGTTCTATTTCCGTTTTCAGGTGACAGGTTTGAGGACAGAAACTTACTCTGTATTCTGAACACAACCTGGATTAAGGTCTATTTTTCAAATTATTCTGTCGCGAAAGAATTCATTATACTTCAGATAATACAAAAGAAATCTGCACATGAAATTGGTAAGATTCTGACAGCTCATATCAGATCCTGTCGAGATTTTACCGCTTCGACTCCCTGCTGAGGCACCGGATATCCTGAGTGCCTTTATGAATTCCATCAGTTCTTCTGGTCAAAAGTCGATATAGAACTCTGAAGTCGATCACTTGCAAACCCTTTCTGGTTTATAGTGCTTATATATTTTCCATTCCGAACGTCGAACTTCATTTCGGAGAGTGTTATAGAATATTGTTTTTAATATTATATTACTTAGATATAAAAACTAATAATAATGCTTTTCACATGAATGTTTTGCGTCGTCACAGACATTTCAAGGCAGTCTAAATCCGAAAATCAATTTAAAATACGACATTGCCTCATTCGGCTATAAATAATCTTAGTTATTACTGGGTGTTCAACCATTAAAATAATCTCTACACATCATTTAGCTAAAAGTATATTTGTGCCTTTTTTAAAAATAAATAATTCAATTTATCTTTTATACATAACATAATATCGTAAGTGCTATTTCCGGCAAACAAGCTGTTAGGAGTGAAGTTTTATTTAATCAGAGTTTGGAAGTATATTAAGAAGATTTAAAATATTAGTAAGTATTAATATACGTGCACATTCGCAAAAGGAAATGTTAGAAATGATTATTTCGTAAACGTAAAAACACGTGCATGTATATTTAGGTCATGACCTTGGTTGCTGAGAAGTTGGAAATTGCATATTATCACGTGACAGTGTAGCGAAAGCTCACTTTTCACGTGCTGGAAAAACTATTGGCTGTAAGATGTCCTAGTAACTGCGTCAGAAACGGGTATATTAACTGCTAAAAGTTTCTTTGTATTACAAACGTGCTTAATTCTATAGTATAATTACTTCATTATATCACATTACACGTGTAGTTGATACAGTGACGCCTTATTCTGTATGTTGTTTTCAGATTTTAAATATAGAATCTTTATATAGTCGCATTAACTCGGTTTTAAACCAAAAAAAGTATCAAATTGAATGTGACACTTATTATGTAAAATGGGTACTTGTGAGTTATCGGGACACATCTCTTTAAAAATAGGTTGTTAGGTTAGGTTAAGTTAGGTTGGGTTAGGTTAAGTTAGGTTAGGTTGGGTTAGGTTAAGTTAGGTTAGGTTAAGTTAGGTTAGGTTAGGTTGGGTTGGGTTAAGTTAAGTTAGGTTAGGTTAGGTTAGTTTGGGTTAGGTTAAGTTAGGTTAGTTTGGGTTAGGTTAAGTTAGGTTAGGTTAATATGTGTGGATAAATACTTGAAAGTTATTATATTTTATTTCACCTAACCTATTTTTAAATCGATGTGTCCCGATAAACCACAAGTACCATAAAATGTGTTCTATGACGGATTTTATGAAAATTAATACAGACCATTTGATTCTATAATAGTGATTGCTCTAGCATTCGGTGCAATACGTGTGTCTGTGTGTGAAGAATCTATATATATATATATATATATATATATATATATATATATAGTGTACCAATTGTGAAATTGTATATAAAAATTGTTCCAACTCGAATTCAAAATTGTTACGACAAAGCATTCCAAGGTTCTTATAATCATCGAGTTGTTATATAATCCGTGACAGTGAGGGTTAAATTGACATTTCAATTATGACTATTTTAGGGTCTACTGATTGAAGTGGTGGTGGTGGTGGTAATAATAATTACCGTCCCCCACGTCCTAACTTTGTGTGAATCCCAAGGTCTCGAACAAAGATGCAATTATGGGTTTCTACACACCAAAGTGTTTCGTTAAAATCCATTACCTTTACATCTGCCACGGTGCTGTACAGACACCTGAGTTCCTTGACATTGTTCCCGCTGCATGTGACATCTACTGGCATATGTCACACCGTCAGTGCCACAAACCGGCCTCCTGTGCTCCTCTGCAGAGGTACATGTCTGGAAACGTAAGCTGCAGTCTTTCATGCCCTGTAATAAGAATACGAGAATTCAAAATTATTACCGCCTTTAATTCGTGGCTTTTGTGTGGGATTTTAATTTCTCATAGCTGTTAGTACGGTGGATCGCCGCACCGCGCCGTGCAGTCTGATAGAAGTTAACCGACGTATCAGAGGTAGAAACTACACCATTTAATGCATACAGCGATTATTTACATCGCCGTTTTGTCGCTAGACTGTCATGTGATGTTAATACGTAAATCAGGAGCTGTCAAATATTTGTAGGGTCACATTTACCCTTCCTGAAGGGCCCTGATGTTAAGAGTACATTTTTTTAAAAAAAAATTCATGGAAATATATTAAAATTTTAATAAATTAGACCTGATATTTAAAAAAAAAAGTTCACATCTTCGATGCTCGATATTTTTCTGTGATAAAATGGGCTACTAGTGAGATATTTTGACACTGGTTTTGTTTCAGTGATCTTTTTTAAGTGTCAGATTTAATTTCTTTCGTCGTAATTCCTATACATCCTTAGAATTTTTTATCACCAAGTCTCGTCCTAGTTCATGAATTTAATTCTTCTCAAGTTACTGTCGCGAACTGACATCACTGATTATTTTCTGGAACAGACAAGACTGTTTAATCATGCAGAATAACATAGTTTTATGGATGATGTACGCGAGCCGCTTGTGGGTTGAGACCCCCTAGCATAAAACGATATTCTTGGTATAATGGCTTATCGACATGCATGGAAAGGTCAATAGTTTTTTTTTTGGTTCTTAAGAATTACGCCGTGCAGAAGTATGGAGTGAATTCAAAGTGCATATTATTGACCTTAGGACTAGATGGATGTAAATGGTAAGCTTCACGCTCCGGCCAGTTTACCCCTGGGGAAGAAACCCCCTGGTACTATTATTTATTTAGTGTTCTGTCTGACGACAGGTCCATATGAACAGGATCCTTCCATCCTTTTCTCGGACTGGGACCTGTTCATATACGTTCTTGGCAGATGATCCAGAAGTGGTTTGCCATTGCCTTCTTCTGTGTGTGAATGGAGTAATTGTTGGGATGCCACGGAGGAAAACTCCGTGTTGCCTACACCACGGCCTTGCCCAACACAAGTTATAAAAATTCGGTAACCGCCGGGAATCGAACCCGAGACCCCAGGATTACAAGGCCAGCGTTCTAACCGCTAGACCACCGTGGTACTAGTTGGACAGAAGTCTAGGTGAGCCTGAAAGCCGGTCTAGCCGCTAATGTTGCGTATTTCAGCGCATTTAATAAGCACTGCCTCCGAGCGAAACCGGTCGATATGTTGAAGGCTACAAGAAATACTTCCTAGTGTATGCAGTTTCTGACTGATTGATAACATGCAAGTGGTAAGGCGCCACTGTCTTCTGGCGCCAGCATCAGAGAGAGGCGGAAAATAACTGGGTACTCAGTTCCCCACAAACATACAGCATTACTTTGTAATTTGATGCTATACAGAATGAACAGAAATTAGATATTTTTAAGACCGCTGAAATTAGAACTTCTGAAAGTGCCATTGGATGGATGGAAAATTTTATAGCACGCCGGAGAAGTGACGTAACTCCAACGATGACCACTAGGAGCGCGAATGTTAATATTGCGCTAAAAAGGCTCTTTCCCTGCTCGAGTTCCATTATACAAAATCTCTGACCGCTGTTAATCGGCGTCTTCAGAAGAAGTTTAATAGAAATCCATCGTGTGCGAATTCGATTTCGTCTTCTCGGATTGAGTCGCCATTTTAATGTCATGTCAACAGTTGCGATACTAGCGAGAATCATTGGAGTTAAATTCGGTTTTGTTTTGTTATGTTTGATTAGGTTAGGTTAGGTCATGTTCGGATTCTCGGTCGGGTAACCCCCGTCGACGTTAGAATCTGACACACTTGGATTGCGTAGCGTCATTCGATATTAAACGTTCCTACATGTAATCTAGGGTTGAAAATGCTCGTAAAACACACATAACTATCTCGATGACATTCTTCCCCGTGTAGACTAGTCCGAGGATGTCACAATTTCGGATAAGCATACTGTCTTGTGCGGGGTCATTTGAAACAAAAGTTTGAGAGTTCATCTATCGACTGGTGTAGATGTGAAGTTCTAAGTACATGTCATTTGTTTTGTGTGTCATTTTGAAAGTTTAGTATTATTCTGTGCTCACCCTGTATTTGAGTAAACTGTATAACTGAATTATACAACACGATTTAGCTGATGCATTTGCGTGCTAAGCTATGGGTCTGAATTCTGTTTGCCATTGGTTATGAACAGTCTGTTGTATGTTATAGTTTTTTTTTATCAACTGACTGCGTTAGATTTATCGGATATAAGTCTCTCTCTTCGTTAAGTTTGTGATCGTTGGAATGTAACCATCATGCCAACGATCGTGCGAAATATAATTAATTATATGTCCGTCGCTGGTAGATGTCGCAACGGATAATTTTAGCGTTTTGTAATCTTTTCTCGGACTTACAAAGCAGACGGTTCTACCGTCAGGTGGTTAATCACTCCAGCACGTTTTGAGAGAGATTGTACAAGATTATGGTAGACTGGCATGTGGGCCTGTGACCACATCAGCGCTATTTATATAAGCCTAATGTTTCATCGTAGTTATCAGGACTGCAGCTTTGCGTTAGGATGTTCTGAGGTCTACTCTCGCACTGTACGATGACTTTCACGTGTCAAGAATTCCCTACGTTTTCTTCATCTCTTCGGGAAAACATTAAATAAGGTCACAGCCTTCCTTCCGACTGACCAAAATCATCCTAACATATCACGCTGTATAAGCTACAGCAGCCACGGTGGTCTAGCGGTTAGAACGCTGGCCTCGGGTTCGATTCCCGGCGGTGCCCGAATTTATAACTTGTGTTGGGCAAGGCCGTGGTCTAGGCAACACGGAGTTTTCCTCCGTGGCATCCCAACAATTACTCCATTCACACACAGAAGAAGGCAATGGCAAACCACTTCTGGATCATCTGCCAAGAACGTATATGAACAGGTCCCAGTCCGAGAAAAGGATGGAAGGATCCCGTTCATATGGACCTGTCGTCAGACAGAACACTAAATAAATAAATAAGCTACAGCGTACGAAAACTGCAGCTAAACCCCATTAGTCTTTGTACGCTTTCCACCACCAACATCTGCGTTGGTGCAGGGGTTCATAATAACGCCAACGCTGATGGTTTTACCCCCAGAACAGAAAATGTCGTTGGTTATATTTTGTTGATTGGTCTTTGTAGGCACACAAATCTTGTTACTTTCGAGATTTCATGTTCTCAGGGTGACTGAGTCTGAAGATGGCTGTCTTCTGGGATGTTGGCGCCGTGTAATCTGGTAGAAGTTCGACGTTTCAGAGGTGCTTGCTGCCTCCACCATGAGGGCATTCGCTCGTTCATCTCCAAACTAAACAATTTCTCAGTATCCTATACACGAGTTGCATTTAATGGATAGAGTTGTTAATCTTAACTTATGTGAGGTTTGAGGTTTCCGCGGCGGTAATAATTATGTTATCCTTCTGGATCTTGGTAACTCCTGTCTTATTGCCCTAAGATGTGTGTGAATTTTGCACGTGTCTTATTCTGCTTTCGAGGTGGACATTTCGAAGAGGTTTCCCCATCACACTTCTGTAAGCATCTTCATCCTAGGTCACGTGCCCACTCTGTATAAGCCTCCGAGATTTCAGTATATTATAATATTATTAGTTGACTCACTGTGTGAATGTAAATCATCAGGAAGCGATGGTAAGGTTGTACCCCATAACGCCTTCATGGCATCGTGCTGGCGCGTAAGAGAAGTGTTACCATGACGTCCTACTAGTCCCAGACTCAACTGTATATTTCTGTGGCCTGCTCGTTACTTGCACAGACTGTACCCGAAGCTGTCCGGAAGGTCTAGTTGAATACTTCATAGTTATCCTTTTTCAGCCCAAACCGGTGTGCATTCCTGCTTTTTCATCATCCTCTCCCCTCACCAACTCTTGTAAAGAGGCGGGATTTTACTCCATTAACAGCACTGGATAACCCTCGTGCAGTGTTTTGCCAATTTATTTCTTTTTAAAGTCATTTTACACAGCCTTGTTATCTGAAGATGGCTGTCTTCTGGGACCTCTGCATCGTTGGTAAACTTCTTCTAGATCAGTGGTATTCGACCTTTTTTGTTCGCGTACCCCCAGATATAATTTCTCTTCAACTTTGTACCCCCCAAAGTTGTTGGTGTATAATTCAAGTTATACATAGCATATAATCTACATCTAAAATAAATTAAATAAATTACATTACTGATTATTCAGTGTTTATCGTAAAATAATATTTTTTTTAAAATTTCACGCTCCCCCAAAGATGTCTTCGCGTACCCCCAGATATAATTTCTCTTCAACTTTGTACCCCCAAAGTTGTTGGTGTATAATTCAAGTTATACATAGTATATAATCTACATTTAAAATAGGTTAAATAAATTACATTACTGATTATTCAGTGTTTATCATAAAATAATATATTTTTTAAATTTCACGTACCCCCTAAGATGTCTTCGCGTACCCCTGGTGGTACGCGTACCCCAGGATGAATACCACTGTTCTAGACTATACGGAGGTACAATCCATAAGTCAACCGTCTTCTAGGTATAGGAAATAGCAAATACCCCCTCGTATCATAACTCAAGCCGCTCTGGAGGTGATTTCAAGCGAGATTTGTGTTAAGGGAAGAAACGATCCTAAGGTCTTCGGTTTCCTATTTGCTAATCAGTGATCGCTGGTCAGAGCTTAATCGGCATAAATCAACAAAGGCGTAGAAAGGTTGTTTTAGCTTATGTTTTCAGTTTATTGACTGTAATCAATGAGAATACGTCTCTACTACAGGTAATAAAACATCAAATTACCCTAAATTTTTGTTTGGTATTAACGAGGAACCTCATTTTATGATAATCAATGAATTTGACTTAACACTACTTCAGCTGTTAAGAGTTCGGTTGGTGTGAGGGACGAAACGTCGACATCCTTGCAGGAAAGACAGGGTATTAACTGTCGCATTGAAAAAGCGGGATCTTTTCAAGGAATTTACAGTTCATTCTGAATTCAACGACCCACAACTCACTGGTAGAGCAGATAGCAAAGATGATTCATGGAAAACAACATGGCAGTCTGTTAAATGTCATGTTAATGATCATTAAATCCGCGATTTCGATTCTCGCCAATTATTTGTAAATATTGTGTTGTTTGTTCTGGTCGAGGACGATATTTCGACACAAGAAAGCATAAACAGGGCGGAGAAAGTTTCGTAATGAAGATCTTCAGAATTCGGTAGTCGTGGATAAACCATTTTGGTGGCCTGTTTCGATTCTTCGACAACGTAACATTCTGCAGCCAGAAGTTGACTGTCTGCGCAATCTTGTCTTCTTTTATTTTATTTTATTTTATTTTTTAAGCTATGACTGCGTTCACTAACCTATCAGGACCAAGGTAATGGTACGAAATTGTAGAACTTCGCGCGGCCTCGAGGGGAATTTGTCGCTGAATTATTTTTATTCCAGCCCGAAGAAACCCCGATCTATTTACAATCTGCCCCGGAGGATCGTAACATCAATACAATTTTCTTCTAGAGATCTCTGTCTTCTGGGTTGTTGCGCTGTGTAGTCTGGTCGATGTTAACCAACGTTTCAGAGGTCATACTGCCTCCATCATCAGAGTATGAAGATTTCTGTCTTCTGGGTTGTTGCGCTGTGTAGTCTGGTCGATGTAACCAACGTTTCAGAGGTCATACTGCCTCCGTCATCAGAGTATGAATATTTCTGTCTTCTGGGTTGTTGCGCTGTGTAGTCTGGTCGATGTTAACCAACTTTTCAGAGGTCATACTGCCTCCGTCATCAGGGCGATGAGTATGAAGATTTCTGACTTCTGGGTTATTGCGCTGTGTAGTCTGGTCGATGTTAACCAACGTTTCGGAGGTCATACTGCCTCCGTCATCAGAGTATGAATATTTCTGTCTTCTGGGTTGTTGCGCTGTGTAGTCTGGTCGATGTTAACCAACGTTTCAGAGGTCATACTGCCTCCATCATCAGAGTATGAAGATTTCTGTCTTCTGGGTTGTTGCGCTGTGTAGTCTGGTCGATGTAACCAACGTTTCAGAGGTCATACTGCCTCCGTCATCAGAGTATGAATATTTCTGTCTTCTGGGTTGTTGCGCTGTGTAGTCTGGTCGATGTTAACCAACTTTTCAGAGGTCATACTGCCTCCGTCATCAGGGCGATGAGTATGAAGATTTCTGACTTCTGGGTTATTGCGCTGTGTAGTCTGGTCGATGTTAACCAACGTTTCGGAGGTCATACTGCCTCCGTCATCAGAGTATGAATATTTCTGTCTTCTGGGTTGTTGCGCTGTGTAGTCTGGTCGATGTTAACCAACGTTTCAGAGGTCATACTGCCTCCATCATCAGGGCGATGAGTATGAAGATTTCTGTCTTCTGGGTTGTTGCGCTGTGTAGTCTGGTCGATGTTAACCAACTTTTCAGAGGTCATACTGCCTCCGTCATCAGGGCGATGAGTATGAAGATTTCTGACTTCTGGGTTATTGCGCTGTGTAGTCTGGTCGATGTTAACCAACGTTTCGGAGGTCATACTGCCTCCGTCATCAGAGTATGAATATTTCTGTCTTCTGGGTTGTTGCGCTGTGTAGTCTGGTCGATGTTAACCAACGTTTCAGAGGTCATACTGCCTCCATCATCAGGGCGATGAGTATGAAGATTTCTGTCTTCTGGGTTGTTGCGCTGTGTAGTCTGGTCGATGTTAACCAACTTTTCAGAGGTCATACTGCCTCCGTCATCAGGGCGATGAGTATGAAGATTTCTGTCTTCTGGGTTATTGCGCTGTGTAGTCTGGTCGATGTTAACCAACTTTTCAGAGGTCATACTGCCTCCGTCATCAGGGCGATGAGTATGAAGATTTCTGTCTTCTGGGTTGTTGCGCTGTGTAGTCTGGTCGATGTTAACCAACGTTTCAGAGGTCATACTGCCTCCGTCATCAGGGCGATGAGTATGAAGATTTCTGTCTTCTGGGTTGTTGCGCTGTGTAGTCTGGTCGATGTTAACCAACTTTTCAGAGGTCATACTGCCTCCGTCATCAGGGCGATGAGTATGAAGATTTCTGTCTTCTGGGTTATTGCGCTGTGTAGTCTGGTCGATGTTAACCAACTTTTCAGAGGTCATACTGCCTCCGTCATCAGGGCGATGAGTATGAAGATTTCTGTCTTCTGGGTTGTTGCGCTGTGTAGTCTGGTCGATGTTAACCAACGTTTCAGAGGTCATACTGCCTCCGTCATCAGGGCGATGAGTATGAAGATTTCTGTCTTCTGGGTTGTTGCGCTGTGTAGTCTGGTCGATGTTAACCAACGTTTCAGAGGTCATACTGCCTCCGTCATCAGAGCGATGAGTATGAAGATTTCTGTCTTCTGGGTTGTTGCGCTGTGTAGTCTGGTCGATGTTAACCAACGTTTCAGAGGTCATACTGCCTCCGTCATCAGGGCGATGAGTATGAAGATTTCTGTCTTCTGGGTTGTTGCGCTGTGTAGTCTGGTCGATGTTAACCAACGTTTCAGAGGTCATACTGCCTCCATCATCAGGGCAATGAGTATGAAGATTTCTGTCTTCTGGGTTGTTGCGCTGTGTAGTCTGGTCGATGTTTACCAAAGTTTCTGAGGTCATACTGCCTCCATCATCAGAGTATGAAGATTTCTGTCTTCTGGGTTGTTGCGCTGTGTAGTCTGGTCGATGTTTACCAACGTTTCAGAGGTCATACTGCCTCCATCATCAGAGTATGAAGATTTCTGTCTTCTGGGTTGTTGCGCTCTGTAGTCTGGTCGATGTTTACCAACGTTTCAGAGGTCATACTGCCTCCATCATCAGAGTATGAAGATTTCTGTCTTCTGGGTTGTTGCGCTGTGTAGTATGGTCGATGTTAACCAACGTTTCAGAGGTCATACTGCCTCCGTCATCAGGGCGATGAGTATGAAGACTTCTGTCTTCTGGGTTGTTGCGCTTTGTAGTCTGGTCGATGTTAACCAACGTTTCAGAGGTCATACTGCCTCCATCATCAGGGAAATGTAAATCGATTATTCGATGTGGAACATAAAATGATATTTTAATTATCTTATTTGTAAACTAACTAACTAGATGGCTTACCGAACCCGAAGGTTCATCACCGAATTAACCAAAGCCCTCCACCGGACCCTGTCCTGGGCCAACAAAATCCAGTTTCCTTCAACTCCTATCTCCCATAGATCCCGCCTGAGATTATCCTCCCATCTACGTCTAGGTCTCCCCAGCGGTCTCTTCCCTTCAGGTTTCCCAACCAGTACCCGGTGCACACCTCTTGTCCCATCCATGCGCGCTACATGTCCCGCCCATCTCACTCTTCTCGACTTAATCACCCTCACAATACTGGGGGAGCAGTACAGATTTTTAAGCTCGTCATTGTGCAGTTTTCTCCACGCCCCATCGTCTTCCCTCTTAGGCCCAAATATCCTCCTCAACACCCGATTCTCAAACACCTGCAATCTGTGTTCCTCCCTCTGAGTGAGAGACCATGTTTCGCACCCATACAAAACAACAGGCAAGATTATTGTTTTGTATACTTTAATTTTCAGGTTCTTAGAAATCAGACGGGAAGACAAAATATTTTGGACTGAGAAGTAGCAAGCATTTCCGGAATTTAGTCTCCTCCTAACTTCCTCACAAGTATCATTTTGATTTGTTATTGTTGTTCCCAAATATTTGAACTTTGTAACCCTTTCAAAGGATTTATTAGCTACCCTAAGATAATTTTGCCCGCCTGTCTTCTGATGACGAGATACTAACATGTACTTAGTTTTTTCTGAATTTACTTCCAGCCCCACTTGTCTACCAGCCTCTAGTAAAACTTCTGCGTTCCTCTTTATTGTATTTATATCGTCCCCCAATAAATTAACATCATCAGCATATGCCAATAGCTGATGTGTCCCGTTCAATTGCAAACCCTCCTGCCTACCTTGGACCTTCCTGATGGCGTATTCTAGCGCAAAGTTAAAGAGCAAGGGAGACAAAGCATCTCCTTGTTTTAGACCGTTCTTGATGAGGAATGTCTCAGATACATATTTACCTACTCGAATTTTGCTGCAGGTTTCATTTAAGCACATTTTTATTAGACCCACTAGCTTCTTTGGTATACCAAATTCAATAAGAATATTATATAGCACTTCTCTCTTCACAGAGTCATAGGCTTTTTTGAAATCTATAAATAACTGATGTACAGTCCCACCGAACTCCCATTTTTTCTCTAGTATCTGACGAATGCAAAAGATCTGATCAATCGTTGATCTGTTTCGTCTGAACCCACACTGATGATCCCGTAAATTTTAAATATAATTGTGATTAGACGGACAAAACCGAATAATTAATTTAATATTTGATTCACAATATGACGCAATTATACTATATTCTTATTTATTATTGTACTTCTCATGATCGGCAGTAAGAACTTAATCTGCGTTTATTTTTTGTTTCAGATTTATTTTATAATGTTTTTTATGTGAGCAGCTTATTGCATAAATCCTTATATTGTGGTCTATTTTAAGTAATTTTTAAAATAAATTAATAAAGTACAATATTTTTTAGAAACGGACACGACATAAACATCTCCCATCATACATCCATTTTACGTACTTTCTACCATAAATTGTGAGAATTAAAGACAATTCTTCTTCGCATTTGCGTAACATTTACGGAATAATGAACTCTTTCATAGCAAGACCCCCCCCCCCAAGCTTCAACAGGCTAATACAATCTTCGACCCAGTCCTTACGATCCATCTTAATGTTATCTTTTCATTTGTCTTCCACGTGGCGTCTTTAACAGATCTTCCCATCAGGATTATTCGTTAATTTATTCGGTCCATCGTTTCAATATCAAGCGATCTCTGAACTTCTACGAGGGTAAAGACAGCCGAAGTTGCTGGTTGGTAGGATGGTATTTAAGATGGTGGTGATCCCGAGAAAAGCGAAGAGATGAACCGAGGTCTAGTTTGCCGAATACGAGACTGTTCGCGGTAGACGCGAGAGAGCATTCCATTCTAGTCGGCAGCAGGTGAACTGACAAAACTTGATGGCCGGGTTCCCCTACCTGGGCTGCAACCCGGCTTGTACGACGACCTTGACATGGCCTTTCTTCGTCGACGAGTTTCTGGCGCGCTCCGACAAAAGGCGATTTTGCAAAATGACGACGAACTGGCCTTCGTCCAAGGAAACCATTGAAATGTTTTTTTTTTCGCAATAAAATTACGATTATCGGTCTCCGGTTAAATCGTACGATGCTCATGAATCTATTTCTGCCTTAGAAATTGTTTAATAACCCTCGCGTGCCATCAGATGCTGTGGTTACTTTGAAAAAAAACCCAAACACAGTGGACTTGGGGAGATCGTGTCTCACTGTCAGCATCTCCAGAAGTACGGGGGGACAAATTTCAGTGTAAATGCGTGTGTCGGAGGTCTTCATCAAAAAGTGATGATTTAACTGTATGATTTCTCTCAATGCGAAAAAAGAATATTGACGCTTGATAAAATGTAAGATCCCATTAGACTCTACAACGTTAATTTCGAAAAGAATTCCATATGCTCTGAATAAAAACACGAAATAAACTCTGACGAGCATTTGATGTTAACACTTCGGTGAAATTTACCGACGTTTCAGAGGTCCTTGCTGTCTCCGTAGTCATCCCTGATGATAGATGCAGAAAGTACCTCTGAAACAACCTAGAAGATAGCCTTCATTTCTGACTCACTGCGTCAGTATCTCAGTGGAGTGATTTGCCCCGTGCCAGCAGCTTTCTATCTGCAATAAAGCCACGTCTAACCCAGTGAAGTGTGAAAAATTTCACATTCGCACTTTTTTGTTTCAAAATCTTCTCTGCGATCAGTAACGCCAGTTCAACGTTCCCTGACGATGGAGGCAGATACAGTCTCCGAAACGTTTGACTTCTGCTTGTTCAAATTTAGGAACGAATATGAAATTATCAATGTCTGTATAATAGTATTTGTTAGGATTCCTTCGATGGGTGATCAGCTACACGCAATGCCTTTGCCTACGCAGGGCGGCGTATTCATATTGAATATCTTGGTTCAAGGATAGTTATGTCATCTGTGGAAGTATGCAACGTATCATCACAGTGAAATGTTTGGTGAGATCCGATTAACCCTTTGAAGCCGAAGATCGTCTGAATATTATTTATGAATTCAGTCCGTACCGCGAAGAAAACACTACGCCTCGCCATTACGAAAATCAGCTGGTTAACCCTTTGAAGCCGAAGCTCGTCTTCATAATATTTACGAATCCAGACCGTACCGCGAAGAAAACACTTCACTTAACCATTAGAAGTCGAATCAGGCGGTACCACATAAGATTTAACAAAAGAACATCCCGGTTCAAGCCTTAAGCGGGATCAAGGGATTTCCATTAGCTCAATCGGCTCGAGCATTGAGGTTAGGTTTGCAGTCTCTGGCTGAAGAACCTAACCTTACCTACGGAAACGAGTAGAGTCTTAACTCGCGCAGCTGATAGACTAACACAGCTGGTGGAAAAATTGTGCATTACTGGACACAAACTGAGGATATTTGAGGACCTGTTGAGAATATTTGGGCAGAAGAGAGACAGAGTACACATTGAAACGGATTATAATTCGTAGTGTACTCGTCACAAATATGAAAATTGTCCTGAAGGTAAGATAACCACTTGCTAGACCGAAGTACAGATGGTAAGATAATATTAAAGTGAATCGTAAAGATTCTGTATTAATCTGGCTAAGGATAAGGACAGGTGAGAGGATGTTGTCAACACTGCAATGAACTTTCGTGTACCATGGACTTACGAAGCCGGAAGGTTCATTGCCGTGACTAAAAATCCATCATTTCGCTGAGGCTAATTTAGATTAATTAACTTAATAATTATTGATTGTTATTTACGAGATAGATTGTAATAAGCACATTGTACCAGAGGTCATTCTCCTGTCTACTATTGGCATTCTCACCCTTGTCAGAAAAATGATGTGTGTCGTTCTGTCTGCGAGTTATTCAGTTATCTTAAATGATCCGTAGGCTAATCCGGAAAAATACTCACTGACTCGGGGGGGGGGGGGGGGGGGTTAAGCGCTTTGAACGGCCGCAAGGCCAAAGTCCGTAAGTCCGGAAACGTATTACTGAGAATCCACGCAAGGAATTTATATGAAATTCTTGCAGGCCTGGAATAAAATGCATCTTGGCCTGCTCATTTAATGTGATCTGACCTTTGGTATTTGTGACATAGACTTCAGGTAAAATTTTAATTATAATAATGCCCGATTGTTAATTGCTAATCGGTGGTTTCCGACTGTTTACATCAGTGGTATTAAACCTTTTTTGTTCGCGTACCCCCAGATATAATTTCTCTTCCAACTTTGTACCCCCCAAAGTTGTTGGTGTATAATTCGTGTTATACATAGTATATAATCTACATCCAAAATAAATTAAATAAATTACATTACTGATTATTCAGTGTTTATCATAAAATAATATTTTTTTTAAAATTTCACGTACCCCCTAAGATGTCTTCGCGCACCCCCAGATATAATTTTTCTTCAACTTTATACCCCCAAAGTTGTTGGTGTATAATTCAAGTTATACATAGTATATAATCTACATCCAAAATAAATTAAATAAATTACATTACTGATTATTCAGTGTTTATCATAAAATAATATTTTTTTTAAAATTTCACGTAATATATATTTTTTTTAAAAAAATTCACGTACCCCCGGGGATACGCGTACCCCAGGTTGAATACCACTGGTTTACATCATAAACCCTTTTAAAGTACAGTTTTAACTTATGTTACCACCTAATTCTTCAAAAATTCAAAGAATTTTTCTACAGTGTGTTAACGGTTTATGGTTTTCGAAAAAGCACTGATTATTTACCTAAATCGCATACGTTGTGTCTTAGTTGAGTAGAAACTTAATTGTTTTAATCTTATTATATCACTGTTATACTTCAAAAATTAAAAACTCCTGGTATTGCAAATATTAATGTCACTTACATTTCAAAATAATTACATTGAATGAGTCTGATATTCTTTCAATAACAGAACTTCGATTTTTTTTTGGGGGGGGGGGTTATGAAACAGCACAAAATTATGAGTACAATAAAACCTTTAGAAAAGAGGTACTGTTAGTAGCGATTATGTAGTATTAGATGACTGATGATTAGGCAGTCGGAGGACCAACAGTTTTGCAGGTGGTATGCTGTAATGAAACTGACCCCAGTTCACTGAGGATGGCGATTTGATGATTCTCGCTTGGCGGCTTTTCTTCGAAGGGACAGAGAAATGCAAAGTGCACGTGTCAGAGGGCCCGGATTCTTAGAAGTCGTGACATAGTCGTGCTGTTAATTTTCTTTAAGTAAAACAATATATGGTGTGCCAAATATCTCTGTTTCAGTAGCAGTGACAGAACCTTTGCTTTAGTGTCATGTATTTCAATACCTCGTTTCTTCAGTGCTGAAAACTATTAATTTATTTTGTTCGCCTGTTAAATTCTTACAAGCAAACACTAATTTTCACTTAATACATACACAGGATCTGCTTTTCGTGCGGGTAAAAATATTATCGGTTTATCAAGATGTGTTTTTCTTTCAGAAAAATTTGCAGTCTGTGATGTGGATTTCAGTAATGCATTTGCTATTCCTGGGTGTTTATTTTCTTTTGTCTGTCTGTCCGTCTGTTTATAGTTCCTCTGCTTAATATCGTCTAGTTTTTGTACGTAGTTTCATGCTCTGACGGACGTCTGAGAGATGAGCATTGCTTTCACGTCTAGACGGCATGACACGTGTTCATCACCTTGTTTCATTTGTTTCGTACACTCCAAACAGTGTAAATACCTTAAGAAGGCTCTGCTTTGTCCTGATTTATTTTACATAAAACACTGCCTTATTCCCACTTCTCGATACTTTGCATGTCTCGAATTCGATTCCAGTTGGATCGAGATTTTGAGTTCTGTTCTATAAATAATTTCTAAATTTTAAATAAGGTAGAAATCCGATTACCCGTTGTAATTGGGGAGGGGGAGACAGGGGCTCGGATAATCAAAATCACGAGTGGTCTAGCGGTTAGAACGCTGGCCTTGTAATCCTGGGGTCTCGGGTTCGATTCCCGGCGGTGCCCGAATTTATAACTTGTGTTGGGCAAGGCCGTGGTCTAGGCAACACGGAGTTTTCCTCCGTGGCATCCCAACAATTACTCCATTCACACACAGAAGAAGGCAATGGCAAACCACTTCTGGATCATCTGCCAAGAACGTACATGAACAGGTCCCAGTCCGAGAAAAGGATGGAAGGATCCCGTTCATATGGACCTGTCGTCAGACAGAACACTAAATAATAATAATAATTATCATTAACCATGTACCCAAAATAACTAAATATATTTGTAATATAAACTTGCGTAATTGCATATGCGAAACATATTAAAAAAATTACTAAACACTTTCTTAAAGCCAGCTTATTAAAAATCCAGTATTTTTTGTGGATACAATCTGAGACCACTGATAATTAGGACTCTGAGTAACTGGCGCTCTGCTGTCATAGCACAAAGTTATCGCGTGTCATTATTCAGATGAATACATTGTAACAAAGAGTAAATATATTGAAATGGCTGTGTTTCCTCCATATTCCAAATTTCTTTCCAGAATATGGTTGAGTGCGATCAAGTTCATTGAATTTAAAAACAGAGCCGTGCGAACTAATGAGGTGGGGACAAAATTAGCGTTATTCCATGAAAAACTGAATCTGACCTCTACTACGTGTGAAATCTTTCATTCTCTCAACCTATCCTTGCACAGTCCTCTGTGGAGTTTCTCATCTAAAATTTTGTATGCATTTTTATCTCCCGAAGTACTATTACGTGTTGCACCCAGAACGTACTCTGTCAACTGATGATATTAAAATGTACGACGAAGGCCTGTGTATGATGTTCGTCCCTCGAGACATCCTCCATTCCCGTTTATCGTCTTCAGAACGTTTTAGACTCCTCTACCCTCAGGGTGTGGCTGTCTGTGTGCGCTGTGTCCTTCACTTATTTTTACGTAGCTTAACACAGACGCTCCACTGATTAATATGAACATTAAGGTAACTTTTTGAAAGCTTATGTATGACGTCTAACCGCAGATTTTCTCTTAAACATTTAGAAGTACGTTCCGTCTTATGACAACAAAATAGTAAGAAAAAATCCTCGGGTTAGGTCAAGGATTTGAAATCCGACATAAGGACCTAGTCGACGCATTTTTGAAAGGATGTTCTTCCATAATCAGTAAAAAAAAAAATTAAATCACTAAAATGTTATTTCGTCTTGTGCTTTCCTGTACAAAGAAATATTTGCTAAAAGTTTCTGAACAGAGTGGGATGTTCTTTGTTAAGGAGTACAGTACAATCATCCCATCGCATCCCGATGGAAAACCTAACCTAAAATGACCACTTTTTTATGGTTTATGAGGCCGTGTAGACATGTACAATAGATAGATACCAGAGTTTCGGAGGAACATACTGTCTCCATCTTGAGGGCTGAAGCCCTGAGGACTACCCAGACCTATGAGTCTTACAAACCAGAAAAAACTCCGATCTCACATACGGAAAAAGAAATCTTTGAAATTATATCCTGTAGTCATGTCTGACAAGGCGCGCGTGTGTGTGTCACATTTGAAAATATCGTCAATTTGCTAAATCTGTTTCCATGGCCGTTGAATTATGACCGTGTTTCCCCAAGCCGTTCTGAAGAAAATCCGAATGAAACCCAAGCTAGAAATTTCTCAGCCAAATGTCCTTTTCTCTACTTCCAGGTAGTTGCATTACCTGACCCTTCACCAAGTACCTAACTCTATTTAACAAGCAGTTTTTCTATTGAAAAAGGCCTTTGTATTAGACTTGTGAATCTTGTATATTAATAGGAGAATGTTTATGTATGATGTGGGGTTTTCAAGGCGGTGAGTCCGAAGATGGCTGTCTCCTGGGTAGTAACGCCGCGTAGTCTGGTAGAAGTCTACCGACGTTTCAGAGGTGGTTACTGCTTCCATCATCAGGGCATCAACCCAGAAGACAGCCATCTTTTTCGTGAGACGTGTTCTTTGTGTCCTGAATAAATGTAACAGCATACAGGTTACTTAAAACGCGAGTGTGACCCTTTGAAGTCGAAGCTCGTCTAAGTAACATTTAATATAATTCAGTCCGTACCGCGAAGAAAACACTGCACTTCACCATTACAAAGATCAACCGAGTAGGATCTGAGGTTTTCAAGGCGGAGAGTCCGAAGATGGCTGACTTCTGGGTTGTAACGCCTTGTAGTCTGGTAGAAGTTTACCGACGTTTCGGAGGTGGTTACTGCTTCCATCATCAGGGCATCAACCCAGAAGACAGCCATCTTTTTCGTGAGACGTGTTCTTTGTGTCCTAAACAAATGTAACCGCATTCAGGAATTGTCAAACGCGAGTGTGACCCTTTGAAGCCGAAGCTCGTCTAAGTAACATTTAATATAATTCAGTCCGTACCGCGAAGAAAACACTGCACTTCACCATTACAAAGATCGACCGAGTAGGATCTGAGGTTTTCACGGCGGTGAGTCTGAAGATGGCTGACTTCTGGGTTGTAGCGCCGCGTAGTCTGGTAGGAGTCTACCGACGTTTTAGAGATCCTTGCTGCCTCCATCATCAGGGCGAAACATCCCAGAAAACAGCCATCTTCAGCGGAATGTTCAACTACATTTGGTGTCCGTGAGCTCAGTAGTCCTGGGAGACGGACAGTCGCGTTAAAACATTTTCAGCGCGCAGGATCGTCGTTCAGGACAATCCGAAGCCGACGTCAAACATTTCATACCACTGCAGACGGAGTTCCTTCACTGGCGCTGATCACTGTGCCGAAATTTCTTGTAGCATTTCTCTTTTTTTGCAAAGACCCTGTATTTTTATGTGCAGTCTCTCGTCATGGATCGCTCAGTATCGGTATGCGGAAGAATTACGTCATCAGTGGGGAATACCCCAGCTGCAAACAGGCCTTGGTCACTACATCTCGCAAGATAAGGTTAGTGCTGATGGCAGCGTTTGATCTTCTGATCACCAACAATCTTAAGAGCTCAAGACGCTTTACTCCGACCAGAGGCTGGTCTGTACATTGTCATAGATCAACTTTGGTTTAAACGTTTGGTTACAACGCCTGAAGGAAAGAACCTACTCGAAAGAACTAAGCATAAATGGTATGAAACTGTTACGGAAATATTAGGGAATTATTTATTTTATTATTTTATTTAGTGTTCTGTCTGACGACAGGTCCATATGAACAGGATCCTTCCATCCTTTTCTCGGACTGGGACCTGTTCATATACGTTCTTGGCAGATGATCCAGAAGTGGTTTGCCATTGCCTTCTTCTGTGTGTGAATGGAGTAATTGTTGGGATGCCACGGGGAAACCGGGGAAGCCCCCGGAGGAAAACTCCGTGTTGCCTAGACCACGGCCTTGCCCAACACAAGTTATAAATTCGGGCACCGCCGGGAATCGAACCCGAGATCCCAGGATTACAAGGCCAGCGTTCTAACCGCTAGACCACCGTAGCGGTATTAGGGAATTAAGGTGGCTGAATGTGGACTGGATTGATCTGGTTCAGGATAATGGCAGGTGAAAGGATTTTGTGAGCACAGTAATGAACCTTCCGTACCCTCAAAAGGCGAGGAATTTCATAACTCCCCTCTATTCGGTTTTTTATCTTACAACCGTAAATTTAAGCTAAGATTCCGTATGTGTTCTCTTTAAACAGTGCACGAAATTAACGAATAATTATGAGCCGATCGTCCGTCTGCATACGCCGTCTGAAAATCTACTTTCTATTAAATTTGGTTTTTGGGAGACGAGAATTGGGCTTCGAAACAATGGCGGATGACATAAAATATCCCACTAGATGCCATTAAGGTGGTAGGTAGAGACACCTACAGACACACACATCCAATTTAATAAGAGCCAGTTTAATATCATCCTCCCATTTACGTTCAGATGTCTCACACTGTCTCTTCCCTAGAGGAATTCCGACAGAAAACGACTCCAATGTCTCCCATCCGATCGACATGTCCCGTTTGTATCGTGTTCCTTGGCTCACCGTAACAACGGTTAATGAAGTGAATAAGTTGTGAAGCTTTTCGTTAAGTATTTTTCTCAAAGTCTCTGCTACTTCATGTGTCTAAACGTATTTTCAAAGACACTTTCTTAGATGTTGCTGATTGTCTTTTGAGACGATTAGCAGACAAACTCTTAAAACCGAAGACTGTTTGTCTCTTCCATTTTTTGATAATTATTTTTATGAAGATTTCTGTCTTCTGGGTTGTTGCGCTGTGTAGTCTGGTCGATGTTTACCAACGTTTCAGAGGTCATACTGCCTCCATCATCAGGACGATATTTGAAGTTTTCACAGCGGTGAGTCTCAAGATTTCTGTCTTCTGGGTTGTTGCGCTGTGTAGTCTGGTAGATGTTTACCAACTTTTCAGAGGTCATACTGCCTCCATCATCAGGACGATATTTGAAGTTTTCACAGCGGTGAGTCTCAAGATTTCTGTCTTCTGGGTTCTTGCGCTGTGTAGTCTGGTCGATGTTAACCAACGTTTCAGAGGTCATACTGCCTCCGTCATCAGGCGCCCTGATGACGGAGGCAGTATGACCTCTGAAACGTTGGTTAACATCGACCAGACCATACAGCGCAACAACCCAGAAGACAGAAATCTTCATACTCATCGCCCTGATGATGGAGGCAGTATGACCTCTGAAAAGTTGGTAAACATCTACCAGACTACACAGCGCAACAACCCAGAAGACAGAAATCTTTATACTCTGATGACGGAGGCAGTAATTACCTCCGAAACGTTGGTAAACATCTACCATACTACGCGGCGCAACAACCCAGAAGACAGAAATCTTCATACTCACGGCTGTGAGAACCTCAAGTCTTACAATTATTTTTATGTTTTCGTTGAACCTTAAGTGGTTCATTGTATTAGTACGTCATGAAAGCATCGTATTGTAATAATATTATTTTACGAAGCTTAATAATTTTAGAAGCGACTGAACGTAGATTCATGAAATAGAAGATGGCGAAATTAGCAAGAATTTAGTATAAGTACGTTCTTTTGGTACAGAATGTAGTATCAGTTCGAACCTCGTGTTTTATTTATACCAGAATACTTGTATCAGTTTCGATTAAATGTTGGCGATGGACTGATCTCATCAAGGAAGGTTCTGCCCTTCAGTTTAAACCGCGTCTTAGTAATAAGAGAAGGTCGCCATATTAGTGCAGATCCTCAAATCCATCTTTTCATATAAATACGAACGCAGAACAAATAAATATCTTAAGCTTCATATTAAACAATAATGTTATTTGCTTCGTACGTAATAAATTCTTAGTTCCGGGTTTCTAGACTGCTCCGCAAAACATTCTTGTACGATATTTGAACGAAGGGCATAAATGAAAGCGTAATAGGGAGATGTCTGTAAAATATCTCACATTATTTGAAAGATTTCAATAAAATTTCGTATTATATGGCTTACATTAAAAGTTATTGAGATGAAGGTTAGGATTTGAAATATGGCGAATTCATTAGAAAATATAAACAGATCACAAACATTCATTTCTGTGAGGTGTTAATTTGTCCAAATTATTCTGTCAGTTAGTGATGGAACCTCTTTCTGTATGCTGAGACTATGACCGTATTTGATAGTTTTTTAATGATATGTTTTCAGAAAAAATAAATATATTACAATACGAATTTCAGATATCCAAACAAAAAATGTAAGTGAAAAGTATGTAAATCTATCCCGCTGTACGCCATATAGACGCTTGGGGGGAGAGTTGCGATATAGCTCCTATTCATTCTTAACCTCGTCACTAGATGGGGGGTGAGTGGTCAGCGTCACACCCCGGGCACGCTTAACCCTCCGGGAAAGGATCCCGGTACCCATTGGATAGGAGGCTGGGTGTGCCCCAGAGTCAGTCTGGACGCAGAGGCTAGAAGGAAAATTCTCTGCCCCCGTCGGGGATCGAACCCCGGTCGTCCAGTGTTCTTTGCGGAATATTCTTTGTTGCTAGGTCTCTGTTTATTGTCACCATGCACCGTCCATCTTGTTTCCATCACCCAAATATTAATTGGAAAAAAGTAATCTTTATTTATTGAAGCTGTTTTTTTTAAAAGTTCGTTTTGTGGCAGAATCCATGAAGTTCACGTGTCGATACTTAAGGATCTGTTTTCATTATTAGGTCTATACGAATTTTGCCTTGCTAGTACTAGTCTGAAAATATCGATTCAATAAGGAATATTGTTCTAATACTCCATTACCGTCCACTATAATCCACTAATTTCTCTCTTTATTATTTTTTCATTGTATGTATGTATGAACCGCCACGGTGGTCTAGCGGTTAGAACGCTGGCCTTGTAATCCTGGGGGTCTCGGGTTCGATTCCCGGCGGTGCCCGAATTTATAACTTGTGTTGAGCAAGGCCGTGGTCTAGGCAACACGGAGTTTTCCTCCGTGGCATCCCAACAATTACTCCATTCACACACAGAAGAAGGCAATGGCAAACCACTTCTGGATCATCTGCCAAGAACGTATATGAACAGGTCCCAGTCCGAGAAAAGGATGGAAGGATCCTGTTCATATGGACCTGTCCTCAGACAGAACATTAAATAAATAAAAAAAAATGTATGTATGGTTAAATCTGAATACGGTATATTTTGCAGAACTGACAGTTAGTGTCCTAAGGTTGTCGATATTTTCGGAACAGGCATGAAATATTCCTAAAGTAATTTATCCCGCCTGTGGTCGCAATTTCAGTAGCAGACTGACCTCACAGGGTACAATTAACCCATAAGCTCCAACGATGATATAGGAATAAAGGTGGAATTAAATGTATAAGCTTGGAGCGAGAGAGAGATCCTGGTAGTTCGCATTAATATTTTCTAAATATTGGAAGAAGGATTTGTCAGGTCCGTGTTGTTCCCGGATCTTCTAATTCACATAATGCAATGTTCGTTTGCGTCACGAATAGCCGCTATAAAATATGAGGCTCTCGGAACGTGTTGACATGTGGATCCTTGAAGAATATGTTCTCATTCTTCCTAAATCAGCTTCCACATGACGTCAAAGCTAATGACGTAGAGAGAAGTTAAATTGTACCAGAATAATAAAAATTTGACTTAAGATAGAAGGTACAAGGATGTTTATCGCGCTGCATTAACTGATTGATATTCACGTTTATTTGTTCTAGACGAGAAATGCGCGTTATCCTTTGAGGTTTGTTTGCGAAATATGAAGGAATATTCCACTGGAATAATCGTACGTTTATTAAACATTCTGACGATGAGATCTTCCAGTTAAAAGCTTTCTTGTTTCGCCTATAACCGCTGATATGATACAGCGTTTAATGTCCGTCCATTATCTACAGTCGTGCTATTACACAGTTGTTTACTTTGTGTCTTACGTTTTCAGACCAATGATTTAGGTGTTTTAGATGTTTTTAAAACGCCCTGGTTAACATAACAGCATCTCGAACCACTCCGATAATGTTCCTGAATGTACATTGCTTTGCTGCTTAGATTGCGTGTGTTAATTTTACATTGAAAAGGCCTTTTATGAAGTACTCACTGTATTTATATATTTCCTTTTAGGACCATTTTAATTTTAAATATATACCGAGATTAATTATTATCTGTAAATTTGCCAGTTCGTATTATTATCACTTTATAAGTTTGATATTTTACGTAATCATGTTGAATTTTGAATTGTTTAAAATTTAGACGACCACATCTTGATGCTTTATTTCTTTTATAGTTTTGATGCGTCATGTTTGTATTTAAAATTCACATATATATTTATTATTCAAGTCATATACACAAACTTTTAAATTATTGGTGTTAAAATTTAAAATTTATATTCTGCGCCATTCATCGTTATCTCGATGTTACAATGTTGCGCTTTAATACTTCTACATGTTTCGATGTCATAGCATCATCTTCAGGTTTTTATATTTAAAACTATTCTATATTTATTAATGCAAGCTTTTCGTTTATTGTAGATTGTAGATTACTCTTATTAATGTTTAGAAGGTCAAAATATAGGCTGTCCCAAAAAGATGTATACACATATTCAATCAAAGTAAGATAATAGAAATTATTTAAACGAAACTTATATATAAGATATTGTAGGTGCGTCATATTGTGATTTATTTAAATAGTATTAAAAATATATTAAAATTGGCCGTCAATCACAATATAAGATAATTAAAAATTAAAACATCATTTTACGTTCCGTATCGATCGATACGGAACGTAAAATGATGTTTTAATCTTTTAATTATCTTATATTGTGATTGACGGCCAATTTTAATATATTTTTAATACTATTGAAACTTATATATGTAGAGTCCGTATAGGTAAACATACATATCGCAAAGAAGAATCTCTGTTAGGTGCTCGTATGATAAGAAGGTTTCTAGAAGTAAACGGATAGAAAACGTAATTTTTGTTAATGTTTCGTGTTTGTGAACAGGGTTCTGAGGAGGATATTTGAACCGCAACGGCGAAGTTAGAAACTTATTTAATCTTTGTGAGTCACAAGTGTTTTATTCCCGCCATGTTTCCCGCTCACCACTCTTTATTTAATTTTTTTTAAAAAAATTAATAACAGTAGAGTTTCGTGAGGATTGCAAATTATGAAGCCCGGGGTAGAATAAAACTTGCCCAAACGTGGGACGTGCATGCTCGCGTCGTGTTGTGACTGACCTGTTCTGTCGTACTGGCCGTGTGCGTGAATGCGACGGCAATCAGCACTAGTAGCAGCAACATCCTGTGGCACATGAGTTCAGTCCCGCAATGACACATCTTGAAGGCAGCTTCCCCTGTGCAGAACAACACAAGTCAGACGTTAAAGATTAATACAAGAAAAATTCAAAATGAGTTTGTGCCTCCTTCGTGTGATATGGCGCTGTGGTGCGGTTGGTAACACCTTTTCCCCCCCGGATCTAGTTTCACTAGGACCTTAGAGTGACCTGGTTTGTGGCGTCTTATCAACTACTGAAGATCTGCAATTTGTTATAATTTCATTTCATAGACTTCGCTTCTTACATTTTCACAGTCCTGAGATTGGGTACTGGAAACTGACATATTTTACTGCGATACTAAGTACCAGAGGAACACCAAACAAACAAACAAACAAACATATGGGTTCCTTGTGACTTTCCTGTGGTTAAATTCTGATCATAAGCGAGTCTAATTTGATTCCTTCCGCATTATTTTTGAAGTTAATTCTCATGCTAGTTTTTTTGCGTGGGACCGAAACGCCATTAGGCGTACCAACAATACCGACTTTACCAAATTTACTTATAATATGGAATGCTATTTAATTGGGCAAAATATTTATTCAAGATTAATGAAAACATTTAAGAATAAATATATAAAAATTATTACAAAATATTCGTGAAGATTCCCTACATTTGTTACCAGTACGTTCCGTGTATCCCCCGCACCCTTTCTACATGTCCAACCCATCGATGTATTCTACATTTCAGTCATAACAACGCCAGATGACATGCATAAATCATCGAACACTGTGTTACGTAATATCCAAAATTGCCACTTTTTTCAAGTATTTTGCTGACCACTTGGTATTCAAGCACTTTTAATCAAAAATTCGATAGTCACAATAAAAACCCAAAATATATTAGAATTTACAGACAGAAATAATCTTATAAAATATATATGTTAATATTTTCGTGCATAGATTTTATTACTAGCGTGTCTTGTTGAACCCTTTGAAGCCGAAGCTCGTCTAAATATTATTTAAGAATTCAGCCCGTACCGCGAAGAAAACACTACACTTCACCATTACAAAGATCGAATGGTTAATGCTATTAAAACGATATAATCTCTGTTTTCAATGATAATCATACAAGAATCATAAATACAAAATGAAGAGTTACTGATTGTTATAGGAGGTGGTACATATAGTTACCACTCTGCATCAAAAGGTTAATGTCACCAGCAGAAACTGGCCCAGTTACCTGTCGCCTCACGTGTTGATGAACCTTCTGTGTCCGTTCGCCAAATGAACTTAATACAGACTGCGTCTGCAAATATCCATCCGCGTCCTTGATTTCATCACCTTAACAATATAGGTGAAGCTTCACGTTACGTAATTTTCTCAAACCCCCATCTTCCTTGGGTTTTAAACGTTTTCCTCTCCACGTTGTTTTCAGATGCTTTTTAATCTTTGTTATTTTTAAAATCGCAGACCGATACGCAGTTATTGAAAACAATGTGCAAGGTCATGGCTTCTCGTGTTTTAAAAGTTTTCGAAGTCCAAAATATTTTCTTAATTTCATTATGATGTTGATTTAATTTAAATGGATCTACGTTTTTACCGCTCCTTATTTGTAAACGTAGTTGCACGTCTCTTAATGTAAATTATACTTAAATTATAGCTACGTATAGCCGAGTCGTTGAGAAGCTGATAGTCGCTTAGTTAGTCAGGTAATGCTCATCTTATGGGAACCGAAGATTCATACCAATTTTCTGTACAGCTCGCAACTGGAACCTGTACTCAGTTCATATCTTTATATGCCTTTTAAAATCCATTTTAATATTATACTCTCATATGAGCCTCGGTTTTCCTAGTGGACTATTTCCTTAAATTTTTCTAACATTTCTCAGAGGATTAACAGTGATGGTGAGTGGGGCTTGGATTTTTAATTATTTATTTTTGTCTCAGACTTCCAAATGTCATAAATTGTGACGAATATGTTGACCATCTGTAGGTTTTTCGCAATTCTTCGACTAAATCTTGTGTTAATTGATTTGTTTCTAACTGGTACGTATAACTTAACTGACTGTGTGTTGATATACACCGTGTATTTGTTAACCTCAGTCTTCTGCCTGTGTGTTTGTATCTCACAGGTTCCAAAAATACCAAGATAACTGAATATCTAAGTTCATTTAATTAAGACCGTCTGTCATTCCATAGGATTAATTGTCTCATACGATCTGTTCATGCGATATAATAAATTTTAAATGATTTTTTCCCCCATATTTGTTTCATCTCTGTAAAAACCTCTGTAACTTTCTCCATTCTAATCTTACGTCATCCACGTATAAACATTATTTTGTTGTAAAATTATATTATTATATATTTAAACGTGTAGAGTTTTGAAAGCTTGGTGAGAATATATTCTGTACTGAATGGTATTATGCGTGTATTTTATCGTCAATACAATTTTCTAATTGATAGTGTCGTTCCAGAGTACGTGAACTTTGACACATTTTCAAAGGATTTATCAGGACACGAAATGCCACTTAAAAAGTTCAATCAATTAATTAAAACTGTATAAATCTTAAACACGCCATGACTTTCTGTTGGTTTGTATTTATATGTATAATTTTTCTATACGTGAGTTCTTAGATGTGATGAATCAGAATTTTTGAACCAACTGACCAAGCGCTGTTATCGGATTTGATTTCGGGAGATGAAAATAAGAGGATTAAAAATTCAGATAAGTAAATAAACACTTGAGAAACTACCACGAAGCCTTTCAGAGTGGAGGATTCCCTCGGCATTGCAGATCTCTGTCCCTTTCTGACGTAGTAAACCCCTGCTCGGACGGAAGAATGTAGTACTGTTGTCAACCTGTGAATTCGCAAGCTTGTGATGCGATGGATTATCAAATTGCCCCGACAGAATACGTGGAGCATGTTGGATAGAGGCTGGCACGCATCAGAACCAGATTTGGTGCATCTCCCTTCTTTTTTTTGGAATCCCCGAATTTTGAACACAGCGACATAATTTTTAAATAAAAGTAACGTTACTTCTGTTTCAGGCCAATATACGTAGTTTTTCAGGAGTTTTTTTGGCTTAATTTTATATTTCAGCATTGTACACTTTTGTTTTATAAAAATGTGTCATAAATGAAAAATAATTTCATTAAATAAAACAAAGCGTCTTTACTATTTGTGGACTTTTTCAACGTTATGCTTTCTAATTGAATAAAAATTTTCTTGGATATTATCCATCGTCTAGTAAATATAAAACGTAAAACGACGTTTCGGAGATGGGACTCTATCTCCGTCTTCAGGTTCTGAAGAGTCATTTGAATAAAAAATTACTTGAATATTATCCATCGTCTAGTAAATATAAAACGTAAAACGACGTTTCGGAGATGGGACTCTATCTCCGTCTTCAGGTTCTGAAGAGTCATTTGAATAAAAATTTCCTTGGATATTATCCATCGTCTAGTAAATATAAAACGTAAAACGACGTTTCGGAGATAGGGATTAGCTCTATCTAGTGGGCCCAACTGTGTAGGAACCTGAAGACGGAGATAGAGTCCCATCTCCGAAACGTCGTTTTTTACGTTTTATATTTACTAGACGATGGATAATATCCAAGAAAATTTTTATTCAATTGAATCTTCACCATCGTCAAGGACTTTTAGATTTGTTATGCTTTCTGATTCTGTGAAGTATTATGTCTCTGCTGTTGAATAGCTCTGCCAACAACAGATTTGTATCTTCAGTAAGTGAACACCCAGGGCAATAATTCTGACAAACTTAACTTTGCATTTCAATGTGTAATTCGGAAGAGATTCTGTCCACTACACGATTTATTAACCTGTTAATCGACGGAGCTATAATAGTACCGAAGTTCGCCATGGGGAAACGATTCTGAACCAAGTGAGGTTCTAGGTTTTCACGGCGGTACGAAGATGGACCCCCTTCTGGGTCATCGCGCTACGTACTCTGATAGAAGACAGACGTCTTCGATTGTGAACCACTTCTGTCTACCTCCCATTCCCACATATTTCAAAGACCAATCAGATGTTTTTAGGGAGATTCGTACTCCAAAATTCTGTATACATTTCTTGTCTCTTTCATTTTAGTTACAGGATGAGCCTATTATGCCTTCTTATATTTCATTGTCGTAACAGTTCTAGGCGAAATAGGCTGATATATAAGCTCCACGACCTAATTTCTTTACTACTTTCGTCAAAGTAACAGATCACGCTGTCTAAATATATAAAGATGCAACGGTTTGCGTTCCTAAAATATGCGGTATTCACTGTCTTTTGCGCATTGAGAATGCAATTCTTCCAACACATGGAATGAACTTTGCAAAACCCTGGCATGTGTCGAAAAACACATCTTATAAATTTTTTTGTTTTCAGTTTACATTCAAATAAGCATTGTTATTGTTATGGGATTCGTTTTTCGTGTTTCATTTAAGAACAGATTCTTTCCGAATTTCTCGGGAATCTTTGCGAAACAAACCGAGACAGTTTTCACGAATTTTAAAAATTATCTCGTGACGATTATCGGTTCTGAATCAAAGTGAAAACCCGCATATATTCGTTTACAATGAACTCTATCGTGGTAATACAATTCGAATGTACCAATTTCCCTGGCGAAGTGGGTGGCACTCCTGCTTTGTATTCGAGAGGTCACAGGTTCAGTTCTTGGCCTGTATATTTCCTATATCGACTGAGATTTCTTGTGGTTTCCTCAGTCTCTCTGATGTTAATTTCTAACATACCATAGTCCTTCCCCCCCCCACATCCTTTCAAATGTTTGTTGATATTAATCGTCGAAGTCATCTTTAAACTAAGAAGACACCCCGCAATCCAGACCCGAAATTTCAACGCTTGTAATATCAAATCCCGCTACTTTATACGGCCCTGAACAAGTTTAATACAAATATAATATCACAGCGTTGTTCTTGTGGGTTGTGAAGACGTGTTGACTCGTCTGTACATGGCATAGTTTCGGAGAAACATACTGTCTCCATCTTCAGTCCTGAAGATCCACACGGCTTCACAGCCCAAAACAACTTTATCATCTTTACTTCCGTGAAAACCTCAAATTTCAAATGAAAAATCCCATTACCCTGTCCTCTCGATCCCCGACGGGGGCAGAGGATTTTTCCTTCTAGCCTCTGCGTCCAGACCGGCTCTGGGGCCCACCCATCTTCCTGTCCAATGGGTACCGGGGTCCTTTCTCCCGGAGGTTTCGCGCGGCCGGGGTGTGACGCTGACCACTCACCCCCATCTAGTGACGAGGTTAAGAATCAGTAGGACCTGTATCATCTCTCCCCCCAAGCGCTTTCATGGCGTATAGCAATGTTTGGTGAAGAATACAAATTATGAAGATTCTTATTATGCAATTTTATTAAACTTTTATCACTTTATGTCTCTAAGGTTTTATTTTTATTTTACGACTCTTTAATAGCTCACATAAATGAATTATGAATAGGAAAGGATGTGGAAGGAGGCGGTGGTAGACTCACTTGAGCTACTTTTACAGAATGTGTCTGAAGAGACTGAGTAAACTCAAGAATACCTTTTTGAGACGTCCTCTCTCCAGGACTAAATTTGAACTCGGGGACCTCCCGAATACGAAGCCACTCGACGGACTCAGAATTCAGAAACTTAAAGGGACAAGACCATTGCAGGAACCTAAGCATATATGGGAGAAATTAAAAAAATGTATAATATAATATATTATAAAGATATGAAACGGATTTAATTGACACGATAAGAAATATCGGCTTCTTTTGTCATGACCTTAATGTGTAACGGGCTGCATAATAACAGATAATTTCTTGAGGAAATGAATCAGCGATCAAGTCCTCAAGATAACTTTTGTGTCATGCAGTTAATTAGCCCAGTAGCACATACAGATTTTGAAGTTCCTCCTTGTGTATTTGTCTCTATCTCATGTTGCTTAATCTCCAGCTGTGGATACTGGGGTTAAAACGGACGGATCGTGAGGCTGACCTCACACCTCCTCGAGTTAAGATCGCATCTTACTTACTTACATCTCGCTGTTCTTCCGAAGAGCCTCCGAACGCTACGCGCTGCAAACAATCAATCCACTCTCTGTCCAAGACGAACACACACTGCAGGCCGCCTGCTATGTCTTCGGTGCCTACCCCCACCATTTCCCTGTCTCTCTCTCTCTCTCTCCTCACTTTTACTCCCGTATTGTTGGTAGTACTCGTGTGCTTAAGCCCCCCAAGGCAAATAACTTTGAAAGAAGGGTCAGATGCACCTGTTGGCGAGGAACAGTGGACATGGTCAAACCAAGCCTGTGATCCCCGCGCGTACCAAAATGTCTTCGAGGGTTAAGAATGCCATCGAGTGTTCGTTTATGTGCCATCACACGTAGTGAGTGTAGTGTCTGTCCGCCCGGTCCTTTCATCTCCGAAACCATGAAGATCTCTGATCTTACTGCCGAATGTATTTCGATTAAATTTGGTACTAGAGGTTCTGCACTCAAAAGTTGTTGGGCGAATTTAATTTTGTTTCAATATTGAACAGTTATGAGCCGGGATAGCTCAGTCAGTATAATGACTAGCTACGGGCTGGACGACCGGGGTTCGATCCCCGACGGGGGCAGAGGATTTTTCCTCTAGCCTCTGCGTCCAGACCGGCTCTGGGGCCCACCCAGCCTCCTATCCAATGGGTACCGGGGGTAAAGCCGGCCGGGGCGTGATGCTGACCACTCACCCCCATCTAGTGCCGAGGTCAAGAAAGAGAGGAGCTATACCTCCACTCCCCCCAAGCGCCTACATGGCGTATAGTGGGACAAACTTATTATTGAACAGTTATCGTTATTTGTGAAGTTAATGTCGAACTTTTATATAAGTTTTCTTCTCTCGCCCTACATTACGAAATAAAATTCAGATTTCTTCTGGACACAAGATTATTATTTTGAGATGTCTCTTTTGATTAGCTTTGCGATAATAGATTTGTGGTGGCGTTACAACGCTCGGCGTCGGTTTGCTAGCTTCGTGTCATGTCACCCCAAAGTTACAAGCACGGACTTTCTTAGCCTGGAACATTTCACTCTCCAAAACTCTCCGAAACGTCGTTTTTTACGTTTTATATTTACTAGACGATGGATAATATCCAAGAAAATTTTTATTCAAATGACTCTTCAGAACCTGAAGACGGAGATAGAGTCCCATCTCCGAAACGTCGTTTTTTACGTTTTATATTTACTAGACGATGGATAATATCCAAGAAAATTTTTATTCAAATGACTCTTCAGAACCTGAAGACGGAGATAGAGTCCCATCTCCGAAACGTCGTTTTACGTTTTATATTTACTAGACGATGGATAATATCCAAGGAAATTTTTATTCAATTGATTCTTAGTTCTTGTCGAATAACCTCGAAATGAGTTGAATTTGACACCCGTGTTTAATTTAGTAAGACACGTAGTTATCGTCACATTATAATTACATATTTTCAGTAGAGATTATAGCAGAACTTTCTTCTCTAACGTTCACTTCGGAATACACCACGTAACGTATTTTTAAATCTACTTAATTCACATTCAATATCTCTTTCTTACACGTGACAACTTACACGCTAGTTAATTAAAAACAGTCATCTGATCAGTTGCTTTATTTGTAGAAAAAGACGTATTAAAACTTATTTGTATTGTTCTTTAAGAAATACACTTTCCATATCTCTGAAGTCAATTTCAAATTTTAATAAAGAGACACGATCATAAATAAATAATCCAGTACTTAATAAAGCTTCATTACTCAATGCCCTCTCCGTCTTAATACTCGGGAGGTCCTGGGTTCAAATCTCGGCCCTCAGACAGACAATCATGACTAATGTTCTTCGTGTTTTTCCTCAGTACCTCCAGGAAAATGCCGGATAGCATCTAAAATTCTTTCCACTTCATTACTCATTTTTATCATCTCATCTGACGCTATGTAGTCAAGATACTGAAAGTGTCGTTAAATAAAATAAAAATAAATATTAAAATAATCATTGCTTCTCATCTGCTGTCTTCACAAGAAGAATTAGAAATGTTGTACATTTTACAATCTAGATACGACTCGATTTAAGACTACAGAGAAAAGATGATGTAAAATGCACAGAGAATGGGAAGTTATCCCTGTGTCTAAGCAGCATATCACAGAGGAATATAGACTGTGTGAAAACAAACTTGGAGCTTTCTAGAACTGGTCTTGAGGTGCAGCCGTGAATCAAACCCCTGCCGTCAAGTTATGCGCTTAACTACTAAAAATAACTGAGACCATGCGCGCACGAGCGGTTTGGACAACAGCGGTTTCTCTGATACGTTGTTGAAACTCACTGTTTCAATAGGAAGAGAGCGCATGTGCGATAGTTTTACCGCTAATAGGGTTTTGGTCGGCCGCAACATGCTTCATTTTCGATGCGGTGCTGTTAGGTTAGATTGGGTTAGGTTAAGTTAGGTTATGTTAGGTTAGGTTGGGTTAGGTTATGTTAGGTTGGGTTAGGTTAGGTTTGGTTATGTTAGGTTAGGTTAGGTTACGTTAGGTTGGGTTGGGTTAGGTTATGTTAGGTTGGGTTAGGTTATGTTATGTTAGGTTGGGTTAGGTTAGGTTGGGTTGCGTTAGGTTAGGTTGGGTTAGGTTAGCTTATGTTAGGTTATGTTATGTTAGGTTGGGTTAGGTTAGGTTGGGTTGCGTTAGGTTAGGTTGGGTTAGGTTAGCTTATGTTAGGTTATGTTAGGTTAGGTTGGGTTAGGTTAGGTTGGGTTAGGTTAGGTTGGGTCGGGTTGGGTTGCGTTAGGTTAGGGTGGTATTTGTTAGGTTATATTTGGGACCTTTACGTTGCATGTGTGATTAGGTATGCATCGTTTTAGCTTTTGTTATAATGGAATAGGTATGTTGAAGTCACAGAATAGTTCGGCCATATCGGAGTACAGTGACAGAAACTGAAGATATCTGTGAAGCTCTACTGCCGAACTCGAGCCAACTTGACAAAAAAAAAGTGTCGGAATAGTTATAAGGAAAAGATAAAAGGAAAGGAAGCTACGGGATCGAAAAGCAAGCAATTATTCCCCATTGCATTTTAAAAGATCTTTTACGTTTCTTTCCCTCACTGCTGCTAACATCGATTTTGAATTTTGTTCAAATCCAGTGCCCCTTTCGTCCTCTGATATGGAAGTTACCACAGATTATAACCGCGCAACGAATCGGTGCGGTTGGATTTCATGGCCACTTGAGACGTCAGAATATTATGCATGCACAACTTGGCCTCAAGAAAGAAAGCAGAAGATGAATCTGGCTCTTAACTGGCCTAAAACATATCGCCCAAAGTCTCTTGTTTTCCATATCCGATGACATAACTGTTTATGGTAACGTAAATTATGGTCTTCTCTGTCGTAATGCCGTGTGGTGATTATCAGCGTTTCTGACCAGCGTATGAATTAACCTTTCGAAGGAGAAGATCGTCTAAATGTTATTTCATAGTTCAGCCCGTACCGCGAAGAAAACACCACACTTCACCGTTGAGAATATCGACTGGTTAATGCTGTCTTAGGAAATAATTCCTGTTTACAGCGAAAATCATACAAAAACAATTAATACATGAAGTTACTGAATATTGAAGCGGTGGGACATATTATATACCATTTAAAGAGTTAACTCCATCTTTGGGAGGCCACAATCAACAATTTCACCGCCTTGAGAAAAAATAACTCAGATATCATATTTATAGCATCTGAGCATGTGTATTACACCGAGCTATGTAAATTTAAACCTTCTAAGAAAAATTCTCTTCTGGACTTTGTCCATCGTCCAAATCACAAGTACGAATAAAAATATATAACTTTTCGGAAGCTGGATCTTTAAAGTAAATTATATAGAATCATCGTAATAGACGCTGAGACGTCATCCATAAAAATTCTGTCTATTCATTATGTTTATTTTCTTGATGAAGGATTTTTTTTCTCTCAAGCTGAGACAAATGTCTGTTACGTAACTGGACGACGTTCGTTATTAGTGATCAAATAACATTCCGGCGTTCCAGCCGTCTCTTTAGCAGTTTCTGTGTTCTGCTTTCATCCATTTTGTTCCTAGAGCCCATTTCGAATATTGGCTTCCTCTACTTCAGTGGTATTCAACCTTAGGTACGCGAAGACATCTTAGGGGGTACGTGAAATTTAAAAAAAATAGAAATTATTTTATGATAAACACTGAATAATCAGTAATGTAATTTGTTTAATTTATTTTAGATGTAGATTATATACTACGTATAACTTGAATTATACACCAACAACTTTGGGGGTACAAAGTTGAAGAGAAATTATATCTGGGGGTACGCGAAGACATCTTTGGGGGTGCGTGAAATTTAAAAAATATATATATTATTTTATAATAAACACTGAATAATCAGTAATGTAATTTATTTAATTTATTTTAGATGTAGATTATATACTATGTATAACTTGAATTATACACCAACAACTTTGGGGGTACAAAGTTAAAGAGAAATTATATCTGGGGGTACGCGAAGACATCTTAGGGGGTACGTGAAATTTAAAAAAATATATATATATGATAAACACTGAATAATCAGTAATGTAATTTATTTAATTTATTTTAGATATAGATTATATACTATGTATAACTTGAATTATACACCAACAACTTTGGGGGTACAAAGTTGAAGAGAAATTATATCTGGGGGTACGCGAACAAAAAAGGTCGAATACCACTGATCTACGGCACAGGTTAGATAGTTCCTTATTACAATAAACGACAATAGGTAAGTGGGTGCAGCGTCTGACCAACGCAACGTGGGAAAATAAAAACGGGATTCGAACCCATGATCGCATTGTTTATGCGGGGCACGACAGTTCGCTGCTAATTTCGCAAGGTCGTTAAGACTGGGCAGCCCTGTTTTACGTAAGTGGCGCCATCTGTGGTTTCATGCAGCCAGAAGACTGACATGTCAATGCATCATTTTGTTCTCATCCACTTAACACTAACTTTCTTGTTTATAATTGTTTTTGTTTGGAGAAAACGCAGTGGCTGAAACGAATTCAAGGAACAGTGCATGTCTGCCTGTGTGTTTACGTCCAAAATTACTGGAAGGAGTTTCGGTTTTTTGTTGTTGTTTTTTCCAGCAGCAATCGAGTTTACGTAGGATCTGAGGTTTTCAAGGCGGTGATTCTGAAGATGGCTGCCTTCTGGATTGTAGCTCGGTGTAGTCTGGTAGAAATTTAACGATGTTTCAGAGGTGGTTACTGCTTCCATCTTCAGGGCATCAACCCAGAAGACAGCCATCTTTTTCGTGAGACGTGTTCTTTGTGTCCTGAACAAATGTCAAACGCCAGTGTGACCCTTTGAAGTCGAAGCTCGTCTAAGTAACATTTAATATAATTCAGTCCGTACCGCGAAGAAAACACTGCACTTCACCATTACAAAGATCGACCGAGTAGGATCTGAGTTTTTCAAGGCGGTGAGTCTGAAGATGGCTGACTTCTGGGTTGTTGGTAGAAGTTTACCGACGTTTCAGAGGTGGTTACTGCTTCCATCATCAGGACAAAGACCCAGAAGACAGCCATCTTTTTCGTGAGACGTGTTCTTTGTGTCCTGAACAAATGTCAAACGCCAGTGTGACCCTTTGAAGCCGAAGCTCGTCTAAGTAACATTTAATATAATTCAGTCCGTACCGCGAAGAAAACACTGCACTTCACCATTACAAAGATCAACCGAGTAGGATCTGAGGTTTTTACGGCGGTGAGTCTGAAGATGGCTGACTTCTGGGTAGTAACGCAGTGTAGTCTGGTAGAAGTTTACCGACGTTTCGGAGGTGGTTACTGCTTCCATCATCAGGACAAAGACCCAGAAGACAGCCATCTTTTTCGTGAGACGTGTTCTTTGTGTCCTGAACAAATGTCAAACGCCAGTGTGACCCTTTGAAGTCGAAGCTCGTCTAAGTAACATTTAATATAATTCAGTCCGTACCGCGAAGAAAACACTGCACTTCACCATTACAAAGATCGACCGAGTAGGATCTGAGGTTTTCAAGGCGGTGAGTCTGAAGATGGCTGACTTCTGGGTTGTTGGTAGAAGTTTACCGACGTTTCAGAGGTGGTTACTGCTTCCATCATCAGGACAAAGACCCAGAAGACAGCCATCTTTTTCGTGAGACGTGTTCTTTGTGTCCTGAACAAATGTCAAACGCCAGTGTGACCCTTTGAAGCCGAAGCTCGTCTAAGTAACATTTAATATAATTCAGTCCGTACCGCGAAGAAAACACTGCACTTCACCATTACAAAGATCGACCGAGTAGGATCTGAGGTTTTTACGGCGGTGAGTCTGAAGATGGCTGACTTCTGGGTAGTAACGCAGTGTAGTCTGGTAGAAGTTTACCGACGTTTCGGAGGTGGTTACTGCTTCCATCATCAGGACAAAGACCCAGAAGACAGCCATCTTTTTCGTGAGACGTGTTCTTTGTGTCCTGAACAAATGTCAAACGCCAGTGTGACCCTTTGAAGTCGAAGCTCGTCTAAGTAACATTTAATATAATTCAGTCCGTACCGCGAAGAAAACACTGCACTTCACCATTACAAAGATCGACCGAGTAGGATCTGAGGTTTTCAAGGCGGTGAGTCTGAAGATGGCTGACTTCTGGGTTGTTGGTAGAAGTTTACCGACGTTTCAGAGGTGGTTACTGCTTCCATCATCAGGACAAAGACCCAGAAGACAGCCATCTTTTTCGCGAGACGTTTTCTTTGTGTCCTGAACAAATGTCAAACGCCAGTGTGACCCTTTGAAGCCGAAGCTCGTCTAAGTAACATTTAATATAATTCAGTCCGTACCGCGAAGAAAACACTGCACTTCACCATTACAAAGATCGACCGAGTAGGATCTGAGGTTTTCAAGGCGGTGATTCTGAATATGGCTGACTTCTGGGTTGTCGCGCCGTGTAATCTGGTAGAACTTTACCTCAGAGGTCCTTACTGTCTCCATCTTCAGGGCAATGAGTACTCAAAGACTTCAACTCTATTTTTTTAACTGCGTATGTTATATAAAATCGAACTAAACGGAAATCGATAATGAGTGGTGAATAGGTTAAGGATTTGGTATATTTCGCTTGGGAGTGTATTCATAAATCTCTTGTGATTTACTGGTATGAAGGCTGTATGTCGTGATTTAAACCACAGCAAGTGAATCGTATTTATATTACACTTATATCCTGATGGAACATTGCATCTTCTTCATCAGTACGACATCCAGTCCATTCTTTTGCGTCACCAAAAATTTGAAGAGACATATTGATTGACAAAATCACCTGATTGGAATTCGAACCGCGTATACAAACACGCTGCCAACTGAACTATCTGTGACAACGTAAGTTTGCCCTCTTTTATCAGACTATTAATTAACGTGAAAAATAAAGTAGAGAATAAAATCTGTAACAAAAGAACATTTATGTGTAGACAGCAAGAACTCTAGACGGCCACCGAAGTATCTCCGAGTCTCCGTTACAAGGTCGCTTAAGAGCGGAGTTTCTTTGACTCTATGTGTTGTTCGATCTCCAATCAAGTCCTTGTCTAGACGAATGAGATCCATGGTTAGAGCTCATAGATTCTGATTGTTTAATCCAATACGCCAGGTCTTGAAAACAACCCTTTTAGGGGCCAACAGAGAATTTATGTTTTGTACAAGTGACTGATATACTTTGCGAAATAAAAAGGTTTCTGTGGAGAAAACTTCCGAGTTTCTGTGACCGTTACAAACACACGCGTTGTTAGCCAGTCAGCCTTGGTACGGAGGGGCGGGGGGGGGGGGAGTTATAGCGGAAAATACGTCTTGCCCATTCCATCTTCCCATCCCCTTCTACTGTGACGTAGCACAGGCTCGTAGATATTTTTGTCTATTCAGATTCGAACAATGAAACTTTGAATCAAAATATATATTAATAAGCTGATAAGAGTTGCGTCATATTGTGAAAATATATTTAATTAATTAATCTTGTCCGTCTAATCACAATTTAAAATTTAAAATTAAGATAGTTATGTTCCAAATGTAAATCGAATGTTTCGATAAGGAGCATCACATGGTATTTTAACTATCTAAATTTTAAATTTTAAATTGTGATTATACGGACAAGATTAATTAATTAAAAATATATATTACTGAAAAATCAATGGCACACCGGTTTCCCCTGCCTTTCTAGGCTGTCAAATGCCAGGGGCGGTGTGAATTATAATATTAACGGTTACTTTTTGTTTGTTAACGAAAAGGTTAGTGGATGCGTGTGATTTACAAAAAAAAATAATTCAGTGTTCACTTTCGAATATCACAAGCTACATATTTCATTATCCATTTGCAGGAGTTGCACACTAAAACTTTAAAACATGGAGTTGAAAGATATACAACTGCAAAGACCAATTAAAAACATGCCGACATGAGGCCTTGAGCCTGTGAATATGATATTCACATTAACGCCAGTGTCTTGCCAATCAGTGGATATACATTACGTTCGTTTCTAGACCCTCGTCTCGGAAATGTCACAAAACAATACTGTTATTCTTCAAATTACGGATTAGGGGCATACATAAGTAATTTTAATTAATGGAAGGCAGAGAGAAGCCACTTGCGGACAAATTACGAATGTCTGGAATTATGAAGCCAGCTGTACGCGTTAAACCCTCTGTGGTGGGTATTATTATTATTATTATTTAGTGTTCTGTCTGACGACAGGTCCATATGAACAGGATCCTTCCATCCTTTTCTCGGACTGGGACCTGTTCATATACGTTCTTGGCAGATGATCCAGAAGTGGTTTGCCATTGCCTTCTTCTGTGTGTGAATGGAGTAATTGTTGGGATGCCACGGAGGAAAACTCCGTGTTGCCTAGACCACGGCCTTGCCCAACACAAGTTATAAAAATTCGGGCACCGCCGGGAATCGAACCCGAGACCCCAGGATTACAAGGCCAGCGTTCTAACCGCTAGACCACCGTGGCTATGTGGTGGGTATATAGGACAAAATTATGTGTATCCTATATCAACTTTTGTAATTAACACAGTAAAATAATTTGTTATTAATAATAACGCATTTACAATAATCTAAATTGCCCCTAAAGGCTGTACTGTTAAATATTACATCTTTTTAATACAGGTATAAACTACATAATTATGACAGTAATTTACAATCAACTACACGATAATCGCAAAAATAATATCACAAGAAAGCATAATTACAGAAAATGGCCGTCTTCTGGGTTGTAGCGCCATAAGAGTACCTCTGAAACGTCGGTAATTTAGATTATACTGCGATACAACCCAGAAGTCAGCCATTATCGGACTCTGCCGCGAAAACCTCAAATCCTACTCAGCAATACTATTATTGCTTACACGTATTTTTAATAGTTGAGCATTTTTTTGGTGAGTTAAATTCTCTCATGGAGTAGGAGTGAGATAGGAGGTTCTCTTTTAATGCTGGCTTAAATTTCTTTATTCGTGATTCACACTTTTTACAGTGGGGGAAGATTATTGAATAGCTTAATATCAGTATAGTAAAACATTGGAACAAAAAATTAGAGATTGGAATTAGTAAGAGTATTCCTGAGATGATAAAGTTGCGTTATATTGTGAAAATATATATTTGTTTAAATCTTGTCAGTCTAATCACAATAAAATTCCTATTAAACACCTGAAGATGGTTCTTATAGAACTGAAACATGTCGTGTAAAAAAGTGATGTTCTAATGTAAATCGAATATTTCGATAGAGAATATCATTTAATATATTTTAAATATTTAAATGTTAATTATGGTAATATTTTTAATAGGAATTTTATTGTGATTAGACTGACAAGATTTAAACAAATAAACAAAAAAAAGAGTATTCCCTTTAAGGTTTTCTCCACTGATGTGTTAACGGAATATTAACAGCCAAATCATGAATACGAACCTTGGCTTCGGAACAATCTGATAAGATCAGTCCATGAAAGTGATGGTCTTTAGATGCGAGCTTATAATACTACCATAACTTGAAATCTTATTAATTTGTATATGTCAATCTTTCCTGTTATAGATGCACCATACAGTAGCTAGGAATATTTCAATACAAAATGATCAAGTTAGCATACAATAGTTATTGTGCGCGCCATCTTGTGCAGGAAATCGATACATCAGAATCTCATATAAATGTTCCTGAAGGCACTGTGGTCCACTTTCTGGCTCCATTATTTTGTCTTCTTTGGCATGCTATTGTTGCGCCTCGTAGTGGATGTGCAGAGAAATTAGATTTAAACTGAAACCGGTTGTGAGTTTGTTGATGAGTGGATAATGGTCGGCGTGCATTTTTGCTGCTGTTTATTTGATTTACGTGTTCCACTGTGAGAGTGTATAGTAAATAGTTTAAGGGATTTGTAAATCCAAGGACGTTGTTAAGATTTTACTTATCTTACACTTTCGTGAGATCTAACCCTGACAAATGGTAATTTTTCTAATGTTGTGATCGCAGACATACAAGCTTCTAACTTAATTACTGCATTATTCGGTTTTATTACTTTTGTGATTAGGATTTTGTGGAATGCGAATGAATGGATTATAATTATTAAAACAAAGTTTCTGTCCTGTTTTGAGTGCATGAGAAAAGAATGGGTTGTGAAATTCGAATGGTGAATTCCTTTTGTACATTCAACTGAGGTTACATTCAGTTGAGATTAGTACCTCAAATAGTTTAAACACAATCTTCTTGAGTATTATGCTAAGACTTATTCCCATTTAAGTATGAAATTAACCATTTAAATGGCTTCACTAATTTTTAAGGAATATTTGTCAAAATGCATGTACCTATTCTTCTTGGCATGTGCTGAAGTGAGAAAAAGTATTGGTTCGCAGATTCCACAATATTCTGAACAGGTGGAAGCATTTCTCTCGTCATCTATTCAATATTCATGGGGTTAACATAAGTTGAGTGTGTGAAACCATTTCATTAAATTTCTATTCTGTTGTTTCAGATAACTTCATGAAAATGGTACTAAACAAACGAGATTTGGAAAGGGCGTTTTCGCCCATTAAACATCGCAAATCAGGAGGAAGGAGAAGCTTAAACAAGTCACATAAAGGAGGGAATTCTGTAAATGAGACATCTTCGAGCATGAGAGTTTTTGTCAGGATACGTCCACAGAATCCAAAGGAAATAGAGAATAATACTAGGTAGGTTTACCATCATACTTACAGTTTTACACTAAGACTTGCACCTGAATTCTAATACCATTGATGTTGGAGTTTGTACATTATACTAAGATTCCTTAACTAAATAATGGTGGAAAACAAGTAATGACGCTGTGGGAACTGGAGAGAGCAATAATGTTAAAATATCCTTTTTTCCTACAAATCCTATTGCAAATCCTCAACATTACTGAGAAGTGAAGAAAGAATTTGAGTAAGGGGGGGGTTGTATTATCTGCTTTATTATAAATGATAAAATAGATTGTTGGAGAAAGATAAAATGTACAAATGATGTATAATATTGGAGAATACCCATACACACAGTTAAATTTAAATAAAATAACAAAATTAGTAAGACATAAATGGGAATAAGGAAGGGAAGAGTGGGTTTCTACTAAAAGAATAATGTTTGTGTACCTGTGCAGCGTTATTATGGATAGTTACATTAGACTGTGGGTCGCAAAACCCAGTGTTAGTTGGACACAGTCTTATGTACAGAGCAATGTGCCACATCATGGTTTCACTTGTGCTGTGAGTTTTTATAAGAAATTGTATATTTGCACATTATAGCCAGAAAAGTACTTTATCTTGTCTTTCAAAAAAGAATTCATAGTGCATGCACTCGTGCCCACATACATGTGCATATGCACGTGCGCGCACACACACACAAAGATACATGTTCATCATTGATATTTTATTCAACATGTCATGATTTGTTTTCATATGCCTGCATTCTTACATGATAAGGATTTTTGTGTAGATATATATTTATGGTTATGGATAGTTTTGTACCGCTTTTCATGGGGAAAATTTTTGTGGCATGCCGACTTGTGTCTTTGACATATTAGGGTGTGCTTCAGGTGAAAAAATGTGAACTCTGGTATAGAGAACTCTGTCAATAAATAAGTGAAAACATGCATCATAAAATGTAGATTTGGAAATAAAATAATGTAGTAGCCTAATTTTGGCTCGTGCAACTTTACTTCTTGAATACAATTGAAAAGTAGGGATATATCCTCCCCATTAATGTACTCACCTTGAAACATTTGCTACCAAAATGTTATTAAATATTAATGCATAAGCTGTAAGCATCTAGGAAGTGGAGTTGATTAGGCCATGTGATTTTAATAAAGATTAAATTCAAGGAGATATCTTCTAACATACCATGTTAAAATGACATCTTTAACAAGGTAATTACTGTGGAGGTTTGATTCATACATGTAATAGAAATTTTGCACGCTAATATGATGATAAGCACATTCATAGTGGTTTATCTAAAGAATTTATTTACATAGCCTAATTAATAGAATTAACATTATCACATGCCTCAGACTATGCTTATAGTGTGTTTTAAAACAATAATTATTGCAATTTTAGGTCTATCATACAAGTGGTAGATGAAAATGTGCTGATATTTGACAGCAAAGAGGAAACAGAACCATTCTTCTTTCATGGTTCAAAGCAAAATTGCAGAGATCTACAGAAGAAACAGAACAAAGAACTGAATTTTGGATTTGATCGGGTGTTTGGCTGTAACTCTTCGAATGAAGCCGTATTTGAAGTCAGTACTAAGGATATAGTCAAGTCTTTGTTGGATGGTTTTAATTGCTCAGGTGAGTATTTCCAGATTCTTGTGTTTATTTCTGTTTTATATGTTCTTTTACCATATTTTTTTCATTCTGATAACAATAGTTTTAGTCTCCAAAGATTGTATTTGCAATTAAGTGATTAAAAAAGGTTGTAGGGTCTTTTCTGAACGCTTTGAAGCTTTGTTTGCGTGTGTGTGTGGTAAAAAGATGTACATGAAGCCGTAGCACATTCTTTGTTTTCTCTGCTTGTGTCTTGTTGCGGTTGATGATGAATTCAAGTTATGTTAAGTGAAGGAAGCAGATTGAGGTAAACAATTAGAATTCATTGAACAAATTCACACAAATTTAGGTTATGCACTCCGGTAACCATGTAAAAACCTTTGGCATAGAAAATTCATTACTGTTTTGACTCAAATGCCCAGTCGCTACATATTTTTGTTAAAATTCATAGCTTTTCTGGATTCAGTATGCCCCTTTATACTGCCAGAAAATAACTTAGATTATGCTCGTTAATGTATCGTAATTTCTTAAGTGCATTTTTTATCACGCAAGGCATACGTATGACCTGAATTCAATGTTTAGTGTTTGCTTATGGAGCCACTGGAGCTGGAAAAACATACACCATGTTGGGAAGCAATACAGTTCCAGGAATAACGTACCTCACAATAGTGGAATTATACAAACAAATGGAAATACTTTCCAGTGAGAAGGAGTTTAATCTGGGAGTTTCTCATCTAGAGGTGAGTCACTTTACATTATTTTAGCATTCTAAGTAAATTCATTGGGCTCTATTTTATGGTTTGTAAAATGATGAATAGTAAGAGTAGAGATTTTTTTCCTTCCAGTTCCATGTTCAAAATGACTGGGACCGACCTAGACTCCTATCCAAACAGTGCTGGATATATCACTTATCTCCATGTAATGCCAAAGTTAACAAGTTAGGAAGTATACACGTAGCATAACAATTGGACAGAATTTGACCACTGATCTTTCGGAATGACGGCATTGATATCGGAGTGACCTGTGCGTGAGCTGGGAAATGGCATCAGAATCCTTAAAATCTGCTTTCACTGCACACACCGACTAGTTTTGTCTATTAACCTCTTGTTGAAGAAATTCTTCAGTGTCAAGTACTGAGCACACACAAATAATTGTTTGTCGGAGGGTGTTAATCCCCCCCCCCCCCCCCCCCCCAAGTGAAGGGCAATGTTGCGACTAGATTTTATTCCTGCAATGACTTGATTGAAAATGCATTCTCTTCTGAAACAAATTCACCGTCATGGTGCAATATGAAAGTGATATCTCATCCATGTTGTTCCCCTAGAACAAGCCTCACTGTTTCAGCCAGACATGGTTTGATCAGATTGTCTCTGTTTGTACGAGGTTTCTTAAATTCGGCAATTCAGAGACCATTTTGATAAAATGCTTCAAGAACAGCTTCATTTGTCTGTGAAAAACTGGACAAATGGAATCCCTAAATTCATTTAGGTATTAATAAAAGTTGACATTTCGAGTACCGAATGCATTTAATTTAACCATTAACTGCCATTTTTTAATACCGAGGCTTCAGTGGTTTTGCCATCTGTTTGGTAGTAGCTGATCGGTAACAGGTTTGAACATTTCTGTGCAAGTCAGACCAGTTTGTGCTCCTGCTATACGTACGTGCACTGTTTCTGCATGATTCATACTACATAATCTCAGAAGGAACAGTAATAAAATATATTTTGAATATAAGAAATTTGTAGCTGATCAGCTCATTACTTCCTGAAATATGCCAAATTATCCCCAGGAGAAGAACAGCTGGTTTAAATTTTGTAGAGCTTTATCTTGATATGCCTTTATTGTGTAGTACTTACATACAGGGCAACTTTACCTTCGCTTATTCGTCTGGCCTCTTTTAATCTTATTCTTATTATTGATCAGGTGTATAATGAAAATGTACAAGACTTGATTCAGCCATCCGGTCCGCTTCATCTGCGAGAGGACAGTAATTACGGTGTTCGGATTCCTGGCCTTTCTCTTCATCGCATCACAAATGCTGATGAACTCTTTGCTTTAATGGCAAAAGGAAATAAGAACAGGACTCAGCACCCGACAGATTCTAACGCTGAATCATCACGCTCACATTCAGTCTTCCAGTTGTATATTCGAATGACCAATAAACTGGATAGGAATCTGAAGATCATGAAGCTATCGATGATTGATCTTGCTGGGTCTGAAAGGGGATCTGCTACTGGTTGCAAGGGCATGCGCTTTACCGAAGGATCCAATATCAACAAGTCGCTGCTTGCTTTGGGTACGTTGACATATTAAATACTATAAAATCTTAACTTACGTTTCTTATAGTGGTGTTGAAACTCCGTAATTTTAATTTAAGCTGAGCTTGAACAGATTTGAACCACCGATTGTCAGTTAGTGGATGCTATGTTGACAGTACTTGATCACAAACATACTGTACTGCAAATCAAATTTTTCTGTTGGTACACAGCATTGCCAAGTAATGAAAGATTAAATGTGTGATTCATAAACACTAAAATGTCAGAAATCAATCACTGAACTCACTCATAACACTGATGGAAACACAACAGATACTTTTGTCCTGCGCGGTCTGAGGCATCGTGCTTCGGACCGGTGATACGGAATGCGCGCTGGTTCGAGTCTCAGGGAAAGAAATTTCTCATGAGATTTTGACCGGTGTATGGGACCAGTGCCAACCCAGCATCATGAGGAAATTGGGGAGCTACGATGAGAACTAGCAATGGCTGGGGGTTCGTCTTGCTGACCACACGTCACCCTATATCTGGTTGGGTGATCGTTCACCTCTGCTTGGGCATGTGAACGTGAGGCCAGCAGCCAGATAGTCGGCTTTGGCTCTCAGAGGGCTGTTACGCCACGGATTATAAGTAAATGCTTTAGACTGTACCATTTCTTCTGCCTTTTTGAAGCCATTTTCAGAGATAGTTGATACAGCTGGAGGATGGCTGATGTCACGCACCCAACATGGTTTATGCTCTACAACATATACACATTTACAGATGTGAAGAAGAAATAATTCTCCCATTCATTTGGCAAATATTTTTTACATCAGTTTCAAGCACACCTTACCACTCTTGTCCTTTATCAGAAACATTTTGATAGCGTGAATTATATGATACATTTTAATTCTGAGTAGATGATTTTATTCTCTCTGCTCATACAGTATGTTTCTCTTAATGTGTTTTACTAAATTTCTTTGTAGGAAATTGTATTAACAGCTTGGCTGGTGGTCTGAAACATATTCCATATCGTGATTCTAAGCTCACGAGGCTACTTAAAGACTCTCTGGGAGGCAATTGTCAGACAGTGATGATTGCAAATGTATCTCCTTCAAGCAATTCCTATGAAGACACATACAACACCCTCAAGTATGCTACACGCGCAAAGAAGATCAAACAGATGGTAATTGTTAGAATCTCAAGTCTTGTTCTGTGTATTTCTTAGTTGCTAGCATTTAGTTGTGTTATCTACTGAGGTATAAGGCAATGTCCTACGTAAGCGATAACAAGCAAGCTATGCGAGCTGCATAAGCAGCATGGGGTGTCATATGAAGCGAGGGAATCGCCTGTTGTGTCCTACGTGAGAGTTCAATAGAAGCACACGGCCTTCCTGCGCACGCACCTTCCGTGTACTGCACGGTCAGAGCTTTGTTGCGCATGCGCCTTACTGGCCAGCGCAGCGACTCGCACGAAAAGATCAAAATATTTGATCTCGGGCTTCGGCCGCTTCCCTCTCCTGGCCGCTTCGTCGGAACCTAGGACAGCGCCACACAGACAGCCAGTTTGATATTTCCGCTTCACCCACGCAACTCGCACCGCTCGCATTTAATCTCTCACGTAGGACACCGGGTAAGGATCTTACAGTAGTCGAGATATCATGTTGAAGATGGAAACCGTATTGTTCCTCTGAAACATTGGTATCTGCTTACAGATCCACACAACATAACCCAGAAGAACAACATGGACAGACTTCAGTTTTATTTGGTTATTTGTAGCGCATTAGCTTACGTCGTTCAGTATTTATATTCGTTGATTATTATGTGTCTGGTTGTAAAGTATGTCATTCTTTTCCAGATAAAGAAGAACATTGTTTCTGTTCAGCTGAATGCTGCACAGTATTCGAAAGTGGTGGAGTCATTGACTGCTGAAAATGAAGAGCTGAAACTGAAGCTAAGAACGTACGAAGCACAGAATGCTTGTCAGAAAAGCACGACAATGTCCACTGTGCAATCCAACCACAAAGAGAAATTGTCTGCTCCATATCAAGAACTGGAAGCAATGAACACAGAGATTTCAAAATTAGTGAAAGAAATAAAACTGCTGAATTGGAGAAACCATGTGAAACAGAAAATAGCAGACAGGTTGCCTTGCCTCTCCATTAATAATATTCAGCTGGACAAGGTAATCTAGTTAGACGTGCAACAACGATGATATTGCATAAAAGGGAACTTTGTGTAATTCAATTTTTCCCATTATTTCTACAGTATTCAGAGAGGTTATATTAGAAAGAGATAACAAGAATTTCATTAAACATTTTGATGGGGAAACTTATCCACTGGCAAGAATGAGGACATGGGGGGATAATATTAAAATGATTTATAAGCAACTAGAATGTGAACAGGCTCAGTGTAATGTCAAGTGGGGATTCTAAGACTATGTGCCTTTAAACATCACGTATACTGGCATAGTTCCAGTGCCCACAGAACTGATTGGTCAGCGTTAGTCTAAATTGAAATGGGAATATGGTTGCTGACTAATTAACAAATTAGTTGCACATAAATATATTTGTCTTAAGTATATTTCTTGATTATGGGTGAGTGGCTAGTAGATTTAAATTAAATTTCTGTAACCCTGGTTTATGGTACTTTTATTATTTATAAGAGTTTAATAAATCACAAGGTATGATTGTGGGACAGCATGTGGAGGCCGGTTTTAATTCGTGGTTATCAACGACAAAGTATAGACTAATAATTGTGTGACATCAGGTAAATAAAATCATTTCTGAGTCAAATATGTGACTGTAAAAGAACACTATAAATTACTAATTATACTGGGATTAAACATTAAAATTGCGTTTAAAATTTACTACTAGGAAGAGAGGTTGTCTTATAGTTGGGTAAATGTGGTTTGTTGAACTGTGTCCGTAACAAAATGGATTTGTGGTGTTAACTAATTTCGTTTGCTTTAGGTTTGAACTCGGTATCTGATTTATTTCATTTTAGCGTCTTAATCGGATTAAAACGTCCATGAGGCAACTGCAAGGCCGAGAATCAAGTTTCAAGCAGAAATTAAGGGAAACCATTATCAGGAGGAATGATCATTTTGAAAGAATTAACTCGTTGATAAAAACACTGGATCAAGACGGCACCAACACTGAGCTAAATCAACATATTGCTATATTGCATCTACAGGTAGGTTTTAGTTTGTTTAGCTTCTCAATTAAAATTTACAAATTTGTACCGGTTAGCCTTGCTTTTTGTATTCATCTATCCACAAGTGGCACAATAATTATGGTATGTGCACGCTTCCCAGCTCGTTTAATATGAGATACGGAGAATAAATGGTGGAAGGCCTCAACCTGGAATGAGATGGACATGCTGTTTAGTAGTACAGCGTGTTTCAAAAGTAGCTTTACAACTTGCGGGCGAGATATTGGTGAACTGATAGGAGAAACATATAATTTCAGAACATAGAAATGTAGTCAAACACCTCAAGTTTTATGTCCATCAGATATTTTTCTGCAGTTGATCCTGTATTTACAAAATAATGCGTTTTTTTTATCGTCTGTTTAGTTGGAGCTGCATGAGAAGGACGTGCAGCTAGGACACTATCAGCAGCTGCTCTCCATGCAGCAGAATGAGCTGCAGAGTGAGGATATGATAGTCAAAGAGATGTGCAATACTCTGAAGCAGTATCACTTCCTCCTGCAGGGAAACAACATAACAACTGAAGAAATGGCGTCACATTATGATGTAAGATTTTTTGTTAATATAACTTGGAGTATTTGATAGGTTTATTGGTAATTTTTGTCATATTTATTTGTATGCATACACAATAATCTAACCTATATAAAGTGTTCAGATTTTTACCTTAAAAATATATTCTTCTAGTAAAGCAGTAAGGAAATAATGTACAGCAGAAGGGTTAAATGTTACAGAATAATTATTAATTCTCATATAAACTCCAACATTTTCTCTGACTGCGTTCGGATAATTGCAAATGTTTGCTGTTTGATTTTAGGAGCAACGTATGTATTTTGTAGGTTTGAAATCGCTTATAATTAGTATAGCAGTTCTGCCACAGATGATCCGTTTGATAAGCTCTCGGGGCTGTCTGGCAGTCATGTGTTTGCTGAGTATGTTGCTAATTGTATTTTTTATTTGCAAGCATTGATGACTTTTCCCCCTGCTAGACTTACTGGTATGTACTCTGACTTCATGCTTTGAAATTTGGAGTGAAAACAAAGAGCTGATAACAGCCCTACATTTTTCCACCTTAGCTGGGGCTTGCTACATGACACACAGGTGGGATCAGGATTGTTAAATCGCTCCCACTACCGTAATAGTAATCTCCATTGTGTATTTTTCATGTTTTTCATAATTGATTTTTGGTTCTAAAACTTCTTGACGATGGTGAAGAGTCTTTTGAATAAAAATTTTCTTGGATATTATCCATTGTCTAGTAAAATATAAAACGTAAAACGACGTTTCGGAGATGGGGCTCTATCTCCGTCTTCAGGTTCCTCTCTGGAGATAGGGATTAGCTCTATCTATTGGGCCCAACTGAGTAGGAACCTGAAGACGGAGATAGAGCCCCAGCTCCGAAACGTCATTTTACGTTTTATATTTTACTAGACAATGGATAATATCCAAGAAAATTTTTATTCAAATAATTTATTTTATTTTATATGAAATGTTGACATGTTTTTGTGCTTTTCCACAGGAATTGGTTCACAAATTGGAAGGATTCAAGCACATATCATGGAAGAAAGATCAAGAAACTAATGATAATTCTAATTTCACATTTAGTTTTGCAGAAATGTTAAGGGAAAATTTGTGTTCAGAGGGTATTATCAGAGTTGAGACCGCCAATAAACCACCGGCAAATATTACTGTAACTGGATCAGTGACTGACTGCACTGGTCAGGATGGTCTTTCTTTAAGCACTGTGTTAACTGCCCTCCCTGATAATGAACTGTCTGAAAGTGAGTCAGAAGCTGGCGATAATGGGCAGTGTGGTGAACGTTCAGATGCGCTAAGAAGTACCTCTCTGGGAGTATCGCTATCAGCAAATGAGACAGAAGCTGGAGCAGAAGGCAAGAGAGATGTTAAAAGTAACTCACGTGTGATATTAGAAACTGTCAACGAAGACGGTCATCAGCTTCCAGTCAGTCAAACAAGTCTTTCAGAAAATACTGAAGAGTCAGAAATTCAAAAAGTGAGAGATAAAACTATTGAATGTTGTGGGATTCTGAAGGAGATTAATTTGCCAGTGGAGTCTATGCGAGACGTTGTTGCAGAGTGTTCTGTAACACCTTTAAAAGTTCACTGTGACACTGCTGTGCAAAATGGCTGCAGTACTAATTGCTCGTTATTAAATAGCACCTTCCTGTTGCCTAAATCCTCACCATCACACGTTCAAGTGAAATCTCCTAGGAAACTGGCAGAGGGGAACAGCACTCAATCAAAAAAACAGATCACAGGTAATGGATAAAAGGAGAAATTTGTTGAAGTATAGATAGAATTGGTTTAGTGTCCCATAATCTTATTACGAGGCGCGTCCCAAAAGTAAGTTTCCCTGGGGCCGTTTACAGAAACAAAACACAATTTCATGGAAATATTTATTGCAACAGATACAGCAAGTGTCCAGCTATTTTTCAACATATTCGCCACCGGAATTGAGACATTTGTCATACCGTGGGACCAACTTTTGAATACCTGTGTCGTAGAAGTCTGCCGCCTGGGATTGGAACCACTGTGTGACAACCATCTCCGCCTCTCTGTCATTCTCAAAACGCTGACGCTGACCGGACAGGAATTTCTTGAGGCGTAGGAAAAGATGGAAATCACTGGGAGCGAGGTCTGGGCTGTAGGGTGGATGATTAAACACCTCCCAGCTGAACTCCTGCAGGAGACTTGCTGTCCGTCGAGCCGTGTGCGGCCTAGCGTTATCACTGACCGCACTTCACAGTCGGCGGGAGCTGGAATAAGAACCTCCATCTTCAACAGCTGCAACGATGCTACTGTGAGAACGCGGGAAGTACCGTTAGTGCATGCGCCATGCTATGTCATTCCTCTATCACGTACGCACAGTCGCTTCGCGCAATATAAGGTTTGCTAGCTGTGGGACGAGTGGGAAACTTACTTTTGGGACGTGCCTCGTATTTTCAGTGTTATAACCCTACAGAACCCCTGTCTGCACTGCTTCTTGACAATAAGCTGAGCACACGTTTTTCAAATGCCTTATTTACAATATTGCATTCTCATTGCTCTTAATGTTTGTTTAATTAGTAAAACTAATTAAAGTTGTAGAAACCATGCATCATAAATTTTGTTATTGACAATCTGTTGAACAGTAAAAATATAGTTTATATTGTGTAAGAGACGAATCATTTTTACAAATCTAAAAGTTTGTGACGATGGCGAGTTATTTAAATAAAAAGTTTTTTGGATGTTATCCATCGTCTAATAAAATTGGATGACGTTTCAGAGATGGGACTCTATCTCTGTCTTCGGGTAACCTACTCTGTTTTGGGCCCAATCGATAGAGCTAATCCCTATCTCTGGAGATAGAGATTAGCTCTATCATGTTTGTTTATCAGGTGCTGATGTTATATATCGTCAAATGAAATGTACTTGCAGATTGGTTGTGCTCTTTTTGTTATACAGCGTTATTGTCCCCCTTTGGACTTATTTACTCAAGATAAAATATGATGTAATGAATGTGTACATTTCATATAATTGCATGTATGAGATTACAAGTTTAATTTTTCTTTTGTTGTGCAGTTAATGTACTGGACAGTAGCAAGAAAAGAAATGGCTCCACTGATCTTAAACGCAGACTGTGCAATAAAGAGAACAGAGTTGCAGGCATGAAGGCGAAACAGTCGGCAGTTTACCGAGGGGCTGGCCATGACAGTGGTAAAGACCACACATTTACGGTTCCTGTATTGCCACAGCTACGGACATCTAAACCTTCCACGCCCAAACTGACACCTATTTCTAAACATTGCAGACCTGTGACCAACCAAGGTACATGTTAATCAGTTCTTTGTTTTTTTTTAATATACCAGAGAATTTACATCTCATAAGAAATAGAATCCTTGCACAACAGTTATAATATGCATTGCTGATTGAATCTTACGTCACTGAGTCGAGGGAAGATAATTTATTTTTCTGAACTCTGTTAACAGGTTTCAGGTGTCTTATATCCTAAAATCTTATTGCATACAGTTTCATGTATTGCCTCCAGACAAGTTCATTGTGTTCTGATGTAATCAAAGTAGGAGTCTGATTTGCTTCAGTAATGTTCTTAATTTAACTCTTGTGTTAGAATTCATTCTGCTTTTGTGTAATAATGGTTCTGCATATACTCGGGACTGTCAAAACTATTTAATGCCCCAGGACACTTTCAGATATATATATATTTGGAAATACATAATTTGTTATATTTTACACGTATTCAAGAGAAATAGATTTCACGGTTATATAGAATGTGTCATATTACAATTAAAGTTTCTGAGCATAAGGAGTGAACATTCATGAATCAGAATCTTTCTTGATAAGCTAATAGTCATTTAGCTAGTCAATAAATTCCTCGTCTTTCACAGAACAACCAAACGTTGAGCACTGCGTTCACAGCAGCCTGTCTGTGGACCCTATTCTAAGGCAGTTGAAACTGGTCCATGCCATGTTTCTTTTAAGGTCCATTTCAATGTTCTCATTAAATTTATGCATGGATCTCCTTTCAGCTTTGTCAGTCAAAGTTTTTTATGCGTTTTACGTCTCTCCCATGTCCTTCCCATCTTTTGGTCAGCCCTAATAGTATTTGGCAAAGAATTTTAATTATGACGTTCCTGATTATGCAGTTTCCTCCTCTCCCTTGGATCAAAACATTCTCCTCAGTGTCTTGTTATCAAACACTTTCAATCTATGTTATTTCCTTAGGGTGAGATAAATGAAATTGTAGATTTAATAGTCAAATATAAAAATGTAATGACTGAAGGTTCTTGGGAGTGAACATGATTAACCTATTTCTCCAGGAGTAGCTCAGTTCACATGTGCGACATTTGCATGCATTTAATATTTCCTCCCTCTTGTTTTTCAGTGTCGGGAAAAGTGGCTTATATGAAGCAAAGGAATCAGCTGAATAGAGCTCACCCATACATTGCCAATTGATACTCATGTAATTGAAGGCAAAGATGTACTACAAAATTTTGCAGTGGCTGTACTGAAGTGCAGTACTGAGAACAATATATATCTTCCTGAATATGAACTCCATAGACCAGGTCATAGTTAATAGTATTTGTTAATGACATGAAAACAAGAATTTTGTCTTTTTAGAGATTGTGCGTCTTATGATAAGAGAGCCATAAAGAGTCTTCTCTACTTAAGTATAATTTTTGTATTTTGACATTTAAGTGACATATTGTATATTTAGATCTTTATTTGAAAAACTATAATTACTTGATTAAAATCATAATATAGATATTGCTATTGATATTGCAGTGCAAGACATGTTTATTGCTTAGATTTTTTATTTTAATAATACAAGTTCAGATTAACCTTTATCCCTAATATAAAATTGGACGTATCTTTATCCTTAGCTCTAAATTATTTTTGTAAATGTATTTTTTATCCTTTCTTCATTTTCATTCATGCGCATATAAAAAGTATTGATACCCAATTCAACAGACAGCAGAAAGATGTTGATTACTTAAGCCATTGTTTCTGTCCTCTGCATTATAATATGAGGGAGACACTTGTGAAATCAGTGTTGAAACTTTATGAACTAATCCTAATATCACAGTTCACGTGGCATTACAGTGTTCCAAAACTGATATGTCACCACAAGGTTTGAGGTGTGCTGCAGATTTTTTATAAGAAATTGTGTAGTTCCACGTTATAGTTCAAAAAATACAAATCATAACTTTCCTAATCAGAATTCATAGAACACGCATACTGGCTCATTGATAAGTTTTGTTCGTCTGTTATGTTTTGGTTTCATGTGTGTGCATTCTTATATGGCAAAGATTTATAAGAGACATGCTCAAGGCCATGAGTTTTGCACCTTCTTTTCATGAGGCAAAATTTTGTGGTGTAGCATCATGTGTCTTTAACATTTTACTGCATGCTGCAGTGGGAAAAGGTTGCGGAATACTGTATTAGAGGGATAAAGATTAAGGTACTTATATAATATAAGATCAGTAACTTATGTGCGTCTACTAATAGCATGAATGTGAATCAAAGAAATGAATCATTTTTTTATAATGAGATCCTCTTCCTTCTAAGACATTTACATTTTATATAGGTTTGATGTATTTAATAGATTAGTTATACATGGGAATTTTTTTTCTCTTTTCCCCCTCCAAAATTCTTCCTCTCCCACCTTCCCCAGAAAATCTTTTTTATCAGTAACTTATGTTTCAAACTTTTTTTAAAAAAGGGTACAAGAGATTTCTTTATTTCAGTTTAAATGAGTTTAATGCTCAGCCTTAAATTTAAGTGCTGTTGAAAACATTCATAAACAACATTCAGATCCATAGAAATCTCAGTTTGTTCTTAAGAATTTCCTCACATGATTTTAAGGACAATTCTACTTGCATGTGCTCATTAAGTCACGCTGATTTAATTATTATTTTGTGAGAAATACAATACAATAACAGAAAAGTTCTGTTGGCATTTTTGATCGGGTAACATATATATATAGGTCATTGCTTCTGTGTTCAAGGTCATTGATCATAATCTGATTGTCTTTGGTCATATTTCAAATGTAATTGTGGAAGGTCGCTATTATGTTCTGTACCCAGTGACCTTGGGGTTATTCAAAGGTAATTCCTCATTTATTTGACAGAAAGGAAAATCAGTAGCTGCAAGACAGACAGGAAGGAAATGCCGTAGTCCTGCTATCACCAAACAGTTAACTAAAACAGGGTTATGTTTGTTATGTGACAAGAGATGACTTGATAATCGTCTGGAGAGGCAAACATCCAGTTTTCAATTACATAATGTGCATGCTTGAGAAATAATTAAGAATATGAAGTGATCTTCATGGATCAAGATACAAGACAGCTCTGCAGGATCTAACAGTGATAACTGTTTTACAAGAAGAATTGTTTTATGAACACGTTATCCCAAAATTACCGACCTGCCAGCACCTCCACATAGAACTGTCCTTTATGTTCAAGATCCAACAGTTGTACTTAGTTTTTTAGCCATTATTCAGGACAGGAATTGAGCAGGAAGGTGTACAGGTAATACACGACATTTATTCAGAGGTACCCAGTTCAAATCTGAGATGGGTTACCGACTATATCAATGCCAGTTTGGTATATTGAAGTAACTATAGTCACCTGCTTCCATTCCCATATCTACCCATATTCATGATCTATTTCCTTAAAACTGGACAGTGTGCATTTGAAGAATGGACATTAAGAGAAGTCTGTGTCGGCCAGAGAAGAGGTATGTAAGCACTTCTTTCTTATTGTGGTCGTAATTATACAAATGGCTTATTTACGAGACTGTTAGAATTTGAACATTAATATATTTCACTTCCAAACATATAAATATATTTATAAACTTAGATTTGTTCCTTTTATTGCTATAGAATTTATCAAAACAGTAAATTATTGGTATTTGGCAGAAACGTTCCATACATAAATATAACTTTTCTGCGTGTAACAGTGATAAAAGAGTTATTAGTACTGGATTAAATCTTGGACTTAAAAATACTGAATTGTTCCTTCCGCTCCTACATGATGCAAGTGTTCAACTTTTTGGTTGCAGTTGGTGACACAGTGGATTCTGAAAGCATGGCAAATTATCTCGCAGTCCCCAGTAATTGGATATTAGATTCCTCATGAGTATGGGAAGTGAAGGCCATTGCCATGGTGTGTTATCTGACATTCTTCCTTGAGAATTCAACATTTCCTGAAATCAGATACAAAGGTAAGGAACGAATCCATCCAAAGTAAATTGGCTTTTAAATGAGTAAAACTAGCCCTCCTCCCCACTCTAGAAAATCAGAAGTAAAAAGTAAATTAAATACACGAAACAAAAATCGGCAATAAAGTCAGAATATACTGTATATGTAATAACTTGATCGTTCTCGAAACGTTGGCGGAAGGCATAGTTTATTCACCATTCAGTCACCTTATGGGGTTTGTAACCCAAGTCTTTCATCACTGTTTATGTTGTTCTCAGATGTAGAATTATAACTTGTTTTTATTAAGGTCACATACTGATCTCTGAGCTCATTTATATAATTATGCGTAATCTGCATATAATAAAATATTCAAAATATTTACATATTTATCAAGTGCAGTTTTGACCGAGTGCTCTAGCTCAGATGAATCAGAGATCTTGCGGGAGAGACCAACTGAAGAGACGCTCGTCGTTTGTCGGTACAACAGTGCATGGAGGGTTTGCAGTAAGAAGGCTAAGAATGCAAGACCAGCAAGGAGGGTTAAAGGGTCAAATCCAGATCTGGAAAAAAAATACAAAAGTATTGCATTATTGTTATGGTGATTCATATATACAGCATACAAAACAAAATAATTCTGTGTTCAGAGTAACAGTAAATGTTATGTGTGAAATGAATGTCGCTAGTTCCAGCAGTTCATTGGTTATCACCGTGAAACAGAAAACTTTGTGCAGAATGCCAGTGACACCATGTTATTGTTTTACATTTTCCAAAAATATGCCACAACAAAAATTTGCATGTTTTACAGAGATCTGTTACCACACAAAGTTTCAGGACCATACATTAACTAAAAGTAGTCAGAACTGCAAATATGTACTCCATATTGGAATACATACAGTTTTCATATGCATTATTTGCAAATTTTAGATTCTAAAATACATAGCCTAACTTGCCAACTTTTTTTTTTTGGGGGGGGGGGGGTGATATAACTATGTCTGTTGGTCTGTGAGATTCTGCTAATTCTTTCTGGTAACTGGTGACTTATGCTGTTTTTTCTCCCAGCTAACAAGGCTGATAAACCCAGCCCTGAAAAGTAAATGATGTTATCTTATACCTTTAAATAAATTAGGCTGAGAAGGAGCAAACAATTTTCATGCATAAAAGTAAAAAACTTACACATACGTGTTGTATGCAGGTGCTCCATAGTGGCCTCTGCCCATTTCCAAGTGGGGTTTAAGCAGGAACGTACAGAGTGTGTTGCGAACTTGGCTGGTCTCACTTGTGTCCCTCCGCAGTCCTAGAAGCTCGGTGCCACACAGAGTAAAAGTCCTCAGTACCAGGTCTCTCAGACCCAAACCAAGTGTCTGCAAAGGACTGACATTCTGTAGTTCTGCAGATGTTTCCTCAGTGGCTGACACTGCTGTTAAGTATGCAGCTATGAGAATTGGCCACTTATCACGTAGCATCTTCCTGAAATAATTAACACTGATATTGTTGAATGAATCGATTAGATGTTGAATTTGCGTTAACAGAACGGACAACATATCAGCTGAAATGTGTTTGATGAGACAGGTTCCATGACAGAATTAACAAATTATAGTTGTGATGTCTGACTGGAAACAATCTATTCTGGTTTAATGTTTATCTGTTTATAGTTTATTTAACAATGCTTTTTCAGTAGCTCAGACTGTATAGCGTCGAATGAGGATGACAGTGAGTAATGAATTGGAAAGGATGTGGAAGGAAGCAGTCGTGGCCTAATTTAAGATACTATCTGGCATTTACCAAAAAGGACTGAGGAAAACCATGACAAATCTGTTAGGGTAGCCGGTCTCTGGGTCGAGATTTGAACCTCCTGAATATGAAGTGCTAACCACTCAACCACGACATTCAATTTCCCGACTGAAGTTCTTGTGGTTTCACTCTGGCATCACAGACAAATGTATTCATAAGTACTTGATTCTTTGCATGAAAAAACATTCTTCATTCATTACCCCCACCCCCTCCATTACTTCCTTCCAAGCCACAGTATATGTGATTGGTGCAGGCTGCAGCCTCACATCTTTGCAACCTGTTTCCTTAATAAAAATTTTTAATATCGTGCATTGTTTCAGTTTTCCAATGGGTTTCCATACCCTAAAAATCCCCACCCCCACATACTTTTCCCGCCTTCTGTCGTTTTATTCTTTAATTTTGAGTGAATGCAAGGAATGTCTAGGAGTATCTCTAGCTCAGTACATCAAATAACAGATCACAGACTGCAGTCAGAATTTGATTTGAACTGTTCTCTTCACCACTGTATTTAGAATGATGCTAGTATTTACTCTGCATCCCATCTAACAGATTCCAGGAGTAATCAGAGCACAAAGGTGACCACTCAACTGCATCTGGTGCCAAGGTTAAAAATGTATCCCTTGTACCCTCACAGCTTACATACGTAATTAACTTTATTTAGTTTAAAAAAGAACAGTTTTTCTGTAGAAAAAGTTAGTTGTGGGTTTAAGGTTTGATTACTGCCATTCTGAATTCTAAATAGATTATTTTCTTGGATGACCTATATAGTGTCTTCCTTGTGGTGTGTAGTTGTATATAACTTTCATTCAGTTTATTTAGGTGGTGCCTCCATTTACTTTTACAATCTTTACCTCTCCTGCATTATTTTTACATACAGTGTATTCCAAATATCTTGATTTCTGATCCCAAAAGTGCCTCATCTGCTTCAAGTCTTGTTTCTTAACACACACAACTAGTACCAGTCTTTCACTATTTGTGAATTTTTAATTAAATCTCATTTCTTTATTTCCTACTAGTGTTTCTTTGAATAGTATAATTTAATCTGTTTAACTTTTTTTTTTTAAATCTTGTCAGTCTGATCACAATAAAATTCCTATTAAATATTAAAATATTACTATAATTAACATTTAAATATTTAAAATATATTAAAATGATGTTCTCTATCGAAATATTTTAATATTTAATAGGAATTTTATTGTGATCAGACTGACAAGATTTAAACAAATATATATTTATCACAGTATGACGCAACATTATCATCTCCTGTTTAACTTTGTATTATTTTTTCCATATTGTTTCTCAATTTAAGCTCATCCCGAATCTAGTGTTCAATTTCTGTGGGCCTGGACCCAGTCATGTTACTGTTAAAAAAAAGTCCCTATTTGATGTTTACTTTTAATTAATATTAATTTTCTATTGTCCCAGCCCCAATATCCCTGTTGAATTTGCTTACTTTAGCAGATAATTTTCATATGGTTCCAGTCTCAATATTAAGATTGATCTCAGTTTAATGTTAAAACCCATCATCCCCCCAGAAAAACATTAAATGATGACTTCATTATGTTTGTATATATTTTGTCATCCAGTATGTCACTTGGACTCCGTTAGTTTTCATTCTGTCGTGTTCTTCCTTCACAACAAGAAGATGTAAAGTTTTCTTCAAATTCACAACACACTTTTGTTGATTATCCATTGCTCCTATTAAAATATTATTACTTTTGATACAATACCGTCTCTAAATATCGGACACACAACACATCAATTACAACCCGATATAAAACATCCAAGTACAACCTCCAAACCATAAGGAAGAGACAAAAAACTTAAAATTAAACAAATTAAAATAATCAATAAACGCAACGCAAAATGTACTACAGTTTTTAAAATATATTAAAATTGATGACCTGATGATGATGTAATACACATTGAAACATGTCGTCGATACAAAAAATGTAACATGATGCAGTGTCTACTGAGAATGTTATAATTTTAGATAATTTTAAACAACATTATTTTAAGTTTGTGTATAGACAGAAAATAAAAATATTGTATCAATAAAACACAAACATGACGCAATTAAGATATAAATTATTACTTTTGCAAACTGCATGTTATTTATGTAAGAATAATTCTTGTAACCCTTTGATTCTGAATCTTGTTTAAATATTGAAGAATTCATTCTGTACCACAAATAAAACAACACTTCATTACAAAAATTGGTTGGTTAATGCTGTTTAAGGAAATAAGTGCTGTTTACACAAAGAATCATATGAAACCTGTTAATACAAAACCCAGTCACTGATTAAAAGAGGTGGTGTTATGTGTGTGTGTATCTCACTGGGCTTTGACAGGCTAATTGATTATACAAAAGGTAGGTCAATGTACTTGTGTCAATTAAAGAGACAACGGCCTATTGTCTTCACATGTCATTTAACATAGTATTAAATAATAAGATGGACATGGCATAAATAATTGTAGCACACATGGCTGGATGTTGGAACTATGCCTGAACCTTGGTTACTACTCTCTAATATGGTGGGTAGCCAACTGTGACAAAATAGCAATGGAAAACAGATTAAACGAAAAAACAAATTCTACGGTACATTTTAATACCACTAATTCCTTGTGATTTTAAATATCTGTACTTAAAAATATATCGTATTGGCACCTTTTCTTCAGCACTAATACTGAAACAAGATTGTAAAAGGGGCAGGTTCAGCACAAGGAATTACAAATGACATGATAACATCTATGCTGTTTGAATTGACATAAGATTTGTTCACTTTGAGATGTTCCACAGAAGTAAAGCTCTTCACTAGACTCAATAATTATGACTACAATGAACTCTTCCCTTATAATAAACAAATATTAAATAAGTATTAATGTTGTAGGTCATCTTGGAAATAATTCTGTAGTGATTTTTTATTGAAGGAAGACAAAACCCACTTATAGAACTTTCTTTCATGTTTATCAAAGTAAACTAAAATATCAATTTATGCTACTATTTTCACAATTAATCAGATAAGCTCAAAAGACAATATTCATGGTCTAAAATGAAATGGTAATTTAAAGTATCTGATCTGAATGAAAATTGAAATGGCTTGACAATTTTTTCTGTGAAATTTTCCAATATAAAATTTAATGAAAATTGGTTTATCTGATATTGTTTCATGAATACAGACAGCAGTTTTAATAGGTGGACTTCAGTAAATGATAGGACAATTTAGAATTTTGAATTGGGATACACAAGTTGTCACAACCTAACTTAAGACACTATCCCAGCATTTGCCTAGAGGGACCGAGGAAATCTGTGAAACACCTCATCAAGGTCACCAGGTCAAGATTTGAACCTGGTACCTCCTGTATATGAGCAGGAATGTCTAACACGACTTTCATCCGTGATATCTTGTTTTGAGGCTCACCTTGCTTATTTCTCTTGGACTGTACACTAAAGTTCACGTAATGTTTCACTTTGACACTAGAACCTGCAGCACATCTGACAGCTCTTATATATAGATTCTCTTCTAGCCATCATCTCGTACATGAATTATCATGCTCCATATGACATTGAGGCACGCATGAAATAAAGGTTCTAAGAGCTATTCACTGGTCTGTGACGTAACTTAAACATGTTTGAGTTCAAATAACCAGAATAAAGGACTGATTGTAAAATATGCTGATGACCTACTTTGTAAAGATTATAAGAACAGCTGCTGAGCAGGGCATCAAAGAAATTTAAATACAAATGATCTGAGCTAATTGCTTTTCTAGGGTATCAAATGTATTTAATTCTACTCTCATTGGTTTTGTAATTTCATGTCTGCGCTGAAAATTGATCGCATTATAAATCAAGCAATTATAAAGAACAATTCTATTAAGGACATTTATACCAATATTATGCCTAATTGGCCTATTAATTTATTAATAAACAAAATATTTTTAGAAATCTTCCTAACATCTTTGTTTATTTTTGAGGTCCTAAGAGAAATCATTTTGATTCAAACAGTTCAAAAACTTGAAGGGAGACCCTTGATATAAAAAGGACAATATTAAAATGAATCCTAAAGAAATAGGATGTGAGGATATGGAGTGAATTCAAGTAGCTCAGGAAAGGTCCAGTGGTTGTCTCTTGTGAATCTATTCATGACACAGCTGATCTTATGTTATCTATCTGTTGTATTTTGTAAAATATTTAATACTTGAGGCACCAGGAAATCTTTGGGAAGCTGTTTTTCTTATTTCAAAATTAAACAGAAATGATAAGTTGTTCTTTTTCATTACTCTTTGTTGCACTTTCGTGGCAGCAGGCTAAAAAAATGGCTCCAATCTTCAGTGTGTGACATATTTATAATTCAGATGACATTACACTATTGTTATTGATGGCCAATATTATCATAATCAAAGACATAAATACACATTCATACACTTTTATTCCTTCATTACATAAATAAATCTTGTTGTGTTTGTGAAGCAGCATAAGCAGATAATATTTACATTACATTTGTGAATAGAACTGTATATATAAATCATATAAATATCAGTTCACTGTCTGAGCTTGTAGAACATATTTCATTAACAGCAAGCATTGATAATTCATTTTAGAGTCTTTTACAATATCATAAAAATTTACAAACAATGATTTTAATCACATGATGTGAAATTAGTTTGGAATAATGTACATAAAATTATTACTATCCAGTACTAAACTGAACATAGCAAACGCATCAGAGAATGTTGATGCAGGTCTCTGCCATCTCAAAGAAACAGCTGTATTTGCCGCAGCGTCGTGCCAGGTCAGCGGCACTTTCACCAGCCCTATTCTTCAAGTCTGTTTGAATATCGGGGTGAAGCAACAGTACTTGTAGAGTGTCTTTGGCGCAGCTGTTTGAAGCTGCTAGGTGCAAGGGCGTCTGTCCTAACAATTAGTGTAAACAAAATATTTACTTGGAAAACCTTATAATCTTAATTCAGGAACTTTATTTATTGAAGGAGATAACTATAGAAATTATAACCATTTTACAAGGTAAGGCACTTTCTCAATATGAGGTTTATGATTCGAATCTGAGCTGAATTATTGCGTCCTGAGGGTTTTCATAATTTTCCTCAGTCTGTCAACGGAATGCAATATGTCACAGTTGCTTCCTTACAAACTCTTAACCTGTTCACCTCTCATGGTTATTTTATTATCTAATTTGGTTCTATATAAACACAAGTTAAAACAATATTTAAATAATGTAAGAGCCAAATGTTTTTTGACTGCCAACCAGTTTTAGGCAATTCCGATCTGGATCAAGTCACTAATATTGCTTTGCCTTTCATGATGCAACATGAAAAAGTATAAACTGAGATGTATGGACATATTTCATGATACACAAGTAAAGTCACCACCTAAATGTAGCTTCAAATTCTTCAAAACATTAATTACTTGCCTCCGTTACTTGCGGCATTGGGATCCGCTCCGTGTTCCAGAAGCTTTGCGACACATCCAGCATTGTTCCACTTACAGGCTGAGTGCAGGGGCTGCCACCCATCCACTGTCTCCGCAGATATATTTGCTCCATGGCTTAGTAACAACTACAACACACATGGGTCTCCTCACAACTCTGTATTTCTTTCTGTAACCTCAGCATAATTTCATGCTTAGCATTCAGTGTTGTTTTATGGCAACATAAGCTGTGATAAATTGGAAATAAAAAATTAACCTTTTCAGTGGGATGCAATTGCATATTTAATATTTTTATAATATAATCTATATTTCAAACCAATTCCACATGTGCAGCTTAACTGTTGCTCTGATGATGAGACAGCAAAGACTTCTAAACATTGGTGCATTTCTACCAGACTATAGGGCATTACAACCCAGAAGACAGCCATCTTTATATCTCCAGTTCTTTCAATAGTAAGTTTCATTACAAACTGTTATTACTGTTAACAGTCTGGTAATGACAAAGAGAATGTGAAGGTTCAACAGTTCAACACACCTGATATCAAAGCCTGTAACTAATGTCACATCTTATAACCAATTGGTACCAGGGCCCTTTCCCGGGGGTAAAGAGCAGCCAGGGTTATGACAAACCACTCGCCCATCTAGTGCCAAGGTTAAGAATAAGTAGGAGCTACACCTCCTCTCCCCCCTAGCATCTACATGGCATATAGTGGGACAGATTTACTTTTTCACTATATTATACCCCTTTGTATACTATGTTTCCAAAACCAATGAGATGATATCTGAAAGCTTAAAAGAAATTAGAAATGAAGACACAAGCTGGAAAACCACCACCTACAAAGCACTTACTTACATCCACGACATGTTCATGGCCATTGTAACAAGCCCTGTGAAGAGGTGTGTAACCATCCTTATCCTTCACATGAATTAACATTGGATCAATAAGTATCAGTCTTTCTACTGCAGACAATTTTCCATTCTCTGATGCCCATAAAATTTCTTTGTCAGGAGACTCTGTAAACAAAGAAGAAAACTGGGTACTGTGAGTCCATGCTGTATGAATTTGGCTTCAGACTGTAATAAAACAAAGGTGGTTTTCAACATACGAAAGGAAAAGCAAAACTTGTCTGAATATTTGGTAAATATGTAAAGTTATTTCTGGTGTTTATTAAGTACCACAGCTTTGACAGTTGAACAAAAATGTGTATTAGTGAATGTGCATTTGATAAATTTCCTTTGTAGGTAGGTTAGGTAACTGCAACATTTAGAACCAAGGAAATCGATGCAGTTCATAGTACAAGACACTTGCCAAAAGAATTAACTTCTTCCTCTAACCCTTCAGCGTCATCATCCCAACCACTGACTTGGCCAATATGAAAACTCTTCATAGCCACCTGCACTCTTTCTAGTTCTTGTCCAAACTTATCATATTCTTCATCCTCCTCTTCCATTGAATGGCTGTTTGTAGCTGACTCAAAAACTTCACACCTGTGATTAAGACACTGTTTATGATGAAATGTACTTCCTTAGCACCGTTCAATGGATTGTAATCAAGATGTATAAACCGTAACCATTTGTATTTCCTTCGCACTCTCAACGATAACATGTAACATGGCAAAGGTAATCAATATGACACACGGCATAAGCTTCTGAGCATAACCTAAACCTTGCCTTGTTGATGAAGGCAGCAAGTACCACTGAAACGTTGGTAAACGTCTACCAGGCTGCAGCAACTAAGAATGCAGTTAAAATGCAAGGATTCAATTTTATCCGTCTTTTTTTTCCAGAAATAATAAATGCCAAACATTCTGTTCTGGATACAGTTTTGTCAAATATGATAGGTTTAAAAAAAATGCCGGATACAAAATACAAGGATGCAGCGTTTTCCGTTGTAATATAAGCGTAATGGAGTAGACTAAATTATATTATGTACAGAATAAGGTGGGTGAAATTAATGTAAAATTGGTGTAGATACAATTGCTGTAGGCCAAACGGTTCACAGGTGGAATGGATATAGGTATCTCGACACTGTATAAATCAAGGGTTATCTCCCACACGCAACATACCTCTTAATGAAGAATCTATGATTAGACTGCGAAACATAGATGATGCCCAACATGAGCAAGGAGCAAACCTGCAAAGGAAGATATCTTTGACCGTATATGTAGAGGAGAAGTAACTTTTTTGTAAGGGCATATTTACACCCATATTGCAGTGCATGGTTTTCACCATAAAATCTTCATTTTTCATAATCCTATATGTATGCAATGTAACAATTTGCATAAGATACCTCGTATCAGACAAAGGACAGTTAAATTTTTATACAGCAAAGCACATAGTGCACGGGTGATATGTGATCACAGTTGACTTTTCTGTGAGAATCTGAGGTTGTGTTCCGATTTTGAATTTGGACTACGCATGAAGCTATGCACAGAAGTACTTCATTTTTAAATAATGGAACTTAAGGGCGATATAATGTATGTATTATGGGCATTAATCACTTGGTGTTTGCTAGAGATACCAAAGTACCAGTTTAAATAAATTAAATATATTTGTATGCATGTAAAATAGGTCTGTGAATTGAGGTTATAAATAATAATTTATATTTAAACATATTTTGAGTCTTCATAAAATAACATGGGTTATTGTGAAAAGCTAAAACAAATTGGAAAATTATTTTTTTAGTGTCCGTTACATTATAGTTGTGTTGTACATGTGTATTGTTTGATGTTTCAGGATTCATATAATCTATTTGTTATGCTGACTTTTTTGATGTTCTTATAATGGCTGTTAGTGACAGCAGTCAGAACCTAGAAACCTGTGAATATGAAGCATATGTTCTAACCACTAGACCATATTGAATCAGCCTTGTTACGTGCATATAAAGAAACATTTTATTTTGTTAAATTTTACTTGTTAATTGATATGGATGTATATCTGCAGCAGACTTGGCTTATAAAAGGATGAAGTAATGTTTGAAGATGTCTATCTCTTGGGTTATTGTGCCATGTAGTCTGCCTCAAGCAGCAAGGATCTCTGAAACTATAGCAAACCTCTACCAGACTACATAGCGCAACAGCCCAGAAGACAGCCATATTCAGACTCACCACCATGAAAACTTCAAATTCTACAAAGTAATGTGTCCTTAAATTAGGGATGAGAGTGAAATACACATTATTTTTTTATGTTAGAGGTGGATGCATTCCATAAATCATTGTGAGTTGGATGTGGAACATGCGATTATTATATTAATGTCATCCACAAAAAGAATAGGTGTAGAAGCTGCAATAATATATTTTGCCTTTCCTTTTATTTCAGCTATAGTAAAGCATTGTGGGTAATAATATCTGGAACAAACACAAATGCATCAGAAGATGTTGTTTCTCACGAGTTGAAGCGAGCTCATGATCAACTCCAGAATGGTCTGAATCATTTTAAGGATCCTAATAAAGAATGTGAAGCAAAATTCAAAACCCAGGTGTCTGATTCAGTTTTCAAATTTACTGTCAGACTCAAGAGATTCTTGGTAAGTTATATGGCATAATTTGAGTAAGACTTACATTACTGAAAGCACATTTGCTGTTAGGGTATCATCCACACTGCCAAGTTCAAATCTTTTCTGACAGTACACAAAGCAACAACACAGAAGACAGGCACCATCAAACAAAAATATGGTATTTACAGAGTATTCAAATTAATTGCTTTAAGAGCGTCTGAAAATAATGAATAGCATGACATGGTTAAGGTTATCAGGTGAACATAATTATGTTATTTGTTATCATGCATTGTCAAATAAAACAGAAACCACTACAGCTCAGCCTTTTCCCCATATTTTCTAGGGACTTGATATAAATCAGGCATGGGACTTCATGTGTAACTATCTTCTGTATGAGTTCCGTGGCGCAGAAGAAGGACTACAAGAATTTATTGGAAGTGAAACAAGAACAACAGTATTGTTGTCAGATATATGGCTTTTCTACCGGAGTGAACGCCTGTTTCTCCTCAAGTGTATAAATGTTCTCTTAACATTCCACAATGACAAGGGACATCCTTATCAGGTAGGTTTTAATTGTTAGTTTCACCACATATTGTTGATACTACCATTTTTAACGGTGTGAAAGTTAGTTTTGTTTTGCTGTGTGAGGGAAGAACATAGATTTATGGTGTCTGAGAACAGGGTGGTGTTTCTTTGTATAGTTGGAAAGCTGAGTCCGAAAGAGTAACAATATATATATTAGTAAATCAGTCTCTCTTTCTGAACATAACTAAGGTTATATTTTAGTTAATTTCCATCTGCACAAATTGATATTCCAAATTTGCATATTACAAAGTTACTGTGTAACACAGGGGTGGCCAACCCAAATGATCTTTCGGGCCACTTTGGAAATGCATCATAACTCCACGGGCCACATATAAAATTATATATCCCCATATTAGATTTAGATACACTATAGACATTTTTTTGGAGTGAAAAATTGAAACATAATGAGTTATTATTATTGTGTTTACTATTATTCTTACATTTAAACATAGATAATATAATAATAATGATACTAAGCATACATTGTAAAGAAATATATAGCACTAAAAATTAAATATAAAAAATCAACTGTGCGTATCTAGGTATGGTCACTGCGTCACTGAGGGCACTTAAGAGTGAAACATAGAACCTGTTATATTAGATGTTCCAAGATGCACGCGCATCATGAGTTCGCAGAATATAGTTTAATTATTCTGCGAACTCATAACTGTAAACTCATGAATAAAACAGGCAATATCTGTCATATATTCGCAAGAATATTATTTTAAAATCAAAGTTAATTTTTTCTCATAATTTCGACAGATAATTTTTGAATATATGGATGCACAAATAATGTATTTTTTTAATACATTGGTTTTCACTACTTTGGCCATTATAAAATAAATATATTTTGTAAAAGTGTGATGAATCTAGCTGGCCGGAAAAATGTTCAAGGCGGGCCACATGCGGCCCGCGGGCCGCGGGTTGGCCACCCCTGGTGTAACAGTTAGGACTTTTGATTCATGTCTGCGATGTCCTGTAACCATTATAACCTATAAAGATGATAAAGCAATTTTTTTTTGTCATCAGTCTTTCAACTGGTTTGATGAGGTCCTCCACTTTCGCCATTCTCTTCATTTCCACATATTTTTTTTTGCAGCCCACATCCTCAAAAATCTGCGTCACATGTTCCAATCTTCGTCTCCCCCTACAATTTTTCCCTTCAACGCAAAGCATCATTGAGTGAATAAAAAAAAAATGAAAGAAATTTTATTTATTTTCAGGAGCTTTTTGCAAACATACTTAGTCTTGAAGAACAACCTGTATTCTGTGATTCATTGATATCGCAGCTGGATAAACTGATGAATCTTGATTATCCAACTGCTGATACACATGGCACTTTGATGTCAGATCAGTTCCAGAACCTGTGGGTGATGGCTGTGTTACGTGAAGAGCTGGAACTTGTACAGAACTTGCTGCTGTATGTTGATAGCTGTGAATTACAGCTCAAAAGCTTCCTAAAGCTCTTCAAGATAATCTTGGTAAAATGCTTATTAAATCTTAATTGTATTTACTGTTGCAAATATGTTCAAATTTTATCATGTTTTCAGAATACATTCTAGAACTGACATTTACATATCGCATAAAGCCAAAACAGTGACACAACAATAAATCTGTTTCAGCATCATAACTTTGGTCACTATCATCTGTTTGGGGTGCTGCTCAATGAAAGTCATGCAGACATCATTCAGAAAATTGGCAACATGGAGGTCTTGCTTGTGCTGCGTGCATTTGAAATCCTGTAAGTTGTGTCTTATTGTGGTATAACTGTATTACAGGTTTGTAGTTTAAATGCGTCATGTTTGTGTCTAATTCAGTAATATATTTATTTATTTCCGTCAATACACAAACTTAGTTGTTAAAATTGGTGTTATTAAAGTTAAACTTTAAAATTTGGCGCTTATCATCGCTATTACGATGTTACAATTTTAGCGCTCATTATTTTATTTCACAACATGTTTCAATGCAACTGCATCATCTTCAGGTTATTTTCGTCTTTGAAACTAATGTATATTTATTATAAAATAAAATAAAATAAAATAATGAGCGCTAAAATTGTAACATCGTAATAGCGATGATAAGCGCCAAATTTTAAAGTTTAACTTTAATAACACCAATTTTAACAACTAAGTTTGTGTATTGACGGAAATAAATAAATATATTACTGTATTACAGGTGTTCACATCAATGGGATAAGGTATTCTTTGAAAATTTTATTCAGCTGGTAAAGAATGTACCTGTTTTTATAAAATCCAAAAGTTCATCACCATGTTCACAGAACCCCATCATTTGGCTCCCTTTGTTTTGTGAACAAAACTTTATATGTATTTCCAGTTTCCACCATATATGCCCATCTTACGTTTCTCAATTTAATCAACAATATTAGATGAAAATTTGCAAATTATGAAGCTCCTCAGTATGTAATATTCTTGGTATTTTTTCACTTCACATATCTTACATCCAAATATATTCCCCAAAACATTGTTTTTACGCACCTTCAGCCTACATTCACACGTTTGCTTGTGATGCATTCACTTTTAACTGACTGTTACATATCTGTCTTATATTGTTGCTTCTTATGTACTTTTTCTACTTGTATCAGCAGTTTTTATTAATAATTGAAATTCCACAGACATTACATGCAGAAGAATTATAATATAATTAATTTGCTGTGTGTTGTTAGAATTTCTGTAGTTTGCTCTTTTGGTTCACAGAGGCACAAGTGGCAAGTTGTGGGATGAGAGTCTGTATGTGAAATTAGAGGAGGTCATTCTGCAGCTTGGGAGTCAGTCAGAACATGGCCCCATTAACATGACTTGGATGCTTGTCAACTTCTGTGGTCCAAGTGGCGAAGAATTGTTTGATAGCTATCGGCGATTTGGGGGGCTTGCTCTCAAAGCAGACTGCTTTGTGTACTTGGAACAGGTTCTTAGACACAAAATGTTTAAGGTCAGTTTCGTATGGTTTGTTTAATTGATTGGTTACTGATTGATACATTTATTTTTCAAGAATTAACTAGAAACCTATGCTAACCTTAAATTTGTCATTCTTGAATTTTCATACCTCCTTTCAAACTCTGATGATTTTCTCTGTCTTTATTGCTTTGAAATTCCTGGTCCCATAAAGTTTTTTAATTGATTTAAAAAGATAGTAGTTTGATGGAGTCAGATCCAGTCAGTATACAATATGTCAGCTATTCTAAAAACACAAAATTTGTAATAACAGTCATTTGTAACCACTAGACTTTTAATATAAATATTGATAACTAAATACATATTTGTACCGTGAGAAGGTATTTTAATTCTTTTGTTTCAGGAATCAGCGAAGTTTTCTAACATAGCATTCAAAACTGTATATGAAATGCTATATATAATCACAAGCAAGTTTGACCAGGAGAGACTGGATGTTATTGATGGCATTTACAACGTAACAGCAGCTGTTCTCATGCAAGCCGACAACATCGCGGAATTCTTTGAGAAGCCTCACGACCAAGGACTTTACGTGCTTTTTCAAGGGGCAGCTCAACACTTTCCAGAGTACTTCACAGTCTTTTCAAGGATCGTTGAATGTTTGTCAGCTTGTGGACCCAAGTACATCCGTGTCGTGAGTGCAACATTATCTTTATTTTAGTAATAAATGTTGGATTGGTCCATATATATTATCAGGAACATTGGGTGTGAATGTCTTGCCAGTGTGTTTCACTCCAACTTTGTATTTATTAATTCCCTATTATATGATCTGGTGTAGCTCAGTCAGTATAGTGACTAGCTACGGACTGGACGACCAGGTTTCGGTCCTCGACGGGGGCAGAGGATTTTTCCTCTAGCCTCTGCGTCCAGACCGGCTCTGGGACCCACCCAGCCTCCTATCCAATGGGTACCGGGGTCCTTTCCCGGGGGTAAAGCGTGGCTAGGGCGTGATGCTGACCACTCCCCCCAAGCGCCTGCATGGCGTGTAGTGGTACAGCTTTTCTTTACTTTTACTTTTTAATTCCCTGTTATAAAAACATCTGTTAATATTGGTAGCATTATTGAAACCTACATGGTATTCTTGTTCAGAGCCTTAAAATGCTCCTAGCCAGTGGTAGGAGTTTTTAAAGTTAAGTGCAAGTAATTTGTCATTAGTTGTTTCCCTTTGTGTCCCGCGCCGTAGCCGCGCAGTCTGAGGCATCATGCTTCGGACCGGTGATACGGAATGCGCGCTGGTTCAGGTCTCGGGGGAGAATAAATTTTCTCATGAGATTTTCAACCAGTGTATGGGACCGATGCCAACCCAGCATCGTGAGGAAATTGGGGAGCTACAATGAGTAGCGTAATCCGGTCAGGAAAACTAGCAATGGCTGGGGGTTCGTCGTGCTGACCACACGTCACCCCCTATCTGATTGGATGATCGTTCACCTCTGCTTAGGCATGTGAACGTGAAGCCAGCAGTCAAGTTAGTCGGCTTTGGCTGTCTGGAGCTGTTACGCCACAGATTTGATTTTTTTTTGTTTCCTTTTGTGCAGGAATGAAGTCAGATTAGGCTGCAGTCTATAACTCTTTGTTGTCATTCTTTCTACCCTCCCTTTCTCTGGCTTCTTGTAGTCTTTGTTTCTTCATTCCTTTCTAGTGTTTATTTCTCTTTGTGTGCGAGTATGAATGTGTTTGAAGTCCTTTATTTTGATAAATATTCATTTTATTGCACCATTTTACATTTCTATCAATCTACAGTTGATGGAGTACCTAAGCTGCTTGCCTGCATTCTCTGAGGTGCTAGAACCAAGAGTGCTAACTACTAACATGCTTGAGAACCCACCGGGAGAATGGCACTTAACCACGGCACATCAACCCATGAAACATGTACCATTCATCATTCAATCAGGGACAAAGGGCATTTTCAATGAAGAAGATCCATCCAGCATTGTTTGGAAATGCAGATTCAACTTCTTCTATGCTGTGCATCATGAAATGCTTTTACTTATATCACAGGTACGTCCATCTGTTTAACTGTTAACCTTTTTGTTGCTATGAGTTACATTACTCAGTGCAGTTCAGTGATACGCTAAAGCGACTCATGGCAGGCACAGTCGGCTGGATTGCACGTAAACAGTGATATACCGCTGATAAAGGCTAAAGCTTTCAAATTCCATATGTTTATTGTTGTCGTCTTTGCACGACATACAAATACTTCTTCATTATTATGTGTTTTATAAGCCCAATTTCAAGTGTTCCTTGTTTTGTTTGTGATTACTTGAATGAAACTCTTGTTTTGTAGATGTTGTTCCTTTTCTTCTGGCTTATTTTTGTAAATATGCCTTTACCTAAACTGACATTTAATCAAAAATCATTACACACTGCAACAACCTTGTGAAATTCTTTCATGTACCTACGTCATCTGCATGTACCATAATTTTTTGTAATCCACTCTTTTGTCCTTTTTTCGTCTTAATATCTCATTCATTACCCTTCTGAGCAACATAACAGTTAAAACACTTCCCTGTGTAACCCCTCAAAATATTTTGAAATGTTAAGATTCTTTATTGTCTGTGATCACGCTGTTTTTACGTTTGTTATGAATGTTTGTTATTTCATTCCATTATTCCTTCTGGATCCTGCACTTGGTTTAAAGAATTAAAGTCATTTCGTGCTTTCAGGTGCAGGCTGCTGTCGGTTCTAGCACACTAAATAATGTCATATCGTCGCTGAAGTGTTTAACAAATCTTCTGAACTCAAAATGTAAGATAACAGATGAAATGATAGGCCCTCTGGAGACAGTGTTTGTGTTGGCTGACAGGTGAGTTTTGTTTGTTTATTGGTGTATTTAACCCTTCTTTATGGAAAGACGAGTATATTCACAGCCGGTTACGTCATATGTCATGGAATGATGACTTTATGAACGTCATACAGGCATTCCATTTACCATTTTATTTTTCGATGAGTTTACAGAATATTTTATCACACATTATCCAGGGTGTCTGGTGAATTTTTGTCAATACTTGCAGATTTTATTCTTTAGGACATTCCCAGTCAGAAATGTCAAATGAACATATGTCAGTTCTCAGCAATTATGGAGCGACGGATACTTGAAATTCAAGGTGGTTTGAACGTTATGTAGAACATTAAGGTTATTTACTTTTCGATACAGAAGGGCATAATGAATTCAATATATTAACTAATGCCATACTTAAGTATACAAACATTACTGTTTACATTTCAGTTGCTACAAACATGGAGACAGTTCAGAATTTTAGGTTACGTGTTACAAATTTAAAGTAGTCAGAATTTGTACTTGTTTTAAATTAAATTTGGATATTGTTTCCTGTGTAGGATGATTATTCATTTACAGTTCTTACCAGCCTCATCATGAACTGAAACATTTGAAAGAATGTGGGCTGTCATCTTCATATTTACTACTGTGAAAAATTTGAAATCTCACTTCTTCCAAGAACATCTTTTGCACTTGGTAATTTATTTTTGTGCTGATCTCTTGCAGATTCTGCCAGTTGTCAAATCCTCCATCCGTACTTCTGGCATCCTGTTTGGATTGTATGATGGCACTGCTAGCCTTCTTCCCAGAAGAAGTGTGTACTCGTATCTCCAAACTGCAGTTTCTTCCTGGTCTCTATTACTACAACCCAACTCTGATGGAATGTATCCGCGCTGAACATATCAACCTCTTCATGTTGGGTACTCTGGTAGTTACACAGGAGCGGTCGTATGGGACTTATCCTCTGTTGAAAAGCTATCTTAAGTTCATACATAAATTGATGAAGGTAAGGTAATTGAGTGTTGGAATAAATGACCTGACGTTCTTAGATATTAAAATATCGATATTTGTAATGGTGGTTTAGTGAGTAGGATTTGAGGTTTTCATGGCAGCGAGACTGAAGGCGGCTGTCTTCTGGGTACTTGCACTGTGTAGTTTGGTATAAATCTTATGGTGTTGATCTCCATTTGATTTACAACATTGGTAAATGAAAACAACCTTTTCAATGACACATTCAATGGTGGATTTGCTCATCTGCTTATTATTACGCTTTTGATACTTCTATTTGATGATGTAATTTGTACTTTTATTTAATGTTTCCAATACCTTTAGTAAGAATTACAAAATTCATAATTAAGAGAATGTGAGTATCTAAAATCAAGTGAGAACTTGCAAGTTTGCTAGTTGAATAACATGTTAGAATTAAAGTCTTATTTAAGGTGAATTCCACCGATTTTCAGCCGGGATCTGAGGTGGAGGACTTGAACAGCTCGTCTGCCGTCATTGACGAAGATGCGGTGCAGAGCCGAGTCCGTCTAGTGCTGCCCGGAGTGGTTTTCATGCTGAGAGATGTTTTCCCAAACTACATGTTTTGGCGTTACGTGGATGAGGGGGATCGAGAAATCATTGCACTGAACTGTATGCAAATGATCCATCAGTTGCTCAGTTTGGATTTCTCCAAAGAATCTTCTGCAGATGCAAGTCACCCAATCTGCATTCTGTATAGAGCATGTTTGTACAGCCTTCTGTTCCTGGATGCGGGGGCTGCATTATTGCGGATTGTTGGATCAGGTATGGCTACCATCACATAACCTGTATTGTTCAAGTAACATGGCCTACACATGATTGAATTGGCTATGCATCGCATTAACCTACTGCTGAACCATTAAATAGAACTAAAACTATCTTCTTCTATGGCTCTCCGGTCCGTATTCGGTCCATGGCCTCCTCAATTCTCCTCTTCCATTCGGTCGTCTGTCGGAGGCTTTGATCGAGGTTTCGAAACATCTTCCTTTTTACGGTGCGAGGTTGTTAGCCTTGCGACCAACCCCCAACCTGGAGGACCAGGGTACCTGTCTTAGTCTGACCTCTCCCCCTCGACCAATCTGGCTAGGGAGGCCCTACCAGTAGCTCTTGGGGTCACTGAGGTACTCGAGCCCCACCACCACGACAAGGTGCAGGTACCGTTAAGTGGGGTTCTGTGTAATATGGAAACTTAAATTCCCTATTCCTGTACGATGAAGGTTAAACATAAAAAGGCAATTAGGGTACGTACCTGTAGATTCGTAACCAGATCTGATCAATGCTGTGTTACAGTGGCAGAAATAAAACACTCAGTAATGTTTATTATACCTGACACTGTTTCACAAATGGGAAAATTTGCTGTTTTACAACTGGCAACTTTTTTTCCATTCTTAATCTCCGTTTAGTAACTAAGTAGTTTGTGTTGAACTATGCATGAAAATTTTTGGAATTACTGTTTCAACCCTAATTCACATCTGTCATCACGCCACAGAAGTTGTTGTTGTTATACATGTCTCACGAGAATTGACTTCTACTTAATGTGTTGTAGTTTTAAGTAAGTTTGTGCAATTGAAATTCTGATTGATGTTCATTGTTCTGTCTAAAATGGTGGTAGATACCACCCCTCCCTCAGCTCCCCTGACTAAGGAGGGTGCTATTCATAAACTTCAAGGTTGTGCCAGAACAAAATAATTTTACCAGCTTTTGAAATTGTTTTGAAGAAAAATCATAAATTATACTTTGAAGTTTTGTGTCAAATTGTCCTGTCATGAATGCTGCAAAACAATTTTTAGTTTTCTTTGTGTCTTTTTCAGTGTGTTCTTACTATCAAATAATTTATTTTTAATGTGTGTGGTGGCGGGATCCTGTCAGATCTAATTGTTTTGTGTATTACCTTAAAAATAAAAGTGAGTCCCACCCAAGTGGCTACCTGCCAGTAAGTGGCACGTTCAGTAGTTATCTCTTGAGCCTCTGCACGGGCATTCTGTGCCTGCGTTTGCTCCAGCAGAGTTGCAAGATTTACTCGTGAAACACATATCAGCTTGAAGTGTTTTTTTTGTGCAGGTGACCACTACATTCAGGCTCTCATGGAGCAGCAAGTAAGCTGGGCAGCCGGACGTGGGTTGACGTTCATTCGAGTGGTACAGCTGGCGTTATCAGTTCTAAACAGACTTATGATCCTTAAGGACTCAGTCAAGGTGCAGTTGTGTTCATATTTCTCATAAAAATATTGAAGCCATCTTTCATTTTATCTTCAAGAATATAATAAACATGTTTTAATTTATCCCATTCTTTAAGCATAAAAATATGCTTTTTATGCGTTTTAGGAAGAACAAAATCCCTGCCCACTGGAACAAAGCATCTACACACAGCCATCTCAAAAACATGGTTTGAAGATTGTATTGGTAGTGGCCAACTATATATATCATTGTTTCAACCCCAATCTCCCGCCTTTAGCCATGAAACTTTTGAGGAGGTTTGCTGTGGTGAGTACATGAAAATTCAGCTACGAGGCTCGTCCACAAAGTAAGTTTCCCTGGGGCCGTTTACAGAAACAAAACACAATTTCATGGAAATATTTATTGCAACAGATACAGCAAGTGTCCAGCTATTTTTCAACATATTCGCCACCGGAATTGAGACATTTGTCATACCGTGGGACCAACTTTTGAATACCTGTGTCGTAGAAGTCTGCCGCCTGTGATTGGAACCACTGTGTGACAACCATCTCCGCCTCTCTGTCATTCTCAAAACGCTGACGCTGACCGGACAGGAATTTCTTGAGGTGTAGGAAAAGATGGAAATCACTGGGAGCGAGGTCCGGGCTGTAGGGTGAATGATTAAACACCTCCCAGCTGAACTCCTGCAGGAGACTTGCTGTCCGTCGAGCCGTGTGCGGCCTAGCGTTATCACTGACCGCACTTCACAGTCGGCGGGAGCTGGAATAAGAACCTCCATCTTCAACAGCTGCAATGATGCTACTGTGAGAACGCGGGAAGTACCGTTAGTGCATGCGCCATGCTACGTCATTGCTCTATCACGTACGCACAGTCGCTTCGCGCAATATAAGGTTTGCTAGCTGTGGGACGAGTGGGAAACTTACTTTGTGGACGCGCCTCGTACATTATTACCATTATGATCACCATCATCATCCACTGCCATTTTCACAGGATGAATCATTTCACAAGGCATTCTTCAGCCTCACCTATCCTGTAATAATTATTTACTCCTGGCTTATTTGTGTCATGAATTTTTTTTCTCAGGGTTTATACTTTCAAATTGTGTTTTATTAGTCCAGCTTAGTACTCCTTGTTATGTCTTACGTGACATGTTTGCAGGATATGCCTAAGGCTCTTATGTCCTGCATGGGAATGAAGCCAGATGTTGTGCGCCACACGTTCATCGCTCGTCTCAACTCAGAACTTGAAGGTCCTGCCCTCAAGGTTGCCCTCCTGGAGTTGGTGACGTCTTGTATAGAGCATCAGCCTGCACTTGCAGACACGTTTCTGAATGTGCACCATCCTGCTGAGTCAAAACGTATGTTCCAGAAGAAACAGAAGAAGGACGATACGCAAGGCGGTTGTCTTATTTTCGCTTGCTCTGTCCTCAGCAGCATTGAAGAGGTAATGAAAATTATTTTGTGTATTCTTATATTTGCCTAATATTTGCCTCTAGCACTAAACATTGTGGCCAAATTGTTAGCACTCCTACTTCATATCTGGGAGGGTCCCAGTTTCAAATCTTGGCTCAGAGACTGGCTATCCATACCGAGGTTTATCGTGGTTTTCCTCATTCCGTCCAGGCAAGTAGCAGGATAGTATATTCAATTAGGCCATGACAACTTCTTTCCACTTATTTTCCAATTTATTACTTACATTCATGTGTCTCCAAATAAACTATAAATAAATAAATAAATAATGTACGATCTGAAGCTTTTGTGGTGACTAAGTATAATGAATTCTTCTCGGACTATCAGCCGTCTTCATTAAACCACCTAACACGGCTGCTAGCTCGAGAAGAATTCATTATATAAATAAATAAATTTTGCCCATAGCCCAATTTGAAACTGTCCAGTTTGTAATAACACTTTATTATAGTGGTGATCACTCCTGCTTCATGTTCAGTAGATGCCTGGTCCAGATCTAATCCAGCTCATTGCATATTCTGTGTGTGTTTTCTTTTTAATCCCCAGTTACCATATTTTAAAGAAGACTATCATAAAACTTGCCTGGTACAATTGACAGAAGCCAGAAAAAGAACTTTAGTCCGGGTCTTCATTGGTTTTCCTAAATTGTGTCAAGCAAAATCTGGATTAATAGCTAAAATAAGTTTTTGGCTGCTGTTTCATATATTCCTTCAAACGCGTTGTTCATAATGATATACTGGAATACTGGGAACGACCCGTTCTTCAAGTGCCTGAGCACTGCGGGTCCCAACTTTTCGTTCGCTTGATCTATAGACATTCAGTAGGACTCCTTGGATGAGGGATCGGCCCGTCGCAAGGCCTCTACCTGTACACAGGACAGCATAACGCAGAAAAATGCGGACAGACATCCATGGCTTGAGTGGGATTCGAACCCACAGTCCCAGCGACCAAGCGGCACAAGGTCCACGCCTTAGACCGCGCGGCCACTGCAATGATATTGCAGTTTTTAATTGAGGCGTATGATCTCTGCAGTTGACAAAGCAATGCCAGTAGTTTGATGTGTAATTAAATTCTCTCTCCTAACACACATCTTTTAATTTAAATTTCCTTTATACTCTACATTTTAGTATATTGAGCTGAGAAGGGGATATTTAATATTACTTTATTCTGCTGTGTCGGCTGCAACAAACTTTTAAATTAACCAAGAAACTCTCCTTCATATGCGCATGATCTGATATCTTTCATGTTGGCAAATTATTTAGATGGCTGTAATATGTGTGTGAGCTGGCATTATTCATACGAATGAATGACGAATGTAACGTAAGAACTTGTGGTAATAAAATGTTAAAAGAATTTAATGAAGGGGCGGCCTTGTGATCTAGGGGTATTTTGCTTGCCGTCTGTTCACAAGGTCAGATTCACTTCACACTTTCCTGTGTACATTCACCTTTCCTCTTTTGTAACGAAGAGTCTGATTTGGGTTCCACATTAAACTGTATGTCTACTCTGACTGCCACCATTGTCATATTCTGTGTTATCCTACCATCGAAAGGAAGATGAAAATACCACCTGCTTGGTGCTTCCATTCACCGAAAGTGTCGGTTCCTGCATTCGTCTTAGATTCAGGCTGAGGTCATCATTGTCCAAGACAAAATGATAATGAACACGTAACAACGGATTAATAAAAGTTATGTCCGTGTCGTTTAACACTGTCGAATATTATGCAATTATTTTGCAGGATCCTGATTTGGTTACTGGTCCATTGTATCAGGCTGTGATGAACCTAATCCATGCTCTCTGGATTGGTCAAAAGGAATTTGTGCTCAACTTCTTACGAAGCAGAAGTGACTTTTGGAATGGTTTCTGCGCACCACTCTTCCAAAGTCCAAGGTGAGTTATTAATATTAACTTCCTTACACTTGGGTCTAGCCAAGTGCCGGGCCATAGTCGAAGCCCCAATTTAGGACCGAAGATGCTCATTGATCTGCTTGTAAACTGAAAGACGCACGTGAAACATCGGCAGAATGATAGTTGGCGTCAGAAATCTGAAGTAAGGTACATGCCTGCTGCAGTATGTCCAGTTGAATTTACGCATAAAGGTACAGTACGTGACCGTTCTTCAAAACTTAATAAACACATATTACCTCTGTTTCCCATAAATTGTTGTTGAACTAATTCGTAATGGGATGTTTTATTGAGCGGCTTTGCGTTAATTTAGTGTTTCGCAGTTAGTTGCATTTGTGCTGTGTGCATTCCAAAATTTACTTCAACTTTACTGTAAAAAATGTCTGCTCTGAAACATCAGCATATAAGTATTATTCATGTAAAAAGGCGGCGTAAGGAAACAAATGCTTTACGTGATCATCGTACTGCGATTGGGAGTCGAGACGTGCTGGAATTTGCGTTGAAAGTAATACAAATGCGGGGTTAGGATATGACAGAATTGTTTACTCTGGTGGAACAATTTTTTGAATCAGCAAATGAACAAAACTTAGCTTTTGGAATTAAATTCAGTTTAATTTATTTTTTTTATTTTTTTTGTACCTTATATGCGTCATGTTTGTGTTTGATTAAATATATTTATTTTGTACAGTCTATATACAAACGTTTGAAGTTTAAATTGATAAAAACCTGAAGACGACGGTATTACCCGTCGAAACATGTCGTTTTAATAAAAGCGCTAAAAAATATATTGTAAAATCGTATTTACGATTAAGAGCGCTAATATAATATTTTATACAACAAAATGTTTTAATATTATATAATTTTTACAACACCAATAAACTTCAAACGTTTGTGTATAGACTGTACAAAATAAATATATTTAATTTAATATGTTTTCTTTTCAGCTGTAATGTTCAAGGTTTTTCCCAGGTTTTTGATATTATCAGCTTGGAATTGTTTTGGTATGATGAAAAAGTTGATCCAAAATTAGAAGTAAATTTGAGAAGATTCTTTAATGAGGGCAACTACCTTCAAGAATGGTCTAAGGTGAGTCCCTTATTGTATTTGCTACCATAACTGTTTAATATTGTGTATTTACATATTTTTATGGGAGAAAGGATAAAGGTTTGTATATTATTTGTACACAATTCATAAAGTGAAATGTGGATTTTCTGTCCCAAAATTTTAGGACCTGTTCTTATGGACTTTTTTTAAAATCAGAATTATGAAAAGAGTGTAGTAGTAACCCTGCTTAATTGAGTTTCTTTTCTGTCCAAAGTTTATTGCAGAGTCATTGTCTCAGAAGGGACAGCTAATTGAGGCAGCTAGCGAAGAAAAATATTCACAGGTGATATCACTGTTGAATGCCTGGAAAAATTTCCTGACAGTCGCAATGAAACACTTGCCATTTGAGTTCGCTTCAAGACATAAGTACTTCTTGGCTAATGATGCGCGTGAAGCGCTGATTCAGGAAATGGAGGACATGGGAAACATGAAACCAATTGTTCTCCTAGCTGAGCTGTGTTTGATACTCACTACTAAGTGGGGCAGGTACACATGTTTTTACCTATTCACGCAGATAAATTTGCAGTACAAAGACTTGAATGTAACTAGTGTTTATTTTTTGTAAACATAATTTTTTAAAACTGAGAAATTGTTGTGTGATGTACGTGAAATGCATGCAGTTACATTGTAATGCGGAGGTTACGCTGTTCAACAGCCAAAATATATCGGAGATGAAACTAACCAATTTTTACTAATCGGTGGCTATCATACTAGGCCTTCATCATGGTATTTTTACAAAGTACAAAATATCTTCAAAACATGAACTAACTAAGCTGTTTTATTGTCATTTTCGAATTTAGTGGACAAAAATACAAAAGAGTCGATTAGTTTCATTTCCGATATATACAGCTCTTTAAAATCTGTTGTCTGGTGTTATTTGTGTATCAACATACGAGGGTCGCTCATTAAGTAATGCCCCACATTTTTTTTCTCAGCCAATAATGAAGATAGAAAAGTGTACTTTTACATGCTTGAGATTTGATGTTTCCCGCGTTCGTGTACGGAGTTTCAAATGATTCCAACCGATAGCGGAGCTGTTGTGAACTGTTAAAATGGCGTCTGTGAACGACTCTCGTTACAAGCAACGAGCTGTAATTGAATTCCTTGTTGCTGAAAAAGAAACGGTGGTGAACATTCATAAACGTTTGTGTGCTGTGTATGGAAGCTGTGCAGTCGATAGGAGCACCGTTGGTCGCTGGGCTAAGAGAGTTAAAGCTTCAGGAAGTGAAGAAACCGAGCTCCGTGATCTGCCGCGCTCTGGGCGTCCTGCCACAGCCACCACTCCAGACATGTTGAACCGCGCGGATGCCATTATTCGTGAGGATCGGCGCATCACAACTCGACAATTGGCCCAACAGCTTTCAGTCAGCAATGGAAGTGTGATTGCAATTATCCAGGCTCTCGCATATTCGAAGGTGTGCGCAAGATGGGTTCCACGAAGTCTCACAGCAGACCACAGGATTCAAAGGAAAACGATTTCTTCTGAATTGTTGGAGCGTTTTGATGCTGAGGGAGAGGTCTTTCTGTCCCGGATCATTACAGGTGACGAAACCTGGATACACCACTTTGAGCCAGAGACAAAAAGGCAGTCAATGGAGTGGCATCATCCTCAATCACCGAGAAAGAAGAAATTCAAGACAACTCCCTCCGCCGGAAAAGTCATGATGACTGTCTTTTGGGACAGTGATGGGGTCATTCTTGTGGATGTGATGCCAAGAGGTGCGACCATCAATTCAGACGCGTACATCAGGACCCTGAAAACCCTCAAGAAGCGTTTTCGACGAGTTCGGCCTCACAAGCATCCAGCAGAAATTTTGCTCCTGCACGACAATGCACGCCCTCACACAAGTCTGAGAACCCGGGAAGAAATCACCAAATTGGGTTGGACGGTGCTACCCCATCCACCCTACAGTCCAGATCTGGCACCCTCCGACTTCCATCTCTTTGGGCCACTTAAAGATGCTATCCGCGGAACAAGATTTGAAGATGACGAGAGCGTGATTCAAGCAGTGAGGACATGGCTACGTGCACAGGACAAGAGCTGGTACCGGCAAGGCATGCATGCACTTGTTCCACGCTGGCGTAAAACCGTACAAGTTGATGGGGACTATGTGGAAAAATAGTATGTGTAAAGGAAACATTGATTTATATTGTCACTAAATTTGAGCCATCTTGAATAAATATGTTCTGAGGAAAAAAATGTGGGGCATTACTTAATGAGCGACCCTCGTATTTCAACCTCAGAACTAGAAAATGAATTCTGATGGAATTTAGTATTGTGGAGTTATGCACTTACAGTAGTTGGACAGATTTTCCTCTTTTATCATTTCTTCAAGGAATACTCTTCATATAAAAAGTTGGGATGTGATGTAATATGTGAATCTTATTAATGTCTCCAGCTTTTTAATGTGGTGCATGCTTAATTAAACTGTAATCCTGGGGTCTCGGGTTCGATTGCCGGCGGTGCCTGAATTTATAACTTGTGTTGGGCAAGGCCGTGGTCTAGGCAACACGGAGTTTCCCTCCGTGGCATCCCAACAATTACTCCATTCACACACAGAAGAAGGCAATGGCAAACCACTTCTGGATCATCTGCCAAGAACGTATATGAACAGGTCCCAGTCCGAGAGAAGGACGGAAGGATCCTGTTCATATGGACCTGTCCTCAGACAGAACACTAAATAATAAATACACCGATAACTACAATGTGACAATCTGTGTTGCAGGCACTCAATAAAATATGAAAAGAACACACTCGTTCAGCTGCATAAAATCCTTTACCATCTGTCGCTTTCCTACGACGCTTTTCATATTCGTGCCAAAGAAGCCATCCTTGCGCTGGCATTACGCCTGGTGCACCGGCTTTGTCCTGAAATCCAGGAAGGTATGTCAGACATTGCTGTAATGTTTTAGAGATTATGACTTATCAAGCTTTAGGAGATACGCTACCCACGCTGAGTACCTCTATTAGTTGCTTTTTCAACGAAAAAGCTGTTGTAAGGCTGGACAACAACGGTTGTTATAGTGACTAGCGTGAGTTAAAATTAGTTACTGTGTTTATGCTTTTGAAGTAATTGAAGTTAGAGATTATTTTTCATTCACTGACTGTTTTTTCTGTACAGTTCTTTGTAGTGGGTTATCATCTGTGGTTAGTACTCTTGCTTATATTCAGGAGTTCCTGGGTTTGGTCTTGTAATTATCGTAACAGAGATTTCCTCAGTCTCTCCAGGAAAATGTGATACAACCTTAAAATAGGCCACACCGCACCCTTCCATATCTTTCTCAATTAATCATTTATATTTATGATCCCATTGAATGCTGCATGTTTTGAAAAAGTATTAAATTAACCGAGATACAAATCTTTGTAGTGGTTTGAACAATCCTCGAACATCGCATCACTGATGTGGTTTACGCCTCCAGACATGGCTTTTGGCTGTCTTGGTCTCTGCTCATGAGGCAGAATTATAGATAGAATTCCATATTTTAAATGTCCTTTTTGGTCCTAATGGTAGTGAAGGTGAAGATGTTGACTGGAGGAGGGAGTCTGTAGTTAAGACTTTCATACACTCCTTTCTCTTAAAGTTTATTATAGAGTAATTATGCTTTATGTTTCAGATAGTATCATTGCAGACTGTCTAATGCAAGCAAGCTGTCAGATTGTGGGAATCGAAATATACAATTTACCGTGTATTCCCAGCCTCGATGATAGAATACACCATGAAGAGTTAAAGAAGCAGAAACAAAAACATGAAGAAATGAAAGATGAGAAGGGTGAAGAGAAGGTCCCTCGTGGCCACATGACATCCGTTCTGAGTCTGTGTCTGATGCAGAAGTTACTTAACATGCTGGCCTGGTGTAAGGGGTGGCAAGATAACTTTCGAAAATGTAAAGTCGTCAACAAGGTCCTTGCAGCTGCAGGACACATCCTGCAGGTGATTATAGATTCTCGTGCCTTATTTTGGCAGTGAGGATAGGTTAATCTCAGTTTACTAAACTATCGCATGTACCTGACTGTAATGTCTCGCCAATTTCACGTTCTAAGGAGATACGTATACCAGGAATTGCAGCATAGCTTAGTCAGTACAGCTTCTGACTGTAGACTGGACAACCGTTCATTTACCGACAGGGCGAGGGTTTTCCTCTAGCCTCTATATCCAGACTGGTTGTGGTGTCTACCCAGCCTCGTAATCAGTTCTTTCCCCAGGGGATAAACTGCAGCCAGGTGATGCTGACCACTCACCCCATCTAGTGTCAAAGTCAAACATGAGTATGAGCTACACCTTCTGTCCCACCAATCATCACCATGATGTGTAGAGTAGGCATGTCAAACTCGTTGTCCACGGGGGTGACTTGAAAAAGAGATAGCTGATTGGGGAGGGGGGGGCATCAAACGGGCTTACTTATACCAATTTGAAGCTGACTCTGTTGTTTTCAATATTGGTTTAACCAGCAAATATCCTATACTGTAACTGAGTTACTTTCGTTATGGCGCCATATTTGTTTCAAAGTATGCTTCTTAAGAATAGCCACTTTTATTTTTAATTCATTGTTTGTCTTAGCATTTATTATTTGTTACTAAATCATAATCCCATCTTTCGTCAAGAAGAGGATACTTCTCACTAGCAAGTTGGGCTTGGAGACGACGAAGAAACTAGTGAAGTGTTACGTATGGAGCAGAGACTTGGACACTCAGGAAGAAGGAACAGAAATACCTGGATAGTTTTGAAATGTGGTGTTGGAGAAGAATAGAGAAGATCAGGTGGACGGATCGAGTGACCAACGAAGAAGTATTGAGGAGAGTCAACGAGCAAAGAAGCATTCTGCAGGCGATTACACGAAGGAAAGCTAACTGGCTGGGACATATTATGAGAAGGAATGGGTTACTGAGTGATGTCACCGAAGGCCAGGTTGAAGGAAAGAGAGGACTAGGAAGAAGATTGATACAGCTAACCGACGACCTTAAACAAGGAAAGAAGATGACGTTCCAGGAATTAAAGCGAGAAGCCGAGAATAGGGACAACTGGAGAGCTCTGTTTGGGCAGAGCAATGGACCTGTCGTCAGACAGAACACTTAATAATAATAATAACTAAATCATAAATCTTTAACATTTTCTGTTAACTATAATGGATATTACAAATGAATATATTAATGAAGGAAGAAGAATAATATGAACATAATTTGTGCTTGCATTCACGCACACGCAAATAACTTTTCAGTGATACGTGATGCTGCTAAATGTTTATGCTGAGAAACACAGTTTATTACTATGAAATATATTATGAATGAACATTTTAATGTGAACTTTTCTCTTACAGATGCCCAAGGAGTTTAATTTTGCTGTGACCTTGATGAATGTACTTCTCGTGCTCTCTCAGACTGAGTTTGCTGAGATCATGATTCACTCAGGTGTAATGCAGCACTTGTGGATGCAACTTCTGCCGCCCGCAGTGCCAGGGGAAAGTACTGAGCAAGTTAATTCAACCACAGTGAGTATAATTCTTGTTGCATGAAGAATGCTGATTTCTCATTTGTATTTTTTTATAGTTTTAGAGAAAATGGGATTGAACTGGCAGATGTTTTTGTTAGATGTTTTGAACCTTTGTGTCCTGTTTCCAGGGAGTTACCGAATTCATCGATTAAATAATACTGTAGATGAATTAATGTCACGTAGATTCTTTAAGGAATGCATCCTGTTGCATTTTAATCATTAAGTTGACAGTCCATCTGCACAATATGTTTTATGAATATAGTCTCAATATTTATTAAAATACTACTACGTTTCGGCCTTATTAGGTCATCTTCAGGTGAAGTGAAATGAATTCCAAGGACCCATGCGAATGTTATGTGTCTCAAATATGTATACAATTTAATCTTGTTGAGTAGATGGACTGTCAGCCTAATGAACGTCACCTAGTTTGATCAAAGCCAAAAACTTAACTTAAAACTAACATGACCTAAAAGTTGACAGCGCCATTTCCTCCAGAACAGATATAGTGGTAAGCCAGAGTATTAAATTATATAATAATAAAGTATGTATATCCAGTTTAGGATGCCACGGTGGTCTAGCGGTTAGAACGCTGGCCTTGTAATCCTGGGGTCTCGGGTTCGATTCCCGGCGGTGCCCGAATTTATAACTTGTGTTGGGCAAGGCCGTGGTCTAGGCAACACGGAGTTTTCCTCCGTGGCATCCCAACAATTACTCCATTCACACACAGAAGAAGGCAATGGCAAACCACTTCTGGATCATCTGCCAAGAACGTATATGAACAGGTCCCAGTCCGAGAAAAGGATGGAAGGATCCTGTTCATATGGACCTGTCGTCAGACAGAACACTTAATAAATAAATAAATATTCAGTTTACTGGTTGAGTGTAGAGAGCATACTTTTTGTTATACTGGAAAAAGCAATTGGCTTAGTGACACATTTGTATTTTCAGAGATCAAAATACTGGCCAGAACTGAACTGGCCTCAGGTGTACAAGCCTGCACTGGAAATGCTTACCATTCTGCTACAGTCAAAGAAACATTTGTTTCTGGATGAGATGATAACATTCATAGGAATTCATGAGGAACACGTCACTGCTTGCGTTATGGACGTTCGTCACTCGCTGGACAAGTGGTCTTTGGATCTGGCCGTGACGGCCCTCACGCTGATTCGAGAACTCTCACAATTCAAGGACATGTGGAGACTTGCTCATGAGAAGTCCATGTTTGCCGTAGTGGTAAGTCGTCTAAACTTGCGTGAATTGTGGAGATTCTTATGCTTATACGTTACTGAAATATATCCCTGTAATTACAAAAATTATGTTGGCATTATAATATGAATATTAACATCCTGAAGTCTTCATCGCATTATTATATCGTCAAGTAACTGAATCAAAGCCGAGCCAAAGTGAAAATTTAAAGTTAATGTCTGACAAGTTTAATATAGTCAGAATCTTTAGTAGTGGAAATTAGTCACGAATAACAACAAATGTGTATATTTATTGAATCATTCAATTAAAAGTAACTATCATTATTCCTTCACAGAACTTATACTTGTTAATTGTTTTTAAATACATTCTCATCACCAAATTAAATCCTAGATGCACTACCTAGTCTATATCAATTTCAGAAAGCTGTAATGGTGTGTCTCAGTAGCTGTGTATCATATTTGATTCATCCAAGATTATTGAAGATCATGGTTGAGAAACCACCGATAGCTTCGACGCAACATCTCAAAGCTATGGTGATGGAAGATCCAGATATTTCACCACATCTGATCAATATTCAGAACAGGCAAGTATCAATAGTAATCTATGATACAGAAAATACGTTGTATCACCCACATTTTATATTTTATTATGTTGTGCAGACTTATAGGTAGATACCAACATTTTGAGGTATGCCTACACTATGTCACAACCCCCACCACCACTCTCCTCAGAACCTCACAAGACAGCTCCATCTCTCTTTGAAACTTTTACTTGTTTTTGATACACAGGTTGTTGGATATAGTATGCCTCTGCATGGCTACCTTGATGCCATACACTCCCAGCGTCGTAAGTCTGCTCACGGACTTCAGAGAGTGTGAGGTGGAGTGGGAACCTCTCGTGAAGATTACTTTTACGGAACCAGCGCTGAGCTTCAGCAGGCCTTCCCCGACTCTGTCGCAGGAAGTACTACCCTCTTTAACATTTGGCTCGCTGATTGCATTTGCCAATATCTGCACTTCAGCTCTTGGCAAAGTAAGTGTGTGTTGACAGTATCCATCTTACATATTATTTCAGATAGTAGAATTATCTTTGTCATGTATCCTTCTTCTTCTTCTTCTATGGCTCTCTGGTCCGTATTCGGTCCATGGCCTCCTCAATTCTCCTCTTCCATTCGGTCCTCTGTTAGGTCCGTCTGTCGGAGGCTTTGATCGAGGTTTCGAAACATCTTCCTTTTTACAGGCAAGGTTGTTTGCCTTGTATTAAATATTCCTTATGCAGTGGATTGCATAATTTAAATTCAGAAGTTTTGTCTTGTGTCTGATTTTGCAGACGAGTCGTACCCCTTCTCCAGGTGTAGGCAGATATGTAACATGCCCATTGACGGGTAGTGTGGCCGTAGCATCAGGCTTGAGTGCATTATGGATGTCGACCATGGACATGTATCGCATAACGACGGGACTCGAGCTCAGTCTGTCGCTGATAGCATCACAAGGCATTATGCATCTCATGGATCATCGATTGTGTCAGTGGGAGAAGCAGCTTATCAAGCGAGAAATAGGAGCTGAAATGGTATGTGTGAATGAACATGACTTTTCAGTTTTTGAGAACAAAGTGCTGATGAGAATATGTGAACCTTAGAAAGATGAGTAACAAGAATATGAAGAAAATTACATAAGGAGGAACTTCATGATTCATATTGTTCACTGTAATATTATTTCCGCAGTGGCCGCGCAGTCTGAGGCGTGGGCCTTGTGCCGCTTGGTCGCTGGGACCGTGGGTTCGAATCCCACTCAAGCCATGGATGTTTGTCCGCGTTTTTCTGTGTTGTGTTGTCCTGTGTACAGGTAGAGGTCTTGCGACGGGCCGATCCCTCGTCCGAGGAGTCCTACCGAATGTCTATAGATCGAGCCAACGAAAAGTTGGGACCCGCGGTGCTCAGGCACTTGAAGAACGGGTCGTTCCCAGTAATATTATTAGATTAATTAAATCAAGGTGGATGTGATTGGCAGGCATGCATGTTGGAGATGTTAAATGCATATAATACTCTACTCAGCAAACATTAAGGGAATAGACTACTTTGTAGACCTAGACATAGATAGGAAGGTATTATTAAAGTGAATGTTATAATAATGGTTTGAGAGTATGGACTGAATTCATCAGGGTCATGGTAGGGTTCAGTCTTATTCAGTGACAGTCTTTTGAACATGTGAACATTTTAGAATATAACATTAATTAAGTCTTCTGCTACTTAATATGACTTCTTCTTTCATTGTTTCATCAAGTAAGCTGCGTAAAAGTAAACTCCATATCTTCTTCTACAGGCCTTTTTCTTGGAATATGTGAAACGCAACCTGCGTAGCATTCGAGATGGCACAGAAAGCAGCCGCAGTTTCACCGGGGAAGGATCGAGCTGGAACCAGTTTCTAGGGTCAGCAGCAGCAACGGCTCTCTCCAAGCGCTCTTACAGTACACGGCCTTCAGTAGTCCGACGTCTGTGGCATGTTCCATTACCCAAAAAGGATGATAATTCAAAGACTCTCGATACTATTGGAGGCAACCTTGAAGATTCAAGGTCCATTCATCATGACAGCGGTTCAGAGCAAGAATCTGATCATGGCAGTGCAGAGGATGGTATTAAGCTAAGTGCAGGATTTCGAATTTCTGAACAAGATTGGCAGTCAGTGAAAGGTTCGGGAAAATCTCAAGAACCACCGAAGGAATTAAATTCAACGAAGGAAGGAAAGAATGTCAATGTGGAGGCAAGTTCAGACCCAGCAGTCGATCCTAAATCAGTCCATTCTGATCATAATGTGAAAAATCAACCTCATTCCGAGTCTTCAAGAGGTAAACGTAGCTGGTCTTCCGCAGCAGGCGTTCCAAGCACAAAGTACACTGCTGGCACAGTTACCAGAAGTCAAGTGACTGTCCGATCTGATGACGCTATGCAAAGTTTCGCTTCCGAGTCTGGTTACAGCGAAGATTATTTTAGACTAATGGCTCATATTTTTAATTGTATCTTTCGATAAGAGATAAATGCATTCAATGATCAATTTGTATTTTAAGTCAACATGTTCAGACCTTCCTGTAAAATTTATCTAACTACTACTGCAACCCAACCAATTTTGCCCAAGAGACATATTTTTAATAAAGGTAGAGGCTCACTTTTATATTACTGTTTATTATTACATCTTTATTGTAATTTTCTTTGTTAACTTTCTTATGATCATTGATACAGGTTATATGTCGCATTTGAAGTTGTAATGACAATGAAGATGCTGATATTGGCCTTGTGGGTGTTGACCAACAACACTCTGGATAAGATGAAAACAGTATTTTTCCGTAAAACATTGATATCTGCCTGGTCCTATTACGCAGAAGACCAACATTGTCATTATTACAGGTTGTTTCATAAAAATTTAATAACTCAATATAAGTAGCAGAAAGTGATAAAAATAAAATAATTTGTGTAGTAGTGCCATCTCTTAGCATATGTGTGACTTACATGTAACAGAAAACCAGCCTCTAAGCATCAGGCACTTCTAATCATGGTACAGTCCACAGACCAGGAGAAAAGCCCCGCTAGTAATTTGATATGCGCGCATGCGCAAGATTTCGCGGTGAGTGACGACCGATCCTAAAAAGCATTCGTTCCAAAACCACTGAACGAACAACAGACGACAGGCTTTCATGTGTTTTAATGGGTACAGCTTTAAGATTACCTCACAGAGGCACAGCGATTTAATCTAGAATATTATCACAACACCCACAGAACATATTAGAGGTGCACTCACTACACGCTACTCTTAACTGCTTGACGTTTTCAGTCTGTGTGTAGTAGCGTAAAACTCTGACATATCACACTTCCCACCAATAGCAGCCCTCTAGTCCACTTGATAGTAAACATCCCCCCTGCACCTGCTTCGAACTCACCCCTGTGAAAACCTCATATCTTACATAGATAATGTACTGAGTAGTGGTGTCCCGTAAAGATATATACACTTTATGACATGGAATATTAACCTTGTTATTGATCGCCATGTGTTGTGTTTATGGAAGACATGATTGGTGGTCGTCTTGAACGCCTACACAAAATTCGCTGATTTACTAAGAGCCAGTGCTGACATATGTAATAGTTTAGTTTATTAAACTGTCATTTCATTAATTGAATATGTGTATACATCTTTTTTTTTTTAATATTCTGTATTTGTTATGGTATCATCAGATGACCAGTGCCAATATAAAATGTCTACAGTCACAACATTTTAACTGCTCTTTAAATTTATTTTCTGTTCATTTCCATAATTGTTTTATCGCTGAATCAGAAAAATGATATGAAGTAGCAAATTCTTAGGTCATTCAGTTATGAAGCAGCAAAATGTGATAGAAAATCTTGCCCTCATCATGTAACAACTCAGTAATTTGGTTAAAATTGGACAAGATTGGAAAGGTATAGTCGGTACAGGAGTAAAACCTCACTGACTGGGATAAGAGGTAGTCTGAAACAATGAAAAGCATAAGTTGTAGAATGTATTTATATGAAAAGTCATACTTCATTTAGGGAAACAAATGTATTCATAATCCAGTATGTTAAATGGTATCAGGACATGCATACCATCATAGCTATGATGAAGAAAGACAGTTACGAAAACAAACAGAATTCTTTTATCATATACTTTGTTATTTCGATGTTTGTTCAAGCAAACAGAGTGTGTAAATAACACTAAATTCTCATTTAGGAATTATCTCCATTCTGTGTAAATAAAATATTAAAAATTAAGGTAGTCCAAATTATAGAGGCTCGGAATTAGTGAGGTTTTACTGCACACTCAAATTCCACATTGCAGTAATACAGTTCTTTAACATTATCTATAGACTTTAATATCATGGCCCATGACATGGGGGGGGGGCACCGACATCACGCAGGCGCATATGATAATGCGTAGTGGTATCATAATCATCCCACCTTGAGTCACATTGGTGTTGCCAAATTATGTGAAATGTAAAAGTACTATTTCGGATTAGCCTCAAACAGCATTCCTTCCTCTGTAGTTCGTACAGCCACTGAAGACACAAAAATAGAAAGGCAGGCAGGGACTAAACCATGTTTTCTCTTAAGAACACGGACGCGTTTCTGCAAGCATCTCGAGCACATCCTGATAACTTTCAACTAAAATAGTTTTGAGGAAAACACGTGTTATACTAATACACTTTTCCTATTCATATTACTGTTTTCAACGTAATCAAACAAATTGATTTTTATGTTATCACTCTAGAACCATTGGACCAAAATTTTACATGGGATGTCAATTCCATGTGTTTGTATGACCACTGATGTTCGCATTTGTTAACTAAAGGGATAAAAGAGCGTACGTACAATTCCCAAATTTGTTCCCTACACTGAGAGAGTCTGAAACGGTTGCCCAGATGTGACTATTCTTCCACTGGATCTCCACACTTCTGTCTGGCAACTAATTGGTGGTAATTTTAATTGCGTTCAATGTCAAGACTTCTGTCTTCGTCGTAAATTGTCCGAAGTGACCACATGCTGGTAGAGACGATAATGATGGTATTGATAACGCATTTTTAACACACATGTTTTGCCTTTATTACGCATCACCAATACGGAAATAATTTTGAATATGTCCAAATTTTTGTTCGATAGGGTTTCGGCATGAAAAATGTATCAACTAGAATCCTTCCAAACACATTCTCTGAACACTAGGGCTGTTTGCTTGGAAGAATTCGAAAGACGTTATTAACAAGCTGTCGACCCCTATAGGCTGACAACCTATACACAGTCCTTGAGAGCGAGTTTGTATATCGATCTGTGCTGCCATCTTGTATACACTTTTTATAAGTAAGAAAGTAGAATGGACAGAACGTACACATACAAGGCAGTGGCACATGGATTCCGAAATTAAATTAACCAATAAGGAAACAGATCTTGCATATTGCGCATTGCTTAGCCAATCACGTGCTATTCAAGTAAGCTCATGGATTGTTTCAAGATGGCGGGTGAGTGCATGTACCACACAGAAATGATTTTGTAATTTTGTGTTTTAATTTTAGTTACTTACTAGATTTGTGCATTTCAGATATATTGTATCTACAAGATGAAGATGGAGAGAATTCAGATGAAGGTGAGTCAATGATTTTCGTGACATATGTTACTGTGTATATATGACAAGTTCAATTGAAACGCCAGACAATGTTTGCATGGCGTGGTTGGTCGAATCCAATTTTCGGATTACAGGGGAGTGCGTTAACGAGGTGTTTCAGAGCTGCGTTGAATTTTGAAGTTATTAATGGCTCATCTTGTGAGCGTTGGTCTTGTGAACATGCAACTTTAAATTTGTGTGGCTAAAGGTTCCACGAGTTATACTTAACGATTTCAATTGTTTTATTACTTAATAATTAACATTCGTTTTACTGAATCGTCTTAACCTTTCGTCATACACATCAAGACGTTGACATCATGCGGTTATTTATTTTAGTCTAACCTTACGGTACAGTTATATTTTGTGGAAATCAGGATCTGATATTTAAAAACGTATTTGATTTGAAATTTTTTTTTTACGGATAAAAGCAGTTCGTGGTCTATGGAATGAAACTCGCCATACATTATACCCGGCCTGAGGTGCATATCATGTTCTTGTGATTTTGAGTGTGAAAACAAATGTTTTTGAAGTGTGATTGATGTCATTAAAATACTTAATAACTTTGATTTGAAGAACTGAATTCTTCATTGATGTGACTGATTGGGAATAGTGGCATTTTTCAAAGGGATGTGCAACAGGAAATATTAGCTTTTCACTATTCTGCATTTTGCAAGTAATATAATGTACTTGTAGCTTGTCTTGGGGTTAGTTAGAGGTTTCATTTATTAAAAGTTGATATTCAGTTTAGCATCCTGATGGCGTGTTCAAACAGGCTGTAATGGTATTTACCAAACTATTGTATGCTTGATCCAACTAAACCTTTGATGTTAAAGAACATAGTATATTACATTTTGTATGGTGCATGAAAGAGGGAATTCAAATGGAGACTTTTCTGGAATTAAGGAGAGAAATATTTCGTATTTATGTATGCATGCAATGAAAAATTGTAAAAAAAATGTGCCTATTTTGCTCTGTGAGTAGCAACTGGTTAACAGCTGAATGGATTTTCATGAAATTTTTTATTGAGATGTTGAACTAAAAGGTATCAGCAAATTTTCATTTTTGATGGAACCTGACCACAGTAATGACTACTGCACATCAATACATATATTATTTTTTTGCATTTGGATGTTACTAGGAGATCACTAGCCAGATATGCCACCCACACAAAGGTTATTTACTCCACGTGGCTGTGAAGGTGAAACGCAGCCAGACATGCCAGAATTGTTATTCACATATTTAGAGAATTGTTATTGTAGCAGAGTTTCTGTACATTTCTAGTAGTAGTGGATTTTTATGTCAGGTGTAGTGTATACTCCGTTCTATGTCGGGACCTGCATCACGCCTTCCACAGGCACGGACGTGGGCTCTTCGTAAAACAGGCTTTATATGATTCCACTGTGGATACTGAACTGAATGTTAGCAAGCTTTCTCCTAATCATTTAGTTTTTTTGTAAATGCGGTTTTGGTTTAGTTATTTTCATTCCAAAATATTTTAACATTACCTCATTTTCCATGTAATCGGCCATGTGTACTTGGTTTTCTCTGTATACCAGCCGCCTCACTAGTGTCTGATGGTTTCTTTCTGGTATCGACAACGTCGGCGCTGACCAGAAGCTGATTTGTTCCATTTACTTCCAGTCCTGATGTTATTTTCTTAGATCATCCTAATGGCGTGTTCTGAAGTGAGGTTGGGACCACTGATGTTCGAAGTGCCTGCTAGCCCATAACGTTATACTCTCACATCTGTACATAGGTTTTGTTTGATCATGTTTTGATTACCGTAATTAGTTTTTTGGGTTTCTCATAGTGAATGAAAATTTTGTATATACCTCTGTCCTATGTCAGGATTTTCTTTTTGATTCTATAGCAGATGTGCCAATTATTGTGGAATATTTGATTAGTAGTTGATCTGTTTTGTCACAATCCACGCGGATGATCCCAGAAAGTTTAATATATAAGTGAAATCAGCCTTGAAAAAAATTTGGATAAAACTTTGTATAATTAATTACTACAGTCGGTTTCATCACTCTGTTGTTTTTTTATATTAGTAGCTGGCTCGTTTTCTTATCTTTAGTTCGTAACCTCTGAACATCATCAGCCCAGCAAAGTGTGATCTATTAGAGGCGAACGTCTCTGTCATCGTAATTGCCATAGTTGGAAAGCTAATTTCTCGTAAACTTGAATGTAGTTGTCATAGTTTCTTCATATAGTGCTCGCTATTCACGTAACATCAAAAGTGGTAAAGTGTTTGAACTTTGTGAAGGTTCAGGATCTCACGACGGCGAGACCGAAGATGGTCGTCTGCTTTGTTGCGGTCTGGTAGAAGTTTGCCAGTGTTTGAGAGGCGCTTCCTGCCTCATTCTTCAGGGTGATCACTGCCCTGATGATAGAGATGGTAAGCGCCACCAAAATGTCTGTTGCCTCCTACCAGACTGTATGGCGCAGGATCTCAGAAGACTGCCTTCTTCAGTGTGGAATTAAGTGAATAACAGTTCTGTGAGTTCTTTGTTGAGATTAACCACTGTCTCGGTGCTTCATGGTGATGATCAGTATATCCACTAGTGGACAAAAATTACTTTGAATTGTTGCAGATTTTTTGCTGTCGTATCATCTTGTGCCGAACCACATTTCATTTTTTTTTAGATGCGATTTGTTGTGGTTTCCAAGGTGTGACCAATAAATTTGAATAGTCGACTTAACACCAAAATTCAGGCGTCAGCTCTTAGGATATGGATGTAGTTTCGCTTGCGTGATTCCGCCCAGAATAATGGCATCTGAATTCTTCGCTTTCAGCTTTTTAAAATAGTCCTGCGCTCCAAATTTTTTTTTAAAAAATGTTTTTCTGCGAGGCAGAATATTTCCTGCCTACCACAATTTAAAATATTTTCTTGTGTCAATTTCACGTGGTCTGATTTTCTATCAAAGCAGCAATGTTGTTGATAATAGAAGTTTTTTTCCTGGTAATTTATTTTCATTTAAAAGGATTTAGGATGTCTTGGGAACACTTGCAAAAGTGTGTCCTGTATAAACAAGACAGTGTCTCAAAAGTCTGTCGACCCAGCCATGTATTAAGCTGTGGAGCATGTGATATTGTTTCATCGCTGCTTAATGCATTCAGATGTCATTTTTCATGTCACTTTATTGTTTGTGTCGTGGCATTCATTACTAATTCTCTTTACGTATGTAATAGCAGTGGGGAAAATAAGCTGTTTAATATGGTCTTGACTTATGTTGCATTTTGGTTCCATGGTTCTTAGAGTCGTGCTTTGACGTTTTGTCAGAGATATTGCAATTTGCACTTTGTTTTTTAAAGTTAACCTCTATGCTCGACAGAATACTCCTCAGCGTTATTTTATAAACCTGAATGACACATAATGAAACATACCTCGAATTAAGACGATCATTACTTTCAATTACCTTCGGTTAATAATTATAAAGGTGTGAATTGGTTCGAACTGTGTTTTGTGGAGTCTAGTTGGGCTTTTTGCTAGCCTCGTGTATGTTAAACCATATTTTGTGGACGCCGTTGTGGCTTAGTGTTGTGCGATGGACGGGTGCATTGTGGGTAGAAGTGACTCAGCTTAACCGTTTCTAAGACCGAGGACCAAATTGACACTTGTTTTTCGACACGCAGGCCGGGGGGAATTGTGAATGAGTACATTTTCTTAAAACTTTTTAACATTTTATAAAAACTGCTACTCCGTTATTATTGAAAACAGGTTAATTATTACTCAATAATTGTCATTAACAGATATTTTGACACCTGTATTTTAATGTCAGCTTTATTTTATGTTGTCATTGTTAGTAAAGTCCTTGGTCTGACGTTCGTGTTTAGGTTGAACAGCTGTTCCCATTGTTTGTTACTGTCAAATACAATTTTAAAATCACGTGTTTTCTGATATCAGTAAACAGTGTTAAACATAAGTTGAATATGCTACGTAATTTTCTTGTGAATTTGAATTCCTTTATGTCCTTGTTCCATGTATGTCTTGTGTTGAAATCAGCGCTAAGAATTAATATAGGGCAACATGCCAGGTTCTTAATCAAAATTATGTTGAATTTTATTTTTTCGTTATGTTTAATTTATGACTTCGTAGTGAGTGGTTGTTTTACGTCCTTGAAATTAAGAGAGAATGTTAAAATACATTGTTCATCATTTCCTTGTACTTGTGGAATAATTACACAGAAAAGAATTTTTGAGAATCTGATTGTTGCTCATGTGGTCAAATTTCCCACCTTATGGAACCTGAACTTTGGGCTGTATCTCCCTGTAGTCTGGTAGAAGTTTACCGACGTTTCAGAGGTCCTTGCTATCACCCTGATGATTGAGGCAGCAAGGATTTCTGAAACATTGGTAAACTTGTACCAGACTACGTAGAAGGCAGCCATATTGCGACTCGACGCTGTTATAACCTCAAATTGAACACGAAGTTTTGTTTGTCGTAGAAGTAAACACTGACATAGTTTGACGTCTTTTATGCAGTGTTTGTTGTAATGTTTCAAATAAAAATTTATAGGTCTTCAAGACGACTTTGTTTATATCATGTTCCATACTTGTTTGATTTTTTTTTAAACGAAATCGATACAGTTCAAATCGAATTTCATGTACAGATGACTAATATCTGTTTTGTAATTTTTCCGTAAAAGAAGGTGTTTTATATATATATATATATATATATATATATGTCTGCTTGTAGGTTGAAATGGGAACTTTGTTTTGATCGCTGGGAACGTCTTTTGTGCGTGGAAAGTTTTTTTTTGTGAGCGGTAGGACGCACTGCCTGCGTAGGAGGAAGGCTGTGATGTATTCTGCGACCCTTCTACCATTCATTCGTCTCGTTTGTCCCCCTTTCCCCCCCCCATTCAGTTTGAAACTCGTAACTGAGGGGAGAGCATAGCGTCTTTGGCTCTAATCCGTGGTTGGGACCAAGTTTCTTACTCCGTTGCTAGTTAAGTGCTTTTTCGCTATCTGAGGATTTTTCCAACATGGCGATCGTGTGTGTAAAAATAGAAACGTTTGAATCTTCGTAAGTTCAGTGCAGGTAATGGAAAAGACGAATGTACAAAACAGATTTCGTCTGTGAGAAGTAAGTTGCTGATGAATTGAATAGAGGTGAAAATAATATTTTTCGGGGGTGAGGGGAAACCAAATATTCTACAGGTGGGTACAGTGGTTTTCGCAGAGGTTTTTGTTACCGTGTTAATTTTCTGATGTGTTATGAAGTATCGTGTTTGAGAACGAAGTTCTGAGGAAGATATTTGAAACAGAGCGTGCCCTTCGCCTGGATGATTAAGCCCTATTATTTGAGATTGGCGGGGTGTGTAGCACATGGGAAGATTTTTGACGTAAATACGTCTATAACGAAGGGCCATTCGGCAAAAATGTGTAACAAGTTTACTTAGGGAACGTCGTGTTTACTCGGCATTGTTATTACCTATAAAACATTACATTCATCTACCACAGACCCATCTTAAGCGTAACTAATTCAAGTTAAATAAGCAATGTCTTAATCAAACTTTACTCAATTGTAAAGCATGTATAAAGGAAATATTTAGAATAAAGCCAATATATAAACTTCCTTTCCGTATAGACGTATTTACGTCAGATTCTCCGGAACCATGGTTCCACTGACAACTCTTTTGCTAGAGGGATTTGTTTGCAGGTGGAAGGGTGATAAATATTAGATTCTTAGGAAAATGGATTCCATTTACGTGTTTGTGTTAGCCGGCGTTGACTTCCATGGGAACTGAATAACTAGCTGCTTAAGGTAGATTAGTGTGTGAATATTGTAGTTTTATATCAGGTCTCTGGGCAGCGGTTAACAATCTATGTCCGTTTTAAATAAGTAATAATTACGGGTTCGAATCTCGGCTTGGAGACGCTATCTTATCCTTCCAGTCAACGAGGTTTATAATAAGCCACGACGTCATTCAATCTCTCCCATCTTATTAATTATCAGACTGTTTATCATTGTATAACCAGTGCAGTTGATACAGCGTTATCAGCCATGTAGACCCTGTTTTTTCCACCCAGACAGTCGTGTTCTCAGATTCATTGTTCCATCAGATAGTTGAAAGGTGTAATTCTCTTACTTATCGGACTAATTAACAGGAAACCTGTCGTGGTACAAGGAGACATAAGCTTCTGTCTTCGTGTTTCATTTCTGGGGTCATTATTTTGGGAAAAATGTGAATAGATGATTATTTGCTTTGTAAAAAATATGAAACTAATTGAGGCTCGGGAATCGAATGCCATTTTGTGATTGAAAAGAAACAAACGTAGAAATCTTTTCGCAGAGGTCGTTGTTAAAAGTAAGTTTACTGGTGTTCTGAAGACAAAAGTTGGCTTTTTTTTAAATCCCCGTATTTGTAGAATGAAATTTAAGCCTGTAAGTGAATCAATACAAGGAGGCTTCGACTAGAAAATGCCTTTTCGTCAAAACTCGCTTCTTCACTCTTCTGTGTTGTTAGCCACAACATTGTTTGGCTGAAAAACTCATCGTTTTACAAGAACCTGTCGCCTCCATGTTAGGTGTTGGGCGCCATTTTGTTGTTGGGCTAGCCTTTGTGTTATAAAGCAATGATTATAAAGGATTTTAAATATGTCGTAGCCTGTGTCGTTATCGAAACGTCGCTCTTAGGCCTGCACGGGGCAGAAACCTCGGTGCGAGCGGAATCAGATTTTTGACCGAGATATGTGGTATTTACGGGAACCCTTTCCAAACTTACGAATTTTGAGCGTTGAAAATTTCACGTTGAACGACATTTTCATCACGTCTTTGACCTGATGGATTTTTACGAAATTTGATACGCTTACAGTGCCCGTTTATTTGTTTTAAAAAAAATGCGTCCTTTGAAAACTGATTTCTGGAATTTTGTTGAACGAAAACGCGTTTCTCGTTTTAAGGCAATAATTTTTAGAGGTGCGTTAAGTGTAAGCAGATATAGGTTAATAGTAAGGGAAATTAATTAATGTAAACACGTGTATGGGCCTTCGTGTATTTGTTGTAATTAACAACATTCCCTCTTAGGATCCATATTGTTATTGTCACTCTCCACGGGCTTTCCACGTTGTCGATTTCCTAGGGATTTTCATTCCCCACCAAAATTCTGCGTGCATTTCATGTCCTCACATCTGAGATAGGTGTTCAACCACTGTCCTGACAATACTTGGTGATCTGTACAATTGGAAGTTACGGAATTTTCAAAATTTCCCAATTTATGGTTCTCTGTCCCCCCCAGTTATATCCTTACGCGCCTCGTTTTCAGACATTTTAAATTTATATTCTCTCGGGTAAAGAGACGCTGTCGACACATTTTTAATTTAAGAAGAAACATTGGTTTACAGTTAATACACTTTTTAAATATTAAATATTTTTCTGTGTTGTACGCGGGGACTTGACGACACAAGCTTGCTGTCCGTTTGTAGCCAGCGACTGCTCAAGTGACGGACGAATATGGGTGGCCCACAGATAGGCCTATACCACGATGCGTTCCTTGTAAATGGAGCTGTAACAGAAACTAGTGGTTAGCATTCGGGAGATCTCGGTCCGGGGGTGGGCTACCCTGTCTTGAGGTTTTACGCTATTTCATATGGATCGCTAAGGAAAATACTGTGATAGTACCTCATATATGCCAGTCCCACTTTATTCCATATATTTTAGAATTATTGAATATTAATTATCATTTCGACCTTGTGTATTCGGAGCTGCTGACATTTGTAGGTGCAAAATATATAAAGTGCATTTGACTCTTGTCGAATTGTCTCGTTCTTGCAACTGCTAAGCCCAAAGTCGTAGGTTTACGTGTTCCGTTGTCTGGCTGTAGGCTAGGCGCCTTATTGCTGCGATGGAGCGTCACTGTCTGTCTGTCTGCCGATCAGGCCTCTAACAGGACCGTTTTAACTCCCAGATAATAACAGGCTGTGGAATGGTACCGAAAGGAGAAATTTTATCTATAACATGTTACGCGTATATTACTAATGAAATACAAGACAGAATTAAATATGATTTTGTGCAGAGTTATTTATCTGTTGTGGTGGTCTAGCGGTTAGAACGCTGGCCTTGTAATCCTGGGGTCTCGGGTTCGATTCCCGGCGGTGCCCGAATTTATAACTTGTGTTGGGCAAGGCCGTGGTATAAGCAACACGGAGTTTTCCTCCGTGGCATCCCAACAATTACTCCATTCACACACAGAAGAAGGCAATGGCAAACCACTTCTGGATCATCTGCCAAGAACGTATATGAACATGTCCCAGTCCGAGAAAAGGATGGAAGGATCCTTTTCATATGGACCTGTCGTCAGACAGAACACTACAAATAATAATAAAAAAATTATTATTCCTTCATCGCAGTGAATGGACGTTAAGGCTATGTGGAATGCCTGAAAAAAAATCCCGAAGAGCTAAAGTGAAAGTACTCGAAACACGAGTACACTGTAAGTGGTTTTGTTATCCTTTTCGATGACGGTGTAGCGGTGATTTCATACTTTTGTGTCGATCCTATATATTGACCACCGATTGGTCTAAGTCCCGGACTTTGCTCGTAGGACGCCTCGTCAGTATGTGGCGTTCGGATGTTCCGAATATGAGATTTCTAGAATTTGTCCGTGTTTTACCCCGGAATTTCCGTATAAATGTAGGAGATTTTCGACGACCTTTTCACACTTCTCGTCATGTAGGCTTAAAAATTATAAACTGTCGTGGAATAAGGCAAGAAACGCAGGCCTTTTGGTCACTTGTGAACACTACAAAGACTATTATAATAGTCTCTCTGAATACCTACTGTACTTCTCTGTTTATCAACCGGAGGTCCGCGTGTTGAGTAGGCTGTAGTCTATGTCTATATTTTACAAAGTCTATGTTTGTTTAATCAAAATGAATGAAAGAGCATTTTGGGCGGGCGTCCGCGGTGCCATGAAGTTGAGTAGCACTGCTTAGTTCTTCCTGTACGCACGGAATCTTATCATCGGACGAGGGTCGTTCGGTGTGTAGCTCGCGGTAAACTGGCTGATGAAATGCAGTGTTCATCATCCTCATCGTGAACTTTGTGAATCCTAAGACAGGCGATTTGGGTCCGAAGTCTCTTCGATCGGTGACGGATTGCCAGTTTTGGAAGGCGGCCACTTTCCATTCTTTCCAAATGATTTACCCAGTACCATTTTGTCTCTCGCATCTCTTCGACACAATTTATAAAATTTCAGCCTCCGATGTATATCGCAGGCTGATAGTTATATTACAGGTGTTACATAGTTTGTAATAATACAGTCGAAAAGTCACGCTAACCCATTCCTGACACACGTTGTCTTAGTCTAAAAGTACTTTACAATTAAATCAAAAAGAACAAATAGTTTATCAAGCGTTGGAAATGCCCACAGCGTTCAGCATTCACTCTTGTCCTCATGTTCGATGTAACCCTGCGAGGAGTTTCTGTGCCACGGGAACTTCTCACCAGAAGACGCATTGTCGATTTGTTTGGCACAGGAGAATCGCGGAAACGTGTCCCTGAACTCGTTCTTGCAAGTTAATTAATAACGAGACGCCAGACAGTGTTCGACAGTGAACACTCGATGCACTTGAGAAAAAGACATCCTTGCACTTCGACTGTTGAAAGGCAACTGACGGTCTGGCGCGAGCAGGTAACATCACGTGACCTGCGCGGACTCTTACGTATAGTCACAGCGATATTAATCGAATCGAATTGTATCGAATTTCAACCATCAGTAAATATTTTAATATGGGTTTCACGGCTTTTTAATCACCCTGTAGAAATCCATGCTGTTCACTCAGTAAATCAGTTTCCGCCAAACGAATAGGTAAAGAAGGCATGATCATGTGTTTTAACGATAATAATAGTGATGACAGTGGGAAGTACTTAAATTAGATAGCAGTTCACTCCGATGTCTTTTGTGAAAAGTAAGTAGGCAGGAATTCATGAATAAAATCTTAGTTAGAAGCGTTCGATTTTAACCCTGTTTTCTTCAAGGTGCTCCATGCTATTAGAGACACGTTCAAAGGAGAACTTAATTACGCTAGATTCTCTTCAGATGCATCATTGTGGATGTTGATGCTGGTAGGAAGTATTAACAGTTCTCTACGATTTGTTGATTTATTTCTAAATTATTTGTTTTAATCCGTCTGATCACAATATAATTTTTATTTAAAATTTCTTATAATTAAGATAATAAAATATCATTCATGTTCCGTATCGATTTACATTTCGGAACATTTACACACCATGTTTCGGTTTTTATAAAACCATCATCAGGTGTAAAATATATCTAAGAACTTAAAAAACTCAATTATGATTTCTGTAGTTTTTTGGTGATGTTTCATTACGTTTGTTTTTCCACTTCTTCGAATAGGTGTGGGTCAATGAGTATTGACCCACACCTATTCGAAGACACTCGTACTTCTGGACATATCGGGACACTCACTCCTACACCTTTGGCCGATATGTACATCTAATAACATTTAAGAAAAACAACACCTTCTCCCAAAAATGGAAAAACAAACGTAATGAAACATCACCAAAAAAACTACAGAAATCATAATTGAGTTTTAAAGTTCTTAGATATATTTTACACCTGATGATGGTTTTATAAGAACCGAAACATGTTGTGTAAATGTTCTGAAATGTAAATCGATCAATCGATATGGAACATGAATGATATTTTATTATCTTAATTATAAGAAATTTTAAATAAAAATTATATTGTGATCAGACGGATTAAAAATAAATAATTGATATAATATTCACAATATGACGCAATTACACTATCTTATGATTTATTTCTGTTCGTAATGTTTAGTAGTTTAATTATCTCGGAAAATCAAAGACGTATGAAAAGGGCGTATTGGCTACAAAACGTTTCATTTTTGTGTTTTTCCTGTAACTTTTGATACAAACGAAAATATTTAACGACGTTGACTGCAGAGTCACGTGTCTCCAAGTAAAGTGTCCGATTTAATCACAGTCGAATTGTTTCCACAAATTCAAGCAGAAATTGTCGAAACGAAAGTTTTGTGAAAATCTATTCAGCCGTTCTCAACTCGTGAGATACGTACAGAGAAGTTTAGTCTGGTAGAAATTTACCATCGCCCTGATGATGGAGGCAGCAAGGACCTCTGAAACGTTTGTTAACTTATGCCAAAACTACACCGCTCTACAACCAACAAGAGACAGCCCACATTCGGGCTGTAGTATGTTTGAACAAACTACGGGGTTTTGTGGACTGTTAAAGTTCATTGGCGTCGCCACGCTTATAAAGAAAAATTTCCCTTTTTAAAATGTGATATAATTATTCTGCGAGGCTGAGGACCGTTTCCCCGAGTGTAAAGCGGTCGGAGCGTGAGGCTGAAGTAGGTTTAAGGTTTTTATAGGCATGCATGCTTTTTAATTTAATTTATCCATATTTTTGAATTTCCATGTTTCCTTTGGACAGTACACAAATTGATGAAATAGTGGAGGTGTATTTCTGCATCGCTTGTGTCCTTGTCGCTCGCCCTGTATTCCGCTGCTTGTACTACGCACTTATCCACTTGCCTTCGTACATGTGTGTGTGGTGAACTGAGCGGTTCGTTTTTATCAAATTTTGAGTTCTGCCTTGGGAGTTGTTGGGCGAACTTCATGTTTTATATCTTTACAGTATAACCTAACCTAACCTCACCTAACCTAACCTAACCTCACCTAACCTAACCTAAACTAACCTCACCTAACCTAAACTAACCTAACCTCACCTAACCTAACCTAACCTAACCTCACCTAACCTAACCTAACCTCACCTAACATAACCTAACCTAAACTAACCTCACCTAACCTAACCTAACCTAACCTAAACTAACCTAACCTAACCTCACCTAACCTCACCTCACCTAACCTAACCTCACCTAACCTAACCTAACCTCACCTAACATAAACTAACCTCACCTAACCTAACCTAACCTAAACTAACCTAACCTAACGTACTTCACGAACTGTGGAACAGAATCCTCGAGAAAATCTACTCACTGAGCCAGTGAAATTTCCAACTTAACATATACTTCAATATTGTCCTTTCTTCTGTCTGACTGTTCCAAGTGGTCTCCTTTTGGGGTTTCCAATGAAAATTATCTGCACACTTCCTATGTCTCGCTTGTGTTTTGCATACTCAGACAATCGCATTCTTCCCAATTGAATAATCGTAATTATATTTGGTGAAAGTATAATTTTGGTGGCTCGTAATTATGCAGTTTTATGCAGTTCACTCACTATCTCGGTACCAAAAGCTCTCAGTATGTGTTACTCAATGTGACAGCGAAGCTTTGCGTCCTTAAGAAATTACCTGTGCTTTAAATAGAGCAGAAACCTAACCTTATAAGTGTTCAACGACCGGGAAATTGATACATGACCTAAAATATGAGCTCAGATGTCTTGAATATTACCAATCTGAAATGTTTTTCGATATGGAAGCTTGACTTATACGGAATAGAATTTGTGTATGCTGTAAAGCAGTGGTATTCAACCTGGGGTACGCGAAGACATCTTAGGGGGTACGTGAAATTTAAAAAAAATATTATTTTATGATAAACACTGAATAATCAGTAATGTAATTTATTTAATTTATTTTAGATGTAGATTATATACTATGTATAACTTGAATTATACACCAACAACTTTGGGGGGTACAAAGTTAAAGAGGAATTATATCTGGGGGGGTACGCGAACAAAAAAGGTTGAATACCACTGATGTAAAGTAAGCAGTTCCTCGTGAAGACTTAATTTCTTAAAACGATATAATGTTCTACAAAATATGTATAATATGACCAGCACGTTTGAATCGTGGTATGTAAATCTTAGGTCTTTGAATAAACGTGTTTGTTGAAGATGCAGAACATAGTTCGTTGAATGAAAATGATCCCTAATGTGAAATATCATTATTAACATATGTATCATTGCTTTTAGGTCGAATTTAGTGGAAATTTGAATTCAGAAATAAGAAATGAGGATCAAGGACGTTGGATTATGCGTAGCAGAAATATGCATTTGGGATTATGGATGCATGGATTACACCATCTTTTTGGTTACAAAATTTTCAATTTCTCTGTGCCCCGAGGTCCCGTCTGAGCTACTGACAGCGTTGCTAATTGTCAGTATGGAACAAGTAGCTTTGTCTCAGTGTCATTTGACATGCGAAACTGATACAGAGTATTTAAACGAGGGAAGATGTGGATTCAGATATAAAATTTATTTTTATTATAATAATAGCCAACTGTACGTGTTTTCACTTCTCCGTTTGTTTTAAATGAGTCGATTGGCAACCCTGGAAGTGAATTATTCTTCCGGTAGATTGGTTCTCCGTCCTTGGTGAGTTCGATGTTGTGCTGGTAAGACCTTTTCAGTTGTATCGTTAAAATGTATTGTTTAGCCTTAAAATTGCATAATTTCTACTAATGTCCTGATAATGGTTGTTTTCTGGGTTGTTGCGTCGTGTAGTCTGGTAGACGTTTACCGATGTTTCAGAGGTCCTTGTTGCCTCTATCATCAGGACGATGATGGAGGCAGGAAGTACCTTTGAGACATCTGATAAACGTCTGCCATACTGCCGTGAGAACCTGAGATATCAAATTAACCTGAAAGTGGTAGTGAGCAGATTTTCTCGTAATGTTTCTGTTTTTATAAGCCATTCACTTTCTCCTGGAACACCCCTTGGTTGAGAATCACTTCTCTAAGCACTCTGACAACTGTTTTGTCTACGAAACAGCTCTGACTTCAAAGCCTATACTGAAAGCTGAGATTTCTGCCTTTTTGTGTGTTCTTGTAAATATTGAAGGTAGAGTTCGATAATACATCGCTGGATACTCATGGTAGGTTCAGCATCCACGTAAAGGTAAAAGATAAGGGAGATGGTTGTCTTCTGGGTTGTTGCGTCATGTGGTCTGGTAGAAGTTTACCGTCGTTTCAGAAGTCCTTGATGCTTCCATCGTCAGGGCGATGAAGCGTTTTAGAATGTGTGGACTCGACGCTTTGAAGCGTACTTGCTTGCTCTGAGGGAGAACGTAAATTCCTCGTGTTTCAAGACGAAGTAGACGTATTCGGTAAGTGAAATTAAGTAAGTAGCCACTTCGGGACTGTGATAAAATGACGTAGGCATACATTAGAATGAGGGGAAACAAGAAATATATACTGAAAATGAGGAGAAAACTGGTTTTATTCAGTCTACGGCCCGTAATGGCGAAATCGGGCATTGATCCTTCGTGGTTCATTACTCGCATTTATGCTATGTATCGTTCTGCTGGGTATAACTTAATCAGTTGTTACAGGATTTTAAAATAACCCACTAACGAAATGATACACAACAACACAGAAGTCACTAATATACATTTCTGAGCGGGGTTCGGACTGTGTTTGGATGTGCTCGTAATCTTGGATCCATTATTATTATCTGAATAAGTCAACGGGCGATGTCACCCTCGGAAACGCGCGCGGGGGGGGTGGGGGGGGGGTAAAATATTAAAGGAATGTGCTCCGATGATGGTAGGTAGTTCACTGTGACGAACGTTTAAAACCTCCGGAGAACATTTTGTTGGCTTCCGTTCGGGTTTTGGCGTGTTCAGTTTTCAGGAGAGACTTACACATTTAGGTAAAATTTATCTTTTGGAATTATTTTGGTCTCTTACCTTCGGCGTTATGTTATCGGCCTTGTATCCAAACTTATTGCAGTGGACCGCTTAAGATGAAGTTTCTGGTGTGATGTTTATCTTGCATCGGGGCGTGGCCCCTATATTGATCCGTAGAAGAGACCGATAAATATGCTTTCCATGTTCATGTCTTATAAAAAAGGGTTCTTATACTTTCGTTAGCACAGTATGTACGAAGTCTTAATGAAAGTAAATTTATCTGTTTGTCAGTCCGTAACTTGGAGAGAAAGATCCATGCATTTATATCGAAAGTTACATTTTAGTGTCTTAACACTCTTTCTGTGCCACGGTGGTCTAGCGGTTAGAACGCCGGCCTTGTAATCCTGGGGTCTCGGGTTCGATTCCCGGCGGTGCCCGAATTTATAACTTGTGTCGGGCAAGGCCGTGGTCTAGGCAACACGGAGTTTTCCTCCGTGGCATCCCAACAATTACTCCATTCACACACAGAAGAAGGCAATGGCAAACCACTTCTGGATCATCTGCCAAGAACGTATATGAACAGGTCCCAGTCCGAGAAAAGGATGGAAGGATCCTGTTCATATGGACCTGTCGTCAGACAGAACACTAAATAAATAACACTCTTTCTACACGGTGGCATTCATTGTGGTTTAGACCCTTTATAATACAGTGGTAAATATATATACCACACGCGTTTACGTTCATGACTGCTTGTCGCTCAGTCTGTTTATGGCTAAAGATCATTAACGCATTACGCATTTGGTACATGACGAAATGTAATTGCCAGACCGCAAGATTTGTAACACCGGTAAATGAACACGAAGACTTGTATACAAAATTGCAAAGAACACGTGGCTGTCTTCTGTAGAAGTTCGCCGACATTTCACAGATCAGGTCGGTGTCAGAGACTACACGGAGCATCATCTCAGGAGACACCCGTTTTTATAATCTTTGCTACGAGCACCTGAAATATCACTAAGAACACTTTTGCTTGTTAATGTCTTGTTACCAGAATGGATGACACAGTCACAATAATATTGAAATCATAAATCATTCAGAACCATAGCAGAGTTGAAATATTTGTGAATTATGGTAACAGATGCAAAATGTCTTTATGGGGAAGTTAAGAGCAGATTCAAATTTAGTTTAGAATTGTTGATATTAAATGGATTTTAAATAAATTATGTTTGTGGTCTGGATTTTCAACAACTCCAGTTCATGGTATAATGCAATGTTGCTGTGAAGAGGTTAATTAAGTTTTCAGGTTACGTAAATAGGCGGTGAATTTCTTATTATCTGCGTGACTGTCAGATTCTCAAAAAAGTTCTCATCTCCGTGTCCATTTATGTTCATTCAATTGGCCACAGAGTGTAATAAAGTACAATCAAGCCCAAGGCAATTCTGGGATCAGTGCATGGATGTTTGTGTGCATTTTTCATCACAAACTTTCTAATTTTGGTGATTCTGCAGTGGGTTGAAGCAGGGCTTTAACCTGGAATCTGGAAAAATGTCTCGGAACAAAATAAAATGTCTGTCTAGCGATGACGAGGCGTAGGTCTGACGTCTGTACTTGAGGTGACGTAACCTGTCGTTTGATGATTTGATATCACTTACCGCTTTGGTTTGAATTGTAGTGTTTACTTTCAGCTGTAGGTGGCATGTCGGACTCTGAAATAGGAACGTGCAGCCAAGATGACTTTCTGCCACCTCTGGTACGACTTCAGAAATTTGCAAACTCTGCAATCGTCTTTGAACGGTGAGTACTTTGTCTTATTCTGGTTTTGCTTATGATTTGTCACGGTCCCACTCATTTTTCTGCGTTAACTTCACTCTGGATGAGTTAAAAAGTGATATTTGAACATATATTTTTATGTGAAGTATTGTATTATTTCAGCGCAGCGTATAATATTTTAAGCAAAATGTGTGGTAAAATCATGATGCTAGATTTATGGGTTTAGTTTATGAAATTTTGGGTTTTACATACAGTAGGGTGAATTGTCTGTCGTAAGGATGAAATAGGCAATACCTCCAGACGGACGTAACTCCTCCACAACTTCGTTTCTGGATGATACAAATACAACAACAAAACGTTCACCCACACAAAATCATGTTAAGCACGACGTACATATACGAACAACTTCGAATACGATATTAAAAAATACAATAAATCTAGAAGAAAACATCATTTGAAATCTGATAAACATCTGACTAAAAGTTGCATTTAAGAAATTATATTTAAGTCTATATAATTTTTTATACACCTGAAGATGGTTCTTTTAGAACTGAAACATGTCGTGAAAAAAAGTGATGATCTAATTGTAAATCGAACATTTCGATAGAGAACATCATTTAATATATTTTAAATATTTTAAATGTTAATTATGGTAATATTTTAATATTTAATAGGGATTTTATTGTGATTAGACTGACAAGATTTAAACAAATATATATTTATCACAATATGACGCAACTTTATCATCTCATGAAATAGGAGATTGTTTTTCAGGGGTTAAATTACGTAAATACGTAGATAAGCATCTTTAGAGTGTTACAGAAATTTTGAGTTTTTTTATTAAACAGGCATATCGCGTATTTATTATTGCCATCGAAGGTAAAAATCTACTAAGGATTTTGTGTGGTAGGTCGCACTTCCAAGCTATGATGTCAACAAAATTTGCATGTTTTTTCAGAAATTTCTATCATACAAAATATCAGAATTCTACATTAGTCATACTGATTTAAATTAAAAATTACGCAGGCGAGGTGACCTCTAGTGGCATGATGCTCGTACTGTTTCATCAGGATCTGTTGAGAGGCTTAGAAGTCACTTGACTTCACATTCCGTTGCCATTTTGTTTCAGTTATATTATATATATATATATGACTGCTCATTTGAAAATGATGTTGCCCTGATGACTATATTAATAAAGTTTTGTAGTCGCATTTTTGAAAGTAATTCATCGTTTATTATAAAAAAATCCCTTAAGATTTACTTTATTGATTATATAAGGGGTTTTCCCAACCTTTGAAGACTTCAATCACTTAGTTACGTGATGAATTACGAGGCGCGTCCCAAAAGTAAGTTTCCCTGGGGCCGTTTACAGAAACAAAACACAATTTCATGGAAATATTTATTGCAACAGATACAGCAAGTGTCCAGCTATTTTTCAACATATTCGCCACCGGAATTGAGACATTTGTCATACCGTGGGACCAACTTTTGAATACCTGTGTCGTAGAAGTCTGCCGCCTGGGATTGGAACCACTGTGTGACAACCATCTCCGCCTCTCTGTCATTCTCAAAACGCTGACGCTGACCGGACAGGAATTTCTTGAGGTGTAGGAAAAGATGGAAATCACTGGGAGCGAGGTCCGGGCTGTAGGGTGAATGATTAAACACCTCCCAGCTGAACTCCTGCAGGAGACTTGCTGTCCGTCGAGCCGTGTGCGGCCTAGCGTTATCACTGACCGCACTTCACAGTCGGCGGGAGCTGGAATAAGAACCTCCATCTTCAACAGCTGCAACGATGCTACTGTGAGAACGCGGGAAGTGCCGTTAGTGCATGCGCCATGCTACGTCATTGCTCTATCACGTACGCACAGTCGCTTCGCGCAATATGAGGTTTTCTAGCTGTGGGACGAGTGGGAAACTTACTTTGTGGACGCGCCTCGTACAAACCCTCCAAGTTGTAAACAGGGACGGTTTATTGAATCATGACGTAAATTTATCAAGTCTCGGGCAAAGTGGCTCGCATATTATTTTGTTTGTTTATTCGTAATATTTAATTTTCGCTAAAAAATTATGTACTTTTTTGCGTGAAAGGAGAATTTACGACGTCTCTCTAACCCCTGGGCCACCGTGTCCCTGTGTCCACGTTCTCCAAATTACCTCGGCGGAATTGTACAGTCTCATGTTTTACCTCAATAACGTCACATAGCACACTTCTTAAGACGCTTAGCTGTCCAAAAGATTCCCCAACTCATAGCCACTGGACCTTATCCTTCGCCAGTTGAATCCGGTTCTTTAAGATCCATTTTAATACTCGTCACTCATTGATACAAGGGTGGCCATTGGCCATAGAAAATGGATTGCCTTCCGAATTGAAGTTGTTACCTGCAAGACTGCACGGCGTCGTAATCCAGAAGATTCGACCTCGGATCTCTCATCAGACGCCCTCAGTCTGCATTCTTTTCCTGAGGATTATAATGCCGATGTCTGCGTAACAGAGTTTGTATTAATATTACGGAGCTCTAAACTTAGGCTATTTCTGTATTGTAGTGACCCTGCCATGAGCCTCCCACAACCCAAGGGTTGTACTTGGACGGGCAGTAAGCGATCTTAAAATAAACCGACCCGACTTAAGTTTGGGAGAATGATTAGACGACGGGAAATGTGCAGCCTATGTATGAGAGAACCTCGCGATGTCCTTAATATGGGGCTACGTCGGTACAACACAATTGTCATTTGAGTATTTATTTAACGATGCTTGTAAAATGCGTTCTCTTTGCTGTATACGCGAACGGTCACTTTGGAGGAAGAAGATGACCTTCTGGGTTCTTAGAAGTTTTTCCGACGTTTCAGAGGTCATTGTCTCCATCATTAGGGCGATCGAAAACCCGGAATACAGCCATCTTCAGACTCGCCTCCGGGAGAAAGTGAAATTTTATTTCTTAAACCTCTGTGGGGAGGGTAAAAATGGTGACTGGTTTTTTTTAGAATGTTTGAAGTTTAGGAGAAATTCGTGCGAGAAATTGGAGACGCAGCGTGAGGATGGCAGGCGAAATCCTAGGAGAATGTGCAGTGTGATGTTGATAATTTTGCATTTTTCGGGGGTTATTTTTCTAAGGGTAATCCGGACGTGTCTTAAATCTGAGAGCACTCACCCCCATCTAGTGCATAGATCAAAAAGCACCAGGGATACCTTTGCTATAAGCGAGTTGGTTAATCTTGATTTTGATGGGGTAATTTTTTTTTTGGGGGGGGGGGGTCCGCCGTGGGAAGAGCGTTTGGGCAACTACCTTACGTACTGTCGACTGGTACTTTGTGGGTGAAATGACTCTGTAGCTCGAACTCGGATGCCAGGAGTAATTAATAGTTAATGAGGTAAGATTTGGAAGGACGCGGTCGTGGCGTATTTTAAGGTTGTGTCCCGGAGGTTCGTCTGGGGGTACTGGGGAGGAACATCCATGAGGATAAGTCTGTATCGGAGCCAAGATTTGGACGTGGGAGCTTTGCCGAATACTGGAGGGTAATGTTAAAGATTCTGCTTTGTCCTTCGGTGGTTTATGTCGTAAATAGTCTGCTAGTATTTGTGTTATTCAGCGAGACATATTTTGTTTTCCCCATAGACGTATCTGTGTTGAACGGAGAGATGAATGAGGGGATTTTCAACTGTGAATGGTTTTACTGTGTGTTAGGAAAGTCGCGAAACTATACTTCGAGCTCGTCTTGTAGCCATGCGTAACCTGCACACGTGCGTTTGGATTTGAAGGTGCCAATGGAAAATAAGACGTCCTTCTTCCTTTCTGCACGCTCCAAATTTACCCGCATCTGAATGCGTTGGGCATAACGAGTCAATGTCCCAACGTTGGCTGCCGATCAAGCAGACAGTTCTGAGGTGGGCCCCGTATCTCCGAGAACAGGGCTCAATAGCGTGAAAGCTCTCAAAGAAATGTGTTAACAGCGGTGACGAGGAACAAGGCGGATTCGGCCTTCATATAACCTAACCTCTTTTTTTTTTTCTGACCCGGAATTCCAGGATTACCAACCCTGTGAAATAATTCTTCGTAAACATTACGTTTTTAGTAGTGTTTTTCGTACAGCAGACTACAGACTACGTGGTTTTGCGGATTTTTGGTCAGCTTTGAATCTTTTTGTTATGTTGCGTTTATAAATATGAGTGAGAGGAGAGGGAGAATGTGTGGTGTATATGTAATAATAATATTTGTTACGCGTAGTAAATGCCAGTGATGACTTTTCGTCCTATGCTGGCATTTCGAGTTTTTTTTTTTTTTTCATTGCTAGCTCTGATAGTCCTGTCACTTGTTACCGATTATACCCGTGGAGCTGAAGTCCACTCCATAGGCGTGTGTGTAATTTAAAGAAGGATTCTTCGCGGGTTTCCCATCTTTTGTTTTTAATATTGCAGGTGCAGTGTTGCGTCGATTGACAGCAATTTATTTATATTTATTTGTGTATCTTTAAATATACAACGTACATATTTCAGCTAAAGGTTAAAGATCTCGTTACTTCTGAGATGTACTCTGTTTATACAGTGACCTGGTTTTTTTTCTCAGTAATTTGATAAATTTTGAAGATTTCTGTCTTCTGGGTTGTTGCGCTGTGTAGTCTGGTCGATGTTAACCAACGTTTCAGAGGTCATGCTGCCTCCGTCATCAGAGTATGAAGATTTCCGTCTTCTGGGTTGTTGCGCTGTGTAGTCTGGTCGATGTTTACCAAAGTTTCTGAGGTCATACTGCCTCCGTCATCAGAGTATGAAGATTTCTGTCTTCTGTGTTGTTGCGCTGTGTAGTCTGGTAGATGTTTACCAACGTTTCGGAGGTCATACTGCCTCCGTCATCAGGGCGATGAGTATGCCAATAGGGTGTGAGGTGCTAGGTTTATAGGGCCGGAATGTGAAAGGTGTAGCCTGCCCCGAGCCAATGGGAGCGCGTGGGAGTGTGTGGGAGAGGGAGAGAAAGTAAAGAGAGAAAGGTGAGTTCGGTTAGATGGATACCGGCCCTGAAAAGGGCCATGTTAGTGGTCTGGTTGGTTCTGGCCTTGCTGTAAATTAGGGGTTCGACGTCGAAACGTTTGTAGTTCGTGTTACATGTTATCGATACCGAAATTAACCAGCTGTAATCGAAATCTGATCTGCTGTACATACATTTTTCCCGATATGTATTAATTCCATCTGAATCGTGTAAATAAGGCATAAAATATATTCTCACTAAATAGTTTAGACAGTTGGTTCGATATTAGACCAATACTAGTTGACTCTTTTTTTTGTTCGAATTGCAGAGTAATTCTGAATAATAATTAAAAATTGTTCTACCTGCTACTTATCTCAAAGTATCTAAAGAATGCATTAATTCAGGATTGGTTTTAAGTCTGGAGGGGGTCAAAGTTCGTACAAGAAGAAATTGCTGAACATCCTCATATAATATTAGACGGGATTTAAAGAATTTAAATACTGAGGATGGACGTCTTCTGAGATATCAGATCTAAAACTTCTTGACGATGTGGTCCAGAGATAGGGATTAGCTCTATCTAGTGGGCCCAACTGTGTAGGAACCTGAAGACGGAGATAGAGTCCCATCTCCGAAACGTCGTTTCACGTTTTATATTTACTAGACGATGGATAATATCCAAGGAAATTTTTATTCAAATGACTCTTCAGAACCTGAAGACGGAGATAGAGTCCCATCTCCGAAACGTCGTTTTCTACGTTTTATATTTACTAGACGATGGATAATATCCAAGGAAATTTTTATTCAAATGACTCTTCAGAACCTGAAGACGGAGATAGAGTCCCATCTCCGAAACGTCGTTTTCTACGTTTTATATTTACTAGACGATGGATAATATCCAAGGAAATTTTTATTCAATGGAGTCTTCTGAGATGTTGCGACGTGTAGCCTGGTAGAAGTTCAGGGACGTTTCAGAGGTTGTTACTGTATCATTAGGGCGACGAGTCTCCCTGATGATGGCAGCAGTATGCACCTCTGAAGCGTCTGTCAGTGTTTCTACCAGACTACGCGGTCGCCGCGGGAATGTGAAATCGGTTGCAGCGTGTTCTCATTCCGGAAGTGTGCTGTCGGTGGGAGGGTGGCTTCCATTAGGACGCTGAGCTCTCAGAGCGGAATTTTGGGAGGCGCACGGCTGCCATTTTGCTGCAGGCTGGCTCGTGCCGTGCGCTCGGCAGATGTTCTGTTCCAGCAAGCTGCAAGGTACAGGTGAGCGGCAATCCTTAGGACAGATGGAGAAGATTTTAGCCGGGCAGGTGGTGCGCAGACGGTAATCTGACCAGGTGGCGGTGGACCATCACAGGCTTCCGGCCACGTGCCCGAGTGGCGTTGATTGTGCTCGCTGTTGCAATGATTTCGTTTTGTTTTTTCACTTTTCTAGTTTTTCCACCGAACAATTACTCTTCTTTTCAACTTCTCCCATCGTGTGTACCTTGATTGGTTTTAGGGTTTTCGCTCCATCAACACTTCGAGAACAGCTCGAACCAAAACATAAGAATTAAGTAAAGTTTGTCCCACTATACGCCATGTAGGCGCTTGGGGTGAGTGGAGGTATAGCTCCTCTCTTCCTTGACCTCGGCACTAGATGGGGGTGAGTGGTCAGCATCACGCCCCGGCCGGCTTTACCCCCGGTACCCATTGGAGAGGAGGCTGGGTGGGCCCCAGAGCCGGTCTGGACGCAGAGGCTAGAGTAAAAATCCTCTGCCCCCGTCGGGGATCGAACCCCGGTCGTCCAGCCCGTAGCTAGTCACTATACTGACTGAGCTATCCCGGCTCATAAAACTTAAGAATTGCTTAAAACTAAATTAGCATTGACATTTTATCCATATCAGATGGTTTTGCGCCCACGAATCGATATCCAGGAATTAATCTGTGGCAGTTCCTCGAGTTTAGATAAGTGGTTTATCGTCGTGACTTTATAATCTGGAAAGGCTTGTAGATCTAATATTTATACTGCCCTGGTTCCATCTTCTGCAAGTAGTAAGTTTCGTGAGTTATATTTTACGTTTGTCTGTACCAACATTCAACGAGGGCTGTGTTTTGAACCAGCTTCTTGTACGATTAACTGCGTTTCGAGAAATTTGGGTAATTCGATCTAATGTACGACTCATGGTTGAGAAATATTAGCCAAGTTCTTTGAATGGCTCAACGCCTCGTCGACCTGAACGAACCAACGAAACGAACCTCAATAGTCTGTATTTTTCACCAGTTTCAGAGCTGCTTCAGACGAGTTCATACAATTATACACCTCGATGTTTTGATTGGTGATTAAGCTATTTAACGATGTTCTTTCAACTGAAGACAGTCGGGCCTGAGCGAGATGGTAAGAAGTTTTCGGCTGTTACATTTAATTTCAAGAAAACAAGTTGAAAATTGGTTGAAACCTGGAAGTCATTATTCTTGCTGAAGAATAGCTTTCTTGTTATTAGGTAGGATATTTGCCGCAATTAATTTAGGAATCTTTTGTCTTCCCGTAATTGTAAATAGTGAATTAGACTCGTGCAAAACTGTAATCTTACCTGCTTTGTATGTGAATCAAATTTTGGTTGCAAACGTGAGTTGAAGAGACTAGTTACACAATACCTGGGCGTACGTAGGAGGAAGATATTATACGAGGGTTACTTCAAAAGTCATGGCAACTAATTTTTTGGGGGGCAAACACGTTATATTGAAGAATATACGTATGAAAGGGTACGATATACTCCTCCGATTGGCGTAGTCGGATCAGTTAGGTGTGAATGTGTGTAGGAATAGTAGGCAAGAAGAAAGGCACATTACGGAATGACCTTTTTTTCATTCTTTAATCCTCGAAAAATTCAATTGTGATTAAAAAAATTAAAAAATTCAATGTGAGTTAAATCAGAATTCTTACATTAAGACTAGGAACCTTCAGAGTAGTCTCCGAGTGTATCAAGTAACTCGCTGCCGACATTAATGCCATTAGAGACCTCGCCATGTCGGTAGCATTTGTTTGTTTTGTTTCTTAGTTTGTTGACATCATGTTCCAAACTACGTAGGTTGTAGCCCGAAAACGTCGAATGAATAGTGAAATAAGTGCCCATGGCCTATTTTAAGGCAGGATCCATTGGTCGGAGTTTTGTTAGAGGAACTGGGAAACAATGAAAGTGCAGGATCCATTCGTCGGAGTTTTGTTAGAGGAACTGGGAAACAATGAAAGTGCAGGATCCATTCGTCGGAGTTTTGTTAGAGGAACTGGGAAACAATGAAAGTGCAGGATCCATTCGTCGGAGTTTTGTTAGAGGAACTGGGAAACAATGAAAGTGCAGGATCCATTGGTCGGAGTTTTGTTAGAGGAACTGGGAAACAATGAAAGTGCAGGATCCATTGGTCGGAGTTTTGTTAGAGGAACTGGGAAACAATGAAAGTGCAGGATCCATTCGTCGGAGTTTTGTTAGAGGAACTGGTAAACAATGAAAGTGCGTGAGACATTGCATTCGACGTCGTAGTCGTAAATCGAATACGAAGCGGATGTTGTCCATTCCCCGACTACTTTACGTTTGGTAGATTCCAACCGATACTTTTAGTCAGCAAAATAACGCCGTGGTTAACAATTCTGGTAATTTTTGTAACTTTTCGAAAATCTTTTGATCTGAACTTGGAAATCGTAATCCGATGTGACGCCCTTGGTTCTGATGTCGTGTGGGTTGGTAGGTGGACACGAGCATTTTGGAGATACGTACTGTCTCCATCTTCAGGGCTAAAGTCACGTCACGTCGTCTTACGAAATCATGTAAACTCATTTAGCCTTTAGGCTATTTTAGATGGTTTTAAAACGTGGCCTTGCGTTGTGTCTACTCAAAGCGTATCACGCTGTTGCCAACTGATTTTTCTACATGTTTTTCGTTTAGAATTTTACAGACTTATCGTGTCTTAAAAAGAGTTCTCGCGGCAGAAATTTGTAGGCGTAATTTACAGATGTGTGCTAACTAGACTGCCTTACTCTTCTCAAGTCTGCTGTGTGTTCTACAATTTGTTCAAGTTTGACTTTTAAAGTACAAGGCGTTTTCGGTAAAAGAAATTTGTAAAGGGAACCCGGATTAAACGGAAATATTTCTTGAATTAAATCATGTCTGCGTTCCTGACAATAAAGAGGGAAACACATTATTTTCTGTTTAAAAGCCTATAATTGTTCAATAAGAGCGTCTAACTACGCTTATGTACCGAATTCCGTGATTTGAATCGCAGTTTCATGCGAAAAAAGAGAAATACCTGCTTTAGACGGAAACTGATTTGGGGTTTTCGTTATAAGCAGGTTTTACTATTTTATTCTTCGGCGCCTTATCCGCGTCTCCTTTTTGTTCGTCATTCGCCCGCTACACCTTCGCCCTTAAATCCCTGTTCTTATTTTTTTTTTACCTTGATTGCGAGTTGGTTTATGTCAGTTTCAGAATCTGGACTTCGAGGAAACATCGAATGAAATTCTTTCCGGATTCTTTACATTCTTTGCAATTTTGCGTCTGTCGTATTTAGCGCGTACCGTTAACTGCATATTCACGTCTGTTGTTTACAGCGAAGCAGCGATAGGTGATGGAGACTTATTTTCAAGGCTGAATAATAGTTTAGATCAGCGGTATTCAACCTTTTTTTGTTCGCGTACCCCCAGATATAATTTCTCTTCAACTTTGAACCCCCCAAAGTTGTTGGTGTATAATTCGTGTTATACATAGTATATAATCTACATCTTAAATAAATTATATTACTGATTATTCAGTGTTTATCATAAAATAATATTTTTTTTTAAAATTTCACGTACCCCCTAAGATGTCTTCGCGTACCCCCAGATATAATTTCTCTTCAACTTTGTACCCCCCAAAGTTATTGGTGTATAATTCAAGTTATACATAGTATATAATCTACATCTAAAATGAATTAAATAAATTACATTACTGATTATTCAGTGTTTATCATAAAATAATATTTTTTTTAAAATTTCACGTACCCCCTAAGATGTCTTCGCGTACCCCAGGTTGAATACCACTGGTTTAGATGTTAAAAATGGTGCTGAAAGACGTACATGATTTCCCAACTATTTCTTTAAATACGCACCGAAATATGTTTTAAATAAATTAACAAGTATCCTTAGAGGTGCTGCAGATGGGCAGTGTATTCATGTTTGGTACGATGACTCAGTTGGTGAAGTTCGTGGAAAGTTGCTTCGGTTTTGTTGAAGGAATAAGAGAGATATTGGAATAGTTTTTCTTTCTTTCTTTCGTGGACCTCGCACCAAGTTTGATAGGAATGCTGTAAGTGGTTTGAAATGTGAAATATAGGGGACGGATTGACATGCGTGAGTTATGATGACGAGTGATGCTGAGCTCCTGAGTATCATGGCAGTTCCTCCCAAACGTTGGTAACCACACACACAAGACTGTGTGACGTCATAACGCAGAAGAGCGGTAGGATCGATAGGACCTTCCGAAACGTTGGTAGGCACGGCCTGATTTTCACTGCCTGATCCTCAGACTTCATATCATCTGACATGAATTACTCCTGGAATGGGTCAGTTTTTCGCTCTAGCCGTCTTTAACCAGATAACCAGCCGTGTGTCCCCGGGACATGTTGGGTGGTTACCGGCGTTTTTCAGGATCATCAAAACAGGGCAAGTCCTGAAGATGGCAGCGTGTTTTTTCTTCGAAACGTTGGTGTCACAATTCAGAAAAACCTCTCTCCGCTGAGAAAGCCCTGAATCTGTGATGGAATGTATGTTATTGTTCGTCTAATTTTTGTGTAATTACCCAGTCTGAATATCCCTTGATTTAAGTGTGAAGTTGGAAGGTCCCGCTACCCATAAAAATGGCAGAGAGTGTGATTTATCAATAAAAACATTTTTCGTGAACCTTAATTATATATGAAGTAGTTTTACTGTTTCTTTGTAGTTTTGTGATTTAATGGTACATTTTCTTGCAGGCATGTAATTATAATAATCATGTTCCCCGAGTAGCCTAGGGGCTCTCACTTTGGAGAAAGCTGGATTAAGCGATACAACAAGGTGAATTACAAAAGTAAGTTGCGTGTTGTTACAGGAATGCAGTCCAGGTAAACCCCGTTTAGTAGGGACAGGTACGAAATTTTCAAATGTTTGCCCATCTCCGGTAACACGTCCATACATCCTGCTGAATCTTTCGCCGAATATCGACTCTCATTTTCATCGCGTAGTGAAGTCCTTTCTTCAGTTTGTTACTTTCGACTCTTTGATAACCCACGAGAAGTTTCAGTGTCTTAAGAAGGTTGAGACATGGCGTGGAATGTAAATACGTTATTTCTCTCCTCGGTGGCCCGCGTTCGATCCCAGGGCACTGAATGTGGGACCTCGGGACAGGTTTTTCACTGATCACTTCACAGTTGATCCCTCTTATCTCTTTGTGTTATTTTTGGGGATTGATTGTCCCGTTAGCAGCCGGAATTCAACAACAGAGACGTTGTGTCGTCCTGTGTCGGCGACCAGGGGATGTACCGTACTCAGTGGTTGTCAGAGAACTGTCGTACTGCGTGCGGTAGTGAGCCCGAAGTCAGATGCCCCTGTGGTCGGCATTCTGTTGGCTCTCCGCACGGATTTTCGAAGACTGCGTACGAAATCTTACGTACACATTCGCGTCAGTGTTCCTTGACTCACCCTTCTTTCACAGGTTTCAATTACCTCCACTAACCACTGATTAATATTTTCGCGGCGGTGGGGATGGCGATGTTCTGGGCGTCGTGTGGACTCTTTGGTAGATGGCGAGTGTTTCATAATATCTCCGTCTTCAGTTCTGAATTTATACGGCGCCAAAACCCAGAACATCATTTCGAAAGTTAGTGAGGCGTAGTATTTGGCACCAATTTTGTAGCAACTGTTTGTATCGCTGTAGATTTAGGGTGGGAGAACCTCATTTTATCTTTCGGTAATTTTCATGGGCTAAATATCCCTGTCTCGTGACATTTAGTGTCAACTCCGCTGTTGAGGTACAGAATTTGTAATCAATCAGGTATTTTTTGCAACATCGTAACTAGAGGTCTGATTGCTGCGTACGCAACCAAACTGTTAAGTCGTGTAAGGATGTCGTCTGAGACATGTTTGTCCCCTGTTGATTTCTTAATTGAATTTATTTAGGGTATACAAATGAGTGGCCAGGAATTCAGCTGGGGCGAGCGTGGGGGCTCCTAAACTACTCCTTCAGCGGAAAGTAAATTTGTTTTTTAAAGGGCAGGATGAAAATTTATACCACAAGAAGGTAGAGACGTATTAATACCAGCGAATGTTAAAAACATGTAATCCGTATATTATCAAATGCGATTTGATACAATGTTCTCGATTGTTCTATCATAGACGTTTTGACGTATGACATTAGACGGCAATGTAATGAAATCACTATCGGTGTTGGAAGAATGAACTGAGGTGAGATTTAAAGCTTGACGAAAAATTATGCTGTTTAATTTATATATTTATTGGAATTGATCTTAGGTTGTCTTGCGCTCTTATAATTTAGGTTTGAGGTAGTCGATAAGGCTTCTTGGACGCCGGATCAGATCATGAGGCCCAACCTCGTCACAGGGCGACCAGACGTGTGTAAAAAGGGCTAGATCTCTCTCTCTCTCTCTCTGAGCTGATGGATTTGCGCGTGTCGATGTCTTGATAACAACGGCAAGAATTGGGATTAATTAGTAACAGTGATAATTATATATCTTTTGAATGCGTGAGGATGTGGATTGGATTTATCTGGCGTAAGTAGGATCCATTGCCACGGTGGTCTAGCGGTTAGAACGCTGGCCTTGTAATCCTGGGGTCTCGGGTTGGATTCCCGGCCGTGCCCGAATTTATAACTTGTGTTGGGCAAGGCCGTGGTCTAGGAAACACGGAGTTTTCCTCCGTGGCATCCCAACAATTACTCCATTCACACTCACACAGAAGAAGGCAATGGCAAACCACTTCTGGATCATCTGCCAAGAACGTATATGAACAGGTCCCAGTCCGAGAAAAGGATGGAAGGATCCTGTTCATATGGACCTGTCCTCAGACAGAACACTAAATAATAATAATAAATAAAAGTAGGGTCCAGTAGCGGGCTCTTGTGAACACAACGATGAAGTTTCGGCTTCTGTAAAAGGTGAGAAATTTTGTGACAACCCAAGCGACTGTCAGCTTCTCAAGGCGGTATCGAAGCGTGTCGAGTGAGTGTTTATAACTGACGTGGGTTCCTACTTACTAATTTGTACCCGCGAGGTTGTTATGTACGTACTCGCATCGAAATGGCCCCTTCCTGCCATCTGGTTCTCGAATAAACATGATTACTCAGTCCACTTCCAAGAATATTTCATAGAACTGGTCTTCATGTTGTGGCTTGGAAACCCTTCATAGAAGTCATGCAAATTTTACGTCGTCACGAACGCGGATTTGAGACAGCGTCGAGACACGAGGAACGTGAAATAGCCGTCGTAACATTGGGATATTCTGAGGCAGAGCGAAAAGTCGTTTTTTGAGATCGCGGATGGTTTTCTGAGCCCGTTCACGAAAATGGTTCGCCCGACAGCAATATGCCACGATTGTATCCTTCCGCCTTCTTCGATACGCGCGTGTATTTCACTGCATTCACTGAACCAGTCATTCTTGGTCTTGGCACTAGATGGCAGGGACAGAGTCAGTGTCTTCTCGCCGCCATGTTAAGGTCAACTCTTGATTGTTCACGGGTTTGAATATGAACAAATGGGCTACTGACGTAGTACTTGAATCCCAGATTGCGTGTTCTGGATGCATCCTCATTTTCCCTGTACATTTTCATATCAATTTGTATGCATTTCTTGTTTCCCCATATACATTATCGTATCATCACGTGTTTCTTGTCTTTTACCAAAAAAAATCACGTTATCATTACGTATTATTTAGGTCCCGGGTTCAGATCCTTTCTCGAACATCGGTTAAGATTTTTCGTGAGTTTCCTCCGTCCCTTCAGACAAATGTCGGGGCTGGGATAGTACCTTAAATTCAGTATCGTCATATTCGACGCAGAGATGCTGAAAGCGTTTAATAAACTATATTTAAATACTGTTTGTAACAAACGCTCACTTAGACGTAGCCTGCTCCAGGAACTGTTTGAGTAGTTGGCGTCAGGTAGCGTGACTTTGCCTGTGTGCCAGGCATCACGCTGTGCACTCAAAAGAACGGAACCAAATGCAGAGAGGTTGGCTCTATGTTGCCTTGGTGGGATGGTTCGTACGTAATACTAGTCTGGTCTTTGGTGTCCGAGATTGTTTAGCCCGTTCACAGTTACTTACTAATCTGGCACTGGAGTAGTCTGTCTTAGATTATATAATAGAAATGTGCAATGCATTTAGAGCAAACTGGTGCAGTTTAAACTGTTTGAAGTTACATTTTCTTCGTCAAAAGTAATTTACCAATAGTATTCAGCTGTTTACGTAATCATCGTCACGAGTAATAACCTGTTGAATGGATGTCAGAATAATGAAATACACGCGTATTATGATAGTAAGTAATATGCATTTCGTATAAGTAACAAGTTGCTTTTTAAATAAGTTATTCTTGTTTTGGAAAATATATGAGTAATATATTAGGAAAAAGAAATTTATTTATTATTTAATGTATTTAGGGACAAGTTATAGATGGTCCAAGATAGTCGGGAGGGTTTGCAATTGAATGGGACACATCAGCTATTGGCAAATGCTGATGATGTTAATTTATTGGGGGACGATATAAATACAATAAAGAGGAACACAGAAGTTTTACTAGAGGCTGGTAGACAAGTGGGGCTGGAAGTAAATTCAGAAAAAACTAAGTACATGTTAGTATCTCGTCATCAGAAGACAGGCGGGCAAAATTATCTTAGGGTGGCTAATAAATCCTTTGAAAGGGTTACAGAGTTGAAATATTTGGGAACAACAATAACAAATCAAAATGATACTCATTAGGAAGTTAGGAGGAGATTAAATTCTGGAAATGCTTGCTACTTCTCAGTTCAAAATATTTTGTCTTCCCGTCTGATTTCTAAGAACCTGAAAATTAAAGTGTACAAACCAATAATCTTGCCTGTTGTTTTGTTTGGGTGCGAAACATGGTCGCTCACTCAGGGGGAGGAACACAGATTGCAGGTGTTTTGAGAATTTGGTATTGAGGAGGATATTTGGGCCTAAGAGAGAAGACGATGGGGCATGGAGAAAACTGCATAATGATGAGCTTAAAAATCTGTACTCCTAACCCAATATTGTCAGGGTGATTAAGTCGAGAAGAATGAGATGGTCTGGGCATGTAGCGCGCATGGATGGGACAAGAGGTGTGCACCGGGTATTGGTCAGGAAGCCTGAGGGGAAGAGACCGCTGGGGAGACCTAGACGTAGATGGGAGGATAATCTCAGGCGGGATCTATGGGAGATAGGAGTTGAAGGAGGCTGGATTTTGTTGGCCCAGGACAGGGTCCGGTGGAGGCCTTTGGTTAATTCGGTGATGAACCTTCGGGTTCGGTACGCCATCTGGTTAGGAACAAGTTATAAAAAATTGGTATATTCTGTTTCTGGCGTTTCAACGCCATAAGAATATTTTAAACCATTCTCGTCCATTGCTCATGTCCCATGAATTGATTCATAAAGACAGGAAAGGATTAAGAGATGCATTGATACTTATGGAACTGAAAAGGGTTCTGTAGTGAGATTAGTCTGATAATATTGAAACAGTAACCTTCTCCGAAACGTCGGCAACACGCGCTTATTCCATTCAAAAAACAAGAATTACGATGTGGGTGATTTCTCGGTTGTGACGCTGCTCTTGTAGGTGATTACAAACGTTTCGGGGCAAAGTATCGATTCCCTCTTCATGATGGCCTGGCAACCACCCGCAGGGCTGCACGGCGTCACAGCCGAGAAGACCATCCGCGTTTTCATCCCCTTGAGAGCTACTGCAAAGCCTTGTTTCATCACCTGCTGTTTGCTGGGTCGTTGCACCAAGTTTTCCCGACGTTTCAGATGTGCTTTCTGCCTCTATCAGCAGCAGTTACCCACTGAAACGTCGGTAAACTTATACCATCCGCCGCGCTGCAACCCAGAAGACAGCCAGTCTTCTTCTGTGCTGGTGTTTCGCCTTGTCTGCGTAAGATTTGTATCAGGAGTAAATTAAAATCAGTCAAGATCATTTGAGTGAAGATGGCGACTCGTCCGTCGCTGTTGGTTTGATGGTCGTTGGGAACAAGACGTCGTAGTGGTTGCGCTGGGTCACATTGAGTTGCATTTGTTTCCTGTGTCACGGATCGCGTGGAGGCCGGACATTGTCCTTCCTGTATGCACGTGCTACGCCACTGCAACGTACTTGCACGATTTTTTTTAAGAGAGAGAGAGAGAGAATGAAAGAGTGGGGGGGGGGGGGTTGAAGTCTGCTATGTAAATGGCTTCTTTCAAGTGAGAAGCTGTCTATTGTACACGTAAATATGCCCAGTGCGAACAAAAATGCGAAAGAATTGTAGACGATTTCGGGGTTGCGGGTCGTTGTCACAAAGCGGAGAGACTTACCTGTGATGGAGTGAGCAGTGCGACGATTGGCTCATTTTCCCGCCACTACTACGACGCGCGCGCATTACGTAATATCCGTGCCGTTGAGATTAGGTCTTACTGCGCATACACAAAAATCGATCGATGTACCGAACTCAGGTCGCCACAGAGCATGAGTGAGGCTCGAAAGAAAGGCAGGCTTGGATATTCGGTGCTCCTCTTCAAGAAAGAAAAAAGTTTTTTTGTGGCTTTGAGATTTGTGATCATGTCGATTGTGAAGACGTTCGTGTGGTGCCCTCACAAGAGTTTGTGTAAGACGGGAGAAACATCCGTTATATCAGAGTCCGACATCACAGTTTTGAGTCTGACCCCACCCTTATACTACAAGCGAGCAAGCAGGCCTGCCAGCCTAACCCTCTTCCCGCGCGCCGGCAAGAACCGGATGTGACGACTATGTGTGTGTGTGTGTGTGTGAGCTGCGGCCTTCACAAACAGAAAACCATGATGGCGGCGGACGCAGATAGTTGTGGATCGTATCTCCATAGTTTTTCACCAGGTTCAAAGGCTTGTGTGCGTGCTACGGATTATAGCGTCGAGAGTGGATTCCCACGTGTTATGGATATTTTTTTTTAAAAAAAATAATGCCGTTAACTACAGTACGAGTGTACCTACGAGATTTTGATGGCGTTTTCAGTGTATCATTCAACGCACAGTTGGAAGCGAGAGGTACAGTACATGCTTAGTTTAGTAACCCTTAGTTTAAACCGATGCTTTGAAGCGTGTTAGATGTTGCTTTGTACGTTTAATTACTCATCATAACTGCATGATTTCTCGCGAGAAGTTATTTATTTTAATTTTCTCTGTGTATAATCTTTATAGGTAGGTCTTGTGTAAGTCATCAACCCATTATTATGACTGTACTTCTTACACTTATCACGCAGAATTACGTTTGAATATGGAATGTGCGATGTGTTTGCTTAGATGTGATTTTTATAAGAAGAAAATGTTGCATGCTTTGGTGGGCTGTAGGCCTTATTTAATTAATGTAGTTTTCTGTGTATCGGCCCTGCAATATTTTTAAGGTACGTGTGTTGATATATGTTTTTTTACGTTTAGTTAATTAACCCGCTGTTACCCAACTAGTGTGTGTGTTTGAATCATTTCATTAAATTGCATTTTTAGTAATACGCCTATACGGTATGTTACGAATAAAATTATCATCCGTCTTTGCTTGTATTTTCGCTAAAACAATTGAATCCAATACGTTGTCTCCTGTATCTTGTGGTGCGTAACTTATGGTTACGCGTTAGAATTTTGTAAAATCTTTGTATTGGTATTTCATGCAAATACTTTGTATTAACACGTTTTATTGATTTATGGGAGGGTGTTGTTTGATTTGCGGTCCTCCTGACACAGAGGATATGCGCAGAGGGGATTTTATTGGAGCTTGTAAGATACAAATAAGCCTTAGGAAGTTTGAACATCTTGGCTTCTTGATCCGTGGTTTTGCCCTTGAGAATACTGAGTTGGTGTTGCTATATAGACGGGTACTTGTGCGTGTTTTTGGGACGGAGTTCTGTTGGCAGTATAAATTCTCATAATAAACTTTCCTTGGCATGGTCACAAATGAACTATTTTGGGAACAACTTTCACAAATTTATATTCCTGCATGAATCGCAATTGTATTTACACTGTAGGGCCCAAGACTTTTGGCTCGAACATGTTTACGATATAGTGACGGGTAGGGGTCACCGAACTAGGGGATTAATAGAGCCTAGAACTTACATAAATTGTTTTAATTTATACATTTATCTGCCCCCCCCCCCCCCCCGAATTTGGATTACATTTAAATTACGTGCCCTAATAGAAACCATTCTAACCCACTAACCATTGGGAGGTTGGAGGTTCTATATTTTGTGTTGGGCTGATTTTTAATTGGACGCTTTGTGCGTGCTCTCTGTGGAAGATTCATCCTTGAAAAGCTTACAGTGGCCCAGCTTGTCGAGAAATTACCCGCTTTATGGAACGCGAAGGGACATACCTACCCCTGTTCTGAGTAAGATGGAATCAGTACATACCCTTCCCAATCGATTTCCATTAGATACGTTTTAATATTATTATCTTGTCTGTGCCTTGGTGTTCCTACCGATGTTATCGTCATTGGGGATCAAAATACGAGTCTGTCGAGAAAAATGCTAATGAAATAATTAGATTCCGATCACCTCGTGGAATATTTTCATATTATATTGACTAGTTCATGTTCAAAATCAATTCTTTACAAGTAGTATAATAGAGAATAGAATTTGGATTGGTGGGTTTATCGCGAAATAAAAATAAAACCTCCCTTCGTTGTGCGTGAAGTCACGAACGTTCTGTCTGATCTGGATGCATAACTTTCCGCTAAAACCAGAAGGTACCTCATCGATTAGCCCGGTTTAAGACCGTGATCGAGTTTTGTCTACCTCTCATTTTTAAACTTATCTCTCGAAGTTCTGCCATGTTTTATCCCGTGGCGTCTGTGTTCCAAGTGGTCAGCTTACCAGAAGCCCTAATTAATCTGCACTGTAGCCTTGATTAAACGGTGTCTTATTCATTGTCTCGTATTAGTGACTTTTCTTAGGTCCAAATATTTTCTGGGATAAAATTTCTTCAGTCTCTTACTTGCAAAAATTCTGTAACTCTTTTTTTTCGCTTGAACACGTTGCCTGTTTTACGTAGCTGTTCCACAAAAGTGTAGCATAATTAAAAAATGGAATAATTTTGCAGTATTTAGCTTGATAACCTGAGGTAATCGTTGAGGAGAGCGAATAAAGCAGTTGTTATCGTTAATAATCGTACATTACAGATGCCCCCTAGAAACTGCCCCTGATTGTTGCGTCTTTCTTTTTTAGTTTTCTGTACAGTGGGGCACATTCCCCAGGAGTTGTACATGTATGGGGCGCAAAATTTAAAAAAAAAGTAGAAAATTAAAAATGTTTTTTTTGTTTTATAATTTTTATATACGAGTGCCTTGAAAATTAAATTAATTAAATTGTTTGGGGGGAGGGAGGGTCAGTTCAGTAGGTAGCCAGGCCCAGGCTCACGGAAAACCTTATTTTTGACTGTGCTCATTCGTAGTTCATGCCTGGGATATGGTACCTGTGTTTTATAATTTCGTCAACATAAGGGATTTTTTCGACCAGTTTATTGGATCGTAAATACTAATTGGGTGACGTAATTTGTTATTAACACCAAGTTGACCATACGAGCTGCTTGTTATGATCGAGGCACACTTCAAAAACTGCCTTCAGTGCACTAAAATGAATTCTTTAAAGTTATTGTCTTTGTTATCGAATATTATAAATGTTCGTGCTACGTATTCTTCAAAAGGTAATGAGACCGAATGTTCTTTTATCTAAACGAAGGCCCCCCCCCCCCCCCCCCCCATGGGTCCTACTCTGGGCAGTTTCAAACCAGTTTGAAGTTTCTGTATTCATGTAAATTAAACGTATTTGTAATTGCTTCCTTAATAATCTTATTAATTAATTCCAAGATGGCTGTCTTCTGGGCTGTTACGCCTTGTAGTCTGATGGAAGTTTACCGAAGTTTCGTAGGTCCTTGCTACCCCCCATCATCAGGGCTATGAGGGCAGTAGGGACCTCCGAAACGTCGGTAAGCTTCTACCAGACTACACCGCCGCGAAAACATCATTTTACTGATTTTATGTTTCATTTTCGAAACTAGTAGGCAAATTACTCGCAAAGTTATCACAACGCATTTATTTTAGATTCGAAAGTGGAAAGAATGCGTGAAGATATTACACATCGTTGTTTTTGTCCTCTAATGAGGGGGGTTGAGGCTAATTACACTTGTTAATTTGTGTACAGACACGGACGTTACATGCGATTGGCCTGTGTGAAAAAAAGGTCCTTTGCATTTCACACCGGATTTAACTAATTTGGACGTGAGATCGCTGTTTGGGTAGGAAGGCGAAGTACTTTTTTGAAAATGTTGTTACCTCGCGACGAACAAACGTGTTTGAGGCAGGCGACGAAGCTTGTGGTACACAGGCGCTGCTGAGATGGATTGCCGCGTAATTTTTTAAGAGGAAGAAGCAAGGCTTCTTGTGGTGGTACGCCATCTTTCTTATCCCTAACGCTACGGTTTGGAAGTTCGTCTCTCTGAACACGTGGTACTGTTTAAGGGAATGATCGCCGCTTAGCCTTTCTAGAGAATCATGCTTGATTTTATGAGAAATTGTTTGACATTTTAAAAATTTTCAAAATCGGATTGCGTCCATTTTTATGGCGTCTTAAGAAACGATGTATAACCAGAGTGAACGAACATTTTTCATGAGACAGCAGACTCAAAAAAGGGTTATTACGAATTTTTTTTTTGAGATTTGAATATTGATAATTTGTTATAATATACTTTTTTTTGAAGACCTATTACTAAATCAGGGACTCGATTTATAATCGACGGCGTCTTAAAAATCAAAGAAATGTGTGGACATAATACAGGATTATGGACTGTTTAAATGGGTTGTAAAAAAAATATATAGTCCCGCTATACGCCAAGGAGGCGCTTGGGGGGAGAGGGAGTTTAGCTCCTAATCGTTCTTAACCTCGCAACTTGGTTGTACGGATCGTAAATATAGTAAGTTTTGTCCTCACCTCCTGAGACCATGTGGTCCAGTTGATGGACAACAGTAATGCATCTAAAAGTTACTCTCTGGGTTTACTTAGAGACATAAGAATTACGACATTTCACTGCATCTGAGTTTCACTGTGTCTTGGATGCTCAGATGACGTCTGGGGTTTGATTCCCGGCCCAGGCACTGATTCTTCCTTCCTCCGCCATGCCCGTTGTAGCGCTGTGGCTCATTGTTCTATACTGAGTACTTCTGCACTTTTCCTCCGGGTTAGAGCTGGTGGTGGTCGAAGTTCACGATTCATCTCCACGAGGTTCTCATCTTTAAGTTTTAAAATTCATTCATGGCTGTGATCATACGGAAATAATTATCTAGGAAATAAATTACAGGTCTGCAGTATTTATTTGTATCTTCCGTGTGATGGATAACGAGGTGGAGGTTAATTTTTTGGCTAAGATGACTGGTTTTTGGGTTGCTGAGCGGTATAGCTTGGTGGAAGTTTACCAACGTCTTATCAAGGCGATCGCCCTGATGATGGAGGCGGCACGGACCTTTGAAACGTTGGTTAAACGTCTACCAGACCACACAGCACGAATGAAAATGAAAATTATTTTTTCCGGACAACTTTCAGTATCGACCTCGCCAAGATCTCTCTCTCCCCCCCCCCCCAAATATGCGTTTATTTCATTGTCTTCAGGGAGAGAACTGAAAATAAATTATATCGACTTTAAAGCGTGTGTTTTGTAACAAGAACGATCTAAGTATCCATTGCAATGTACTCGGTTGCTATTCCTCGTCGACTTTCCAGCCTAAAATGTAGGCCAAACTCGTGTTATTACGTCGATTCACGCAGACATTTTAATAAGGTAAAGAGATTGCAGGTTTATGGAGGTAAGACGAAATATCGTAGACTTGCTTTCGTTATAGATTCATATTCATTTATGAGTTCCGATGCCGAGTAGATTTGTAGGGGGAAAAAAGTATCTCCGAAACGTCGTACTTGTGCATGTTTTATGATTTTCAAAGGATTGTGCACTTGCCTATATCGAAATTCGAACCTCAGCCATTGATCCTGAAGGCAAGTGCGTGTCTTGAGGAAGTTTACGCGTCTTATATGGATCTGAAATCATTTTAGTGGCTGATTGAAGAAGGCGTAGAATTTTTATTATTTCTGTTTTGAAAATTGAATTTGGAGTCCTGATGATGGAAGCAGTAACCACCTCTGAAACGTCGGTAAACTTCTACGAGACCAGACTACGCGGCGCTACAACCCAGAAGTCAGCCATCTTCGGACTCACCGCCGTAAAAACCTCAGATCCTACTCGGTTGATCTTTGTAATGGTGAAGTGCAGTGTTTTCTTCGCGGTACGGACTGAATTATATTAAATGTTACTTAGACGAGCTTCGACTTCAAAGGGTCACACTCGCGTTTGACATTTGTTCAGGACACAAAGAACACGTCTCACGAAAAAGATGGCTGTCTTCTGGGTCTTTGTCCAGATGATGGAAGCGGTAACCACCTCTGAAACGTCGTTAAACTTCCTCCAGACTACACTGTGTTACTACCCAGAAGACAGCCATCTTCAGACTCACCGCCTTGAAAACCTCAGATCCTACTCGGTCGATCTTTGTAATGGTGAAGTGTGGTGTTTTCTTCGCGGTACGGACTGAATTATATTAAATGTTACTTAGACGAGCTTCGACTTCAAAGGGTCACACTCGCGTTTGACATTTGTTCAGGACACAAAGAACACGTCTCACGAAAAAGATGGCTGTCTTCTGGGTCTTTGTCCAGATGATGGAAGCGGTAACCACCTCTGAAACGTCGTTAAACTTCCTCCAGACTACACTGTGTTACTACCCAGAAGTCAGCCATCTTCGGACTCACCGCCTTGAAAACCTCAGATCCTACTCCTGTAAAGAGGTTAAGTTGGACGGATGTTTTGTCTCGTGGATGGCGTGAACCAGTCTGCTGAACTCGGGCGTTTATTGCCTTCAAGGCCACGTCTACGAAAGTAGAGTGAGCGCGTGTAGTTGTGGGTTCTGTTCGCTTTGTGGAAAAGGCGAGACCTTGCCCGAAATGAGGCGAACCGTCAGGATGGGTCTGCGCGAAGAATAACAAGAGCTTTGGATCGCGTGGAATGTGACCTGCTAGGCTGAGAGGCAATGACCAAGGTGTGTCCGTGTGTGGCAACGGGGAATGTTGAGCTGTTTTCCGAAGCGATTCGTGCCTCGTAACAGATGTCATTTGTGGAAAATGAGCGCTCCTTTCAATTTTATACAGTGACATTAAGGCCCATTACTCGTTATTTTATCGTCGAGACGACTTCCTGTTGGCCTGAAACATTTTTGAGTCTCCTGAATATTAAGCCTTTTAAAATTTCATACGAATTGTGCCATTAATACGTGTGTACTAAAGTAAAGCTCTCCCACTATACGCCATGTAAGCGCTTGGGGGGAGAGGTTGTATAGCTCGGCATTAGATGGGGGGTGAGTGGTTAGCATCACGCCCCGGTCGGCTTTACCCCCGGGAAAGGATGCCTGTACCCATTGGACAGGAGGCTGGGTGGGCCCCAGAGCCGGTCTGGATGCACAGGCTATAAGGAAAATCCTTTGTCCTCGTCGGGGATCGAACCCCAGTCGTCCAGCCCGTAGCTTAATTCTTTGATCGCACTACATTTAAGGTGGCTGCAGAGGTGGTGATGTGCTCAGGTAGGCTTAGGCGTATTAAAATGGCTCTGAGTTTAGTTTGGCCGTCATATTTGTGTTGTTCATGTTTGTGACTTACGAAGCACCGAGCTGGAATGTTTTGAGTCTTATAAAGACTTCTTACTTGGTAATTTACGAAACTTAGTCATCGAGGAAGGAGTAGGCCAAGGACAGGTGCACCTGAAAATGCTCTAAGGAGGGAACTGTTCTTGGAGACAGTAGAGAAGAGCCTTGGTTTGTTAGGTAGATGCTCGTATTCGTTGTAGTTTGTATGATCATAGCAAGGAGGGCGAAATTGGTTGGAACGCTTGAAGGGAGCAGATCACTCTGAAGACATGGGCTGTGCGAACGTAAAGTGTTAAGAGGTTCTCGCGTCTTTTGTTAAATGAGTTTGATGTAATGGCAGAATAAACGATCGAACGAGTGGTAATAATAGTTCATTGCTGTGAGATGTCAGCACAGTTAAAGTTTCTGCGAGGATTCCCACAGGATCTTTTGACCACAACTTCGCCGTCGTGTGCGTGTCGCGGCTTTTGAAATGGTGCCAAGAAGATTACACGTTTTCGCCGAGATTCCCGTACGCAAGATTTGACATTCTGTATTTAAAAAAATGGTCTACATTATCGATCCTTAATTTCTTATTACAAAGGTTTTCGCTTCCGATTTTGACTTAACCGTCCATGAAGTTCATCTTGAACATTCAGCCGGTCGGATTGGTCTTTTATGAAATCTGTCATGATGCACAGTCTCTCCGAACCGTGGCGATAGATTTCCATGAAACTCAGAATAATTATCGTGCACCTTGAGATCATGAGCAGTCATGAGAACTTGTAAGGTGGGACTTGTAAGGTGGGAGATGAACTATTGTGCGAGTGGTTGGCTATAGATATTTGGAAAAGCGATACTTTTGTTAACTACTCGCTCGGTCGAAATCTATATTCGCCGATAGATCTGATGGGTGGGGGTAACTTGATCTAATCGAGTTAGACAACCATAGGCCATGAGCATAGCTATAAATTCCGTATGAGATGTTTTTTTATGTGATTAACACAGAACTACCCTCGAAGAATGACGGGAAAACAGTGAATATTTTTATTGAAACGGCTTTCGAATCTTTCTGTACACGTATTTGACGTAGGTAAGAGTCATGTTGAGATACGATCGTGTTTTGTTATATTGCCTGCAGTCTAATAGTGATTTAAAGAAATTATCGTAAACCAACACTTGTCTGTTGCATGAAACATGGCGGCGATGCGAAACTTTGATTCTGTCGGAGAAATTTCTCGAAGTTGGGAATCTCTGTTGGTGGAAATTATGCACGAAATTATTAATTAATTTATATAACCACTAATTTATGACCATTTGTATGAAATTAGGCGCTGTACATTCTATCAAGAACGGGATTCCCGTGAACTTTACGAGCCAAAAGTTATTTCATTCGCATTAACCCTTCGAAACTTAAGAACAGCTGAGTAACGTTTCAGACATGCAGTTTTTATGTGAGATACCAGGAGCATGAAGATGGCTGGCTGTCTTCTGGGTTGTAGTACCGTGTAGTTTACAGACGTTTCAGTGGTACTTGCCGCCACCATCATCAGGGTCGTGTGAACCTTGAATCTCGCGTATCATTAAAAGAGTGCTTTATGCAATCCGGGCAAGGTGTTATTAAATTTGCTCGGCTGATCACCGTTAAAATTTAACAGCGTATGGCCACCAGAATACGCAGATAAACTGAAACGGTGTCCTGCACTCTCCAGGATGGCTCGTGACATGGAAATTTTTTTTCCCCCTGGGAGAACTATGTACTGTAATTGGACAGTGGGCCTACTAATGTTTGTATCTACTCTGGATTTTATAAGAAGCGGGGGATTTTTTTGGCTAGTTGAGCGACTGTCAGCGTTCTTAAGACTTTGCGCCGTAAATTAAGTGGACTGATATACGAAATGAGCTGGTCTTAGACAGGATAGACGAAGGAATAAGTCTATGGAAGAGATAGGAAGGTGGGACACATTTTGAGGCAACCAGGATTGGTTAATTTGGTAATGGAAGGGAGGAATTGTAAGGGGAGACAAAGATTGGAATATGTGACGAAGATTTTTGAGGATGTGGAAATGAAGAGATTGGCGCGAGACAGGAGAAATTGGAGGACCACATCAAACCAGTCGAAAGACTGACGACAAACAAATATTTTCAGTGTATGTTTTTAAAGATTATTTCAAAATATGTTGTTGATTTCCCTCTCAGCTTCTGGTGTTCGAGCAAAAATTCGCGTTTCTTCTCTTCAGTGAGAGACGAAATCTCTCGCCGATATGAAAGAAGCGAAAATTCTGAGGAAACTATTGCTTTAACGCATTTGGAAACTAGTTTCCTGTTCGTGCGCATGCGTAATGAATGTTGGCTGCGCGCCAGCCGTGCGTGTGGTCTTTGCCCAGTTCGCCCGTCCCCGCCTCAGCCAGCACCAGGCCTGTTGAGCACGCATACAATTTACAGATGTTTTGCTATTTATTTAATTTTATTGGTGTAGTATTAATATTTTCCGTCAAATCACAATTTTTAATAAGATAATAAAATATAAAATATTTAAAATATCATTTTACGTTCCGCATCGAATGATCGATTTACAAATTGGAACGTCTCTTACAAGATAATGATATTTTATAAATATTTTAAATATTTTATTATCTTATTAAAATTGTGATTTGACGGAAAATATTAAAATATTAACCTAATTCACAATATGACGCAAATATACTACCTTATGGTGTAGTATTGTTTAATTACTGTTCTCAAGAGTAAATAGCGGTATGCGTGTACTATATATTTACAGTTATTGTTTATATAGTAACGTAACAGAATTTTAATAATTTTGAATGAATACGTGCGAAAATTTTGGTGTCAATTTGCGATTTCAGATGTTGGTCAACGACTCGTAATGATTTAATCCAGATAGATGAAGAAATTTTTTAGATTGTTACAGTTTTTAGAGCAAACGGGAGTCGTGGATAAAGGAATGTCGCAGTGAAGTACCCAAGGACAGGAACGTGTGTTTGCTAGAGTTTTTCATGTTTCTGTGTTTTTCGATATTGCAACTTCGCAGTTCGTCGCTACGCGTTGTCGAGTCACAAGAGCATCGGCCCCGATTAGAACCTGTAAGATGCCAGCCGCTACCAAATAACCTTGATCGTATCTACGCATCGTGTGAAATGACGTAGAAATCTACGTTGTTAGTTCGTTTCTTGTATGTTCAGTGCCGTTATTTTACGACGTATATCCCCACTGAAGGCGAGAGCAAGGTATTCTAGGTAAATGAAGATGGGATATCTTCTGGGTTGTTCCGAGGCGTGGCCTGGACGAATTTTTACAGACTTTTTTTAGTGACGGTGAAAGGCCGATTCTGAGCGGTTAAGGGACGTATTCTTGGAAGTCACGGGCGTGTATATATGAAACAGCCCCACTGAGCAGATGTAAACATTTCCACCAGATGAATTTCCGTGGGGTTACAGAACGTGATTTTCAAGATTGCTGCTGTGTACAATATTATATTTTACATTACGTGTTTTTTTTTTAGCATTTTAAAATCACTGAGGTGGGCCCCATTAGGTAGTTGATAGTGGATCGATAAAAATCTCGATTAATTCATGAGTTGTGGAGAAATGAGGAATTGATCGACTAAGTAACTGCTTGTCTGTATATCTTGTTGACACTGGTTACTGAATCGGCGAAATATGAAGTTATTGCAGTCGTGCATGTTTGTAACTAACGTCATACGACGGTGGTAAGAGTGAAAATTCGAGTCTGTCGTCGGTAAACGGGTGAGCTCTGCCCGAGAATTGATACTAAAACGGATCTTAGAAGAAGACCAAAAAGGAAATTAAGATATTTTTCGCTCGCACGAATCATAATTAGACCAAATCATTTCCTAAACTGTCGTGTGAAGCGATAGGTCCACGTGCCATGAATAAAGACGGACTCAACGTGAAGTCGAATCTTTTGTTCTTCTCGTCTATCTTACCAGTAGGGTACCAGCCCAGGTCTGTCACTTTCTGATGTACATTAAAACGAACTAAAAAATAGGATCAGAATTTTTATGTGTCCAAACTCATATTTTTCTTGTACAGTCACTTTTTTTTTACATGATTTCCGTAAAGGAGATGTTCTTTGCCGTGACACTCCGACTACGCAGAGGAATCGATGGAAAGACATTTTACCGAAACTAAATTTCGTCGGGGTGATACGGTAAGCCACGAAGAAGGCAGGAGGTACCGGCTTTGATCCCCGGTCTACGATAGGTTATCCCAACTTTTTTATTGGCGTCTTCCAGCTGAATCCAATCCCGATTCATAACAACTGTCTCATTTAACGCCGCGTAACTTGTTCGACGCTTCTTCGGGATTAAGACGACCTCGTTAAGTGCGTGTCTACGGATTATCTTCCACTGTGGTAAACACTGTTAAGTGTCCTTGAGATATATGGTGGGGGGGGGGACAGATGTGTTATCAGTGAAACTGCGTATCAATTCCCCCCCCCCCCCCCGGTCTTAGTTTGCTTGTCACATCAGCGAATTTACTGTGCGTCTGAAAAAGCAGGGTACTTTGCCACCTATTGTATTGTTTTTCCCAGTCACTCCACAACTTATTTACCTCCATGAGAATTTGTTTTGTGACCTTCTGTCCACCGTCGCCGTTTTACAGCATTTCTTATGTCTTATTTTCCAATTTCTCACGCGTTTGTTCTTGGTTGTACATTTAGTTTTCCGCTCTGTTCATTATTCTCCTCCCTTCCTTCTTTCCTTCCTTCCTTCCTTCCTTCTTTCCTTCCTTCCCTCCTTCCTTCCTTCCTTCCTTCTTTCCTTCATTCCTTCCTTCCCTCCTTCCTTCTTTCCTTCCTTCTTTCCTTCATTCCTTCTTTCCTTCCTTCCCTCCTTCTTTCCTTCCCTCCTTCTTTCCTTCCTTCCCTCCTTCCTTCCCTCCTTCCTTCCTTCCTTCTTTCCTTCTTTCCTTCTTTCCTTCTTTCCTTCCTTCCTTCTTTCCTTCCTTCCTTCTTTCCTTCCCTCCTTCCTTCCTTCCTTCCCTCCTTCCTTCCTTCTTTCCTTCCCTCCTTCTTTCCTTCCTTCCCTCCTTCCTTCCTTCCCTCCTTCCTTCCTTCCTTCCTTCCTTCCTTCCTTCCTTCTTTCCTTCATTCCTTCCTTCCCTCCTTCCTTCCTTCCTTCTTTCCTTCCTTCCTTCTTTCCTTCCTTCCTTCTTTCCTTCCTTCCTTCCCTCCTTCCTTCCTTCCCTCCTTCCTTCCTTCCTTCCTTCCTTCCTTCCTTCTTTCCTTCATTCCTTCCTTCCCTCCTTCCTTCCTCCCTTCTTTCCTCCCTTCCTTCTTTCCTTCCTTCCTTCTTTCCTTCCTTCCTTCCCTCCTTCCTTCCTTCCTTCCTTCCTTCCTTCTTTCCTTCATTCCTTCCTTCCCTCCTTCCTTCCTTCCTTCTTTCCTTCCTTCCTTCTTTCCTTCTTTCCTTCTTTCCTTCCCTCCTTCCTTCATTCCTTCATTCCTTCTTTCCTTCCCTCCTTCTTTCCTTCCTTCCCTCCTTCCATCCTTCTTTCCTTCCTTCCCTCCTTCCTTCCTCCAGCCCCCCTCCCCCCCAAATCCGCGTTCGAAATGAATGCCCTAGTTTTGTGACTGTGTCGGCAGACCAGAGCCCCCCCACCCTCCCTCTCCTTCGAAATACGAGTGCGAGAAGATGTTTTCGGGACAGGTAGTAGTTGTTTATTTGTTAGTGAGGCCGGCCGCACAGGAGTTATGGCGGTCACGTGATGTGTACTCGGTATGCGGAATGCTCTCCTCTGGTTCCCACGCCCTACCAGCCAGTGAGCCAGCCGCGCTAACAAGTGGCCGTCTGTCCCCTTTGCTAGGGTACCCGAGGGCACTTACTTTCTTACCTACCTACGTTTTCATTCTTTTCCTCAGCGCAACGCAAAAGAAAATATGTGGTTGGCACTCAGGTATTCCGTCACTCCGTGCCCCCAACAAAATTCCGCCGTCAGACCACATAAAGTTCTAAACCTCGTTTATATGTAATTCGTCCCGAAAATGAAAACTTAAAAACAACTCCTTTTCTTTTTCTGTCGAGGTGTTCCTACCACTATTTTGTACGTATTTCGTGTTTTAACGAGCTGTTCCGCCATCACCTCCCCCCCAAGCGACTATATGGCGTGTAGCTCGCACTGCACGCCCCGTCTACGTTGTCCTGACTTAGTATGGCCCAGAAGGAATATGATGACACCTCAGGTTGGAAATTCACCATTTTGAAGCTCTGAGGTTCTTCATTGTCGGCTAATTACTTTTGAAACAAATGTCGTCTGTGTGTGTGAATCCGTTCAGGCGTGCGTCTGGCATGTATGATTTTTCTAACAGTAAACTTTCGTCTGCAGAAATTAAGGAAAAATTCGTTTTCTGAAACTGTGTGTGTGTTTTGTCTCTGTTTGGATACGTCTTTCGGGATTGGCTACTTTTATTTTCTGATCTGGAGCAGTGGTATTCAACCTGGGGTACGTGAAATTTAAAATTTATATATTATTTTATGATTAATCAGTAATGTAATTAATTTAATCTATTTTAAATGTAGATTATATACTATGTATAACACGAATTATACACCAACGACTTTGGGGGGTACAAAGTTGAAGAGAAATTATATCTGGGGGTACGCGAACACAAAAGGTCGAATACCGCTGATCTAGACCATGAAACATTTTTGTTTGCCTCTTGAGTGTGTGTGGCGGTGGTGGTGGGGAGGAATCTGTACCGAAAACATTTCGTATGTTATCGACTTCAGGATGTTTGTTTTCAGACAGAAAGATAACTTATTCTCTTTTCTCAGGGGAATATAAGTTACTCGTTCTTCATTGTTTTGATGTCGCTTGGAAATGGCCCTTGAGAACGTTTTGTGGGCGTTGATTTGCTCTTAAATTCCGGATTTTCGTCATTCTGTTAAATATATAACTAAAAAATTTTTGAAGCTGTCATGGCGCCTGAATAGTCTACTGAAATCTTCTCAAGTTATCAGCCGCCTCGAAGCTGAGCAACGTTCCTGTCTCCCTCAGGGCGGTGAGAACTTTGATGTTGGCTGTAACATTACCCTCATTTTCTGTTTTAAATTTGCGTCCTATTTGACTCCGATGCAGAAGTCTGTTTAAATTTTGAACAAATTATTGGGTAACCTATATTTCGTGTGTAATGTGAATATTTGTCGATGGAGTATCGATATAGATCGATATTGTAAACAAGAACTGACCTAGTTTCGTGATGTCTTGGTATGAACATGCGATTTTGAGACCAGCGTGGTTATTGATGAATCACTGTGTAGGACACAGAGACGTGTTCAGGAGTGTATAAAAATGTGTTTTAATGAAAGTGACTTGAGTTTGTAAATTAAACTGTTTCAGGGTAGGATCTTATGAGGACAGTATGAACCTTCTCGAAAGGCAGCGATATTTTTTAACCTCCTCAGTGACTTTCCGAGGAAGTCCTTGCTATTTTTTAATGGATGTGAAGCCAAATATAAAGTTCTTCAGCCATTACTACAAGGAAAAGAAATTTCTTCGATGTACGTTTGGGCGGAAACCGTAGGTCGTAGCGAACAGACATAAATATTTATTATTATGCCCACGTGGTTTGTGATGTATTTTACTGGGACTAGACATTGTTAAGTTTGTGTGCTAGACGACAGCTGGAGTACCAGTCTCATTTTGGACACTTTGCCCCCCCCCCTTTTTTTTTCTTTTCGAAGAGCGTAATATGATTTGGTTCTGTGGATTTGTCTTGGCCAAATTTCACTCTGGTCCCTGTCGATACGCAATAACCTCGATTTCACTTGAACCTTTTGTTTTACCTGACTGCGTAGAAACTATGTTAAAGTAAAGAACAGTTTAAATTGACGTGTAGAACGTGAACTTTGACCTCTGTCAATACGCAGTAGACGTAGGCACAGTGTAACAGTTCTGACCTTTGTGGATTTTTCCAGTGATATAAGCGGTCTGGAGTTAGTCGTTAGGCCTGGCGCCTGATTGCCTTAAAGATATCGCGTAGGATCCCCCACGGGGATATACAACTTCCTGGGGATTCCCCACGCCACGGCGATGAACAGCTCGGCTCGCAGACTCGAATGTAGTTTAATTTATTCTCATATTTGAACCAAAGTTGCGATGGGTGCTTTGATTTTCTTCAAAATTGTTTTCGGACTTGGCGTATTTTCAGGGAATTATTATTATTGCAGTGTGGTAATCTCAGACACGGTGGTCTAGCGGTTAGAACGCTGGCCTTGTAATCCTGGGGTCTCGGGTTCGATTCCCGGCGGTGCCCGAATTTATAACTTGTGTTGGGCAAGGCCGTGGTCTAGGCAACACGGAGTTTTCCTCCGTGGCATCCCAACAATTACTCCATTCACACACAGAAGAAGGCAATGGCAAACCACTTCTGGATCATCTGCCAAGAACGTATATGAACAGGTCCCAGTCCGAGAAAAGGATGGAAGGATCCTGTTCATATGGACCTGTCCTCAGACAGAACACTAAATAAATAGTGTGGTAACATGATATAAGAACATACGTAGTAGTCACCATCTTTCAGAGTCATTTTTTGAATATAAATGAGGGTTGTTTACTGATAAATTATCCCGATGATGGCAGCACCTCTGAAACGTCGATAAACTTCCATCAGACTATAACATCTTAAGACTCGCCTTCTGCCTGTTTAGACATCCATGTTCTGTGCCCATGAATGGTTGAGAGTAACTTTTTTATTTTTTGAATTCGAGCCTTTGCGCTGGAGTTTACAAGGAGCAGAAAGGACCAGTGGACTGTAGTTGAGCAGTGCGTGATATCTTTGTTGGTCCTTAATGGGTAGTAATGAACCAGACCTTGGAAGTCGTCATGGTAGATGGATAGATGTTTGGACGTAAACAGTGGCCCGGTGATTCCGAGTTCTGTGCTCGACGGACAAAACAGCAGATTAACGGTGGGCATGGTTGATTTGACTCACGGCCCGGTGAGATTTTTTTTTTTTTTTTTGGGAGCAGAAATGCATTCGACTGCCGGAAATGTTTCATTTGTGAAACTCGTTAAAACCCGAAAAAAAAAGACATCGTTAATGAGTTTGTGTGTTGCGATGAAAGAAATATACTTCGATTCCCGTTGGGGTTTTCGGTGTACGACTGCATTATTCTGTTCGAAATGGGTTTCTGGTTTGATTGACGTCAGTTTTAGAACGTAAGGTTAGGTTAGGTTCCTCTTTGCGGGGGGGGGGGGGCTTTTGCTTATTCAAGTGCGTTAATTCGGGCAGACAATTGTGGGATTTGTGGAAATGACTAAAAAATATATCTAAATAGAGTGTCTGTCCAAGGTTTTGGAAACCACGTTAAGGCTCAGAAGGACAGCTCAGTTTTAAAAGTTATTTTTGTGGTATGAGGGAAGGAACAGAGTCCTAGATTGTTATTCTGTCCGCGATTCCACACTGCATTTGAAGCGCGAGTTTTTCGAAATTTTTCGACGTTACTGTACGTGACCCATCGGAGCCTGATTTTGAACAGAATCTCCCGCCAAAAGCGAGCCTACGCGCATGTTGGACGTCATTTGACGCAGAGGGAGAGAAGAATTTGGTGTGGGTTTTTGGTGCTGTGCATTGTTTTTCGTGTATATAAATTGTGCGCGTGTGCTCCAGGAAGGAGGAAAGGTGAGGCAGGTCCATCTAGTCGGGACGTACCTCGTAGAAAACACCACTACTGTCCTCGCTCCATTCAATTGGTCGCACATTCAGAATCCCGCCACCGCTAGATGAGTGAAACAGCAAGGCGAGTCACATATGCCGAATTGACCCGAGTTAATCCGAAGTTACTTCGTTGTTTGCTCTCGTTTTATGTACGATATTCGTTTCATTTCAGTTTCGTTACTAGCTTTGCGGATTGAAGTTGGATTCGCGGGCTACACAGTCTCAGATACATGATCTGTGAAGTGACATCTGAATTTTGTACCATGGGTTTTAAGAGGCATCACATGCGAACATATGTGTTTGAAAGTATTATTGAATAAATCCCAAGCAGGTGTGTGTTACTTAAACGACTCTGAATATTTTCCGTGTTTTAAAACGCAGACAGCGCGATAATTGTACGAGAGAAACTGTTCATATGTATATCTCAACGAAGGTCTACCATGTGACGCCTCAACGTTCTTCAACTGTTTCTGTGTTTTGTTTCTGACATTGCTCGCCAGGTCGTCGTCGTCGTCTCATCTCCCGAAAGTACTTGAGGTTATGTATTTTGATTGAAGTTAAAGTGATGAAAAATTTTTGGAGTGGAAAAAGTTATGCCTTAATTTAATTAATAGTGCGTTTAATAAAAGTTTAATCTTTTTTTTCATTTGAAGTTGTTTGTTGAAAACATTATTAATCCTTGTCCAATCATGCATACCCCACAGGTGAAGGCGTTAGTTTGCAGGTCTGGTAGCTGTCTGATGTAAAATTCATTGAATGTATGTGTCTTCAAGGGCATAAGGAAGGTAGTGTTTAGCGCTGTTTCGTATTCGGAAGGTCCCCAGTTCGATTCTTGAACTCTTAGATCTAGTCTTCGGACTTTAAAGATTTTTTTTTACGTAAATGTCGTGATTTTGGTTGTAAGTAGACTATTGCACCTTACTCTCACGTCTGTCTCGATTAAGAATCGACGTCCTTGGACGCCACATAACGCATCCAGTTGATAACCTTCAGATAGGCAAAGAATTCCACTTGGATGATGACACACGAGTCTTCCGAATAAATTTGCGTATACTCAACAGTTCACATCTTCCCCCGGTGTACAAAGTTCTGTATGCGTGGAGTGTAGGGGAACTTTTTCGGGGTTGAGTGACTTTTGTGCGGTTTGCCGGAAAGAAAGGACATATCCTCCGGTTTTATTTTTTTTATTTGTAGTGTTCTGTGTGACGACAGGTCCATATGAACAGGATCCTTCCATCCTTTTCTCGGACTGGGACCTGTTCATATACGTTCTTGGCAGATGATCCAGAAGTGGTTTGCCATTGCCTTCTTCTGTGTGTGAATGGAGTAATTGTTGGGATGCCACGGAGGAAAACTCCGTGTTGCCTAGACCACGGCCTTGCCCAACACAAGTTATAAATTCGGGCACCGCCGGGAATCGAACCCGAGACCCCCCAGGATTACAAGGCCAGCGTTCTAACCGCTAGACCACCTCATCTTATTATTATTTAGTGTTCTGTCTGAGGACAGGTCCATATGAACAGGATCCTTCCATCCTTTTCTCGGACTGGGACCTGTTCATATACGTTCTTGGCAGATGATCCAGAAGTGGTTTGCCATTGCCTTCTTCTGTGTGTGAATGGAGTAATTGTTGGGATGCCACGGAGGAAGACTCCGTGTTGCCTAGACCACGGCCTTGCCCAACACAAGTTATAAATTTGAGCACCACCGGGAATTGAACCCGGGACCCCAGGCATACAAGGCTAGTGTTCTGACCGCTAGACCACCGTGGCGAAAACGATCCTCCGGTATGTCGCGTTAATATTAACAAAAGGCTTTGGTACGTCTTGCGTTTTTTAAAGAAATATATCTTTGTATGGTACTACTCTGGCCAAAGATAAGTGCAAGCGTGAAGAACGTGTCTGGATTACCACAGTTTAATTCTGAAGCGTTTTAAATAAGCGGATACCGTTTATCCGAATGTAAGTTGCTCACAGAGTTTGGGAATCTTGTCGAAGATGTATTTAAGAGAACTATAGTTTGGAATTAGAAATTAACAGAGCGAAATTTTCAAATTCTAAAAGTTAAGCGATCAAATAATATCAATTATCTTGTCGATTTGGCGCCTTGTAATCTGGCAGATGGTTGCCAACGTTACTTCCAGCTTTGGGGTGAACGTTTTGCACACAGCGCTTGGTAAAATTGAGACTTGTGTCATTTTTAGTGACACGTACGAGAATATTCTACTGTGTGTTACGGTTTATTTCCGGTGTTCGACTGTATCTCGATCTCACGATGAACGCAGTTAAGGAATGTTTCTTTCAAAAGAGGTATGGTGCGAGGAGACCGGAAATATTTTCGAGACGTTTGACTGCTTTTATTCGAAATGTGCAATCCTCTGCTATGTCTGCCTCGCTTTGGGTCATCACGATGGCACAACTGCCTTCCCGCCTTTGCGTTAGAGTTAGTCAAAGGTTCGATCTACCTTTTAGTTCAGAGAAGAAACAGTTGAAGTTACAAGGCTGAGTACACTGGCCTGTCGATGGAATGTCTTACAAATGCTCCTCTGTGATTGAGCTACAAATTTTCACTGATTTATCCGTGAGGTGTCTTTGCCGAATTTCATTAACTGTTGTCTTCCGTCCTTGCCTCCGTCTGTTTTAGTCACTTATTAAAAGTATGAATGTGGTGTCCATGCCCTGCGTTCGTATGTCCAATTGTTTTTTGCCCCGTCTAATGTCGTAGCTCGACGTGAACGTAGTTCACTTTGCATTCTTCTGCCCTTGGTCCATGTGAGGGCCTTCCATGGAAGACGTTCGTTGTCGGGCGCCCTCGAAAAATACTTCTGAGAGCCCCGTTGTCACTTTTCACCCCCCATTTCCATTGGTTTCCGGTTTATCTTGCCACTACCGCGAACTATCTTCCGTTTGTCCTCACAGAGAGGTCCAGACGCAGAGAAAGCGCTTTCAGTAAACGTGGAACAGCTCACCGAAATGACACGTTCTACGCTTTGGATGCTGAGTCTTGAGTGGCCATCGAGGGGATCGCCGCTGTGTGGTTATGTTAACAAACTCCTGTTGAATCTGTGAGTCGAATTCTCCTACGACGGTTCGATAAATGAACCAAGGGTCGTCCTCCCCCCCATCGTTTGTGATCGCCGTGTTCAAGGACGACGTTCTATACCTGTTCTCCACGTTGCTCGGAAAAGCTACTTTTTTGAAAACGCACTGAACCGCTCCGTCTTGACGCGAATGGACTGGCCTGCATTCCGGGTTTACCTGGAAGATGGGGGCTTGTCTCGTCGAGGAGTACGTTGAATATGCCTCCGTTAACCCGTTAGTATTCACGATGCAGTACGGAGGAGACAGTTGAAGGGAAATCATAAAGGATATCCCTCTGTTGGCTCAGGTCAACTGACTCCAGAGGGCGATAACCTATCGGTTGAACGAGTGGAGTGAGAACGTCCTCATGAAAGATGACACAGATGGTAATGCGAGTTATTACTCCATTGTCTCCTGCCCCGCCTAGCGTTCTAGCTCTCTCTGATTCCGGGAAAGCGGAAGATTTGGCCGACAGTCTTGAGGCTTATTTTTCACCCGGGGAGCGACCCCTAGGCGGTAGCAGTTAATGAGTGCATACGACTACGCCCCCGGAAGCATATCGGAATTATTCAGCCATTCGGTCCGATGGACCGTCGAGGCCCTGGGACATCGCCACAGCCCGCGATCAACCCTTGTCACTGTCCTCCGCGGCTCGCGTGGTGTCCATACGGCAGGATGGAATCAACCTCACTCTGCCCTGTTCCTGTCTGTCTGACACTATTTGTTAGTTCTGCAAGATGTTTTTCATTAAGGCCCCAAGAGACTGCAATTTTGGGTTCAGACCCGAGATGCAGCAGCCGGTCGCCTTGTTGAAACAGTCGGCGTGAACCTAGACGAGGCGGACAGGCGAGGTTTTCGTAGATGTAGCTAAATGGGGTGGCAAATGTACCTTTACAAGCTTTATATTCTTTGGTCTATATCCGTGACCATCGCCCTGGTGGAGGAGGCAGGAGAACCTCTGAAACGTTGGCAAACTTCTACCAGACTACGTGGAAATCATCCACCTTCATACTCACCGCCTTCAGAACATGAAATATCGCATAGGTCACTAAGTTTTTGTTAGTTATTACAGCTATTTTGGGCGTTTTAGGTGCAGGGCAACTCGCCCAAAGTGTCGGGTGAGGAGCCCGAGTTGATACCACGTGACTCGCCAAGAAAATGGTAAACTCGCCTTCCCTTTCACAAACTGTGATTCCACGAAAGGAAAAATGTTCACCCTCGGCAATGACAGGTAACAAATATAAGTCTGTATTCTGCTTGAAGTACGCAAAAGAAAAATCTCACAGGTACTTCCTTCTTACAACAGAAACACACTTAATGCTGTGATGAGTCACAGTGGCTTCTACCGCGCATGCGCTCTGATATATGGAAACCGCGGCATCTCTACCGATGGGGCATCACACCCGACTTTACCCTAATATAAATTTTGACGTAAATACGTCTATATTTTAGGGTCAGTGTCATTCGGCAAAAATGTGTTACGAAAAAGTGTTACTTCATTGTTATGTTACCTAGGATAGCTCAGTCAGTATAGTGACTGGCTACGGGCTGGACGACCAGGGTTCGATCCCCGACGGGGGCAGAGGATTTTTCCTCTAGCCTCTGCGTCCAGACCAGCTCTGGGGCTCACCCAGCCTCCTCTACAATGGGTACCGGGGGTTCTTTTCCCGGGGGTAAAGCCGGCCGGGTCGTGATGCTGACCACTCACCCCCATCTAGTGCCGAGGTCAAGGAAGAGAGGAGCTATACCTCCACTCACCCCAAACGCCTACATGGCGTATAGTGGGACAAACTTTACTTTACCTTACATTACATTCAGCTATCACAGACCCATCTTAAGCGTAACTAATTCAAGTTAAATAAGCAAAGTCTTAATCAAACTTTACTCAATTGTAAAGCATGTATAAAGGAAATATTTAGAATAAAGCCGATATATAAACTTCCTTTCCGTATAGACGTATTTACGTCAAATTCTCCGGAACCATGGTTCCACTGACAACTTTTTTATATTGTTTGTTGACTTGCGTCTAGTAAATGCAGGCCCTTTTTAATATTATACGGCAATGCAAACGTATTGGCCATTTTCCCCTATCACAAGGTTGGCCTAGTTGGTATTGCGAAACCCAATTCATATCGAACGCAAATAATGCCTTTTAATTTCATGGTAAGAAAATACAGTGGGGAGAATGACCTTTTTTTGTAGTGCCAATGCATTTAATTAGTAATTCTTCGTCCGGTGACTGTCCTAATGGGTGAGGCGTGAACCTGGACTTGGCGACCAGACTCTCTGAGGGTGGGATCTCACCCTGTTCTTGTCGGCGCTCCTACCAGCTCAGATAGTTTTTGCTCCTGCAGCCAGAGCTTGTAGGGTGGCCGATGATCATCTTCCCCCCCCCCCCCTCACACCCAAAATGAGGACCGCTGTGATATATGTTTTTCAACCTTTTTCATTTTCTCACGACCTTGGGTCAGGGTTCTTGGCGACTAGGTTTTTTTAAAGCAGGGGTGGCCAACCCAAATGATCTTTCGGGCCACTTTGGAAATGCATCATAACTCCGCGGGCCACATATAAAATTATATATCCCCATATTAGATTTAGATACACTATAGACATTTTTTTGGAGTGAAAAATTGAAACATAATGAGTTATTATTATTGTGTTTACTATTATTCTTACATGTACACACAGATAATATAATAATAATGATACTAAGCGTACATTGTAAAGAAATATATAGCATTTTGTAAAAGTGTGATGAATCTCGCGGGCCGGAAAAATGTTCAAGGCGGGCCACATGCGGCCCGCAGGTTGGCACCCCTGTTTTAAAGCTTCTGTAACTAGCTTCAAGTATCCCACAGCGTCTTTCTTGAGCCTTGCATTGTCATTGAGATTGTCGAGAAATTCCACGCCGTTGTAGACCTCGAAGGCTCGGCGTCCCGCTTAAGAAATATCGTCCATCCTTGGTGCATTTCTGAAGACTTTATTACGACCATTTCCTTGTATTCAATTACTGTTAATAGTCCAACGCCTTAACTCCTTGTCTCAGACGCTTGGTTGAAAACCAATAAGAAAAATTCTTTGGTTTAGGGTGGGACAGATATTTTCGTGTGCGTCTCGGCAAATTTCGGTCAGGTCACGTGACGCAGGGCCGAACTTACCGGTGTTGCCAAGTGTAACTTAACCGGCCGAGCAAGCCTGTTCAAATGAGACTCCCATTGTTTTAACTTTGACAGCATTGAACTGCCCTGATATAAACGTGTTGCCCCAGCGAACGTCAAACTTAATATGAAAAGGAATAGGTTATACTGGTTATTTTTGACGTAAATACGTCTATATTTTAGGGTCAGTGTCATTCGGCAAAAAGTGAAACGAAAAAGTGTAACTTCATTGTTATGTTACCTAGGAAACGTCATCTGTTTACTCGGCATTGTTGTTACCTATAAAACATTACCTTACCTTACCTTACAGTGCCACGGTGGTCTAGCGGTTAGAACGCTGGCCTTGTAATACTGGGGTCTCGGGTTCGATTCCCGGCGGTGCCCGAATTTATAACTTGTGTTGGGCAAGGCCGTGGTCTAGGCAACGCGGAGTTTTCCTCCGTGGCATCCCAACAATTACTCCATTCACACACAGAAGAAGGCAATGGCAAACCACTTCTGGATCATCTGCCAAGAACGTATATGAACAGGTCCCAGTCCGAGAAAAGGATGGAAGGATCCTGTTCATATGGACCTGTCGTCAGACAGAACACTAAATAATAATAAGATGAGGTGGTCTAGCGGTTAGAACGCTGGCCTTGTAATCCTGGGGTCTCGGGTTCGATTCCCGGCGGTGCCCGAATTTATAACTTGTGTTGGGCAAGGCCGTGGTCTAGGCAACACGGAGTTTTCCTCCGGGGGCTTCCCCGGTTTCTCCGTGGCATCCCAACAATTACTCCATTCACACACAGAAGAAGGCAATGGCAAACCACTTCTGGATCATCTGCCAAGAACGTATATGAACAGGTCCCAGTCCGAGAAAAGGATGGAAGGATCCTGTTCATATGGACCTGTCGTCAGACAGAACACTAAATAATAATAAGATGAGGTGGTCTAGCGGTTAGAACGCTGGCCTTGTAATCCTGGGGTCTCGGGTTCGATTCCCGGCGGTGCCCGAATTTATAACTTGTGTTGGGCAAGGCCGTGGTCTAGGCAACACGGAGTTTTCCTCCGGGGGCTTCCCCGGTTTCTCCGTGGCATCCCAACAATTACTCCATTCACACACAGAAGAAGGCAATGGCAAACCACTTCTGGATCATCTGCCAAGAACGTATATGAACAGGTCCCATTCCGAGAAAAGGATGGAAGGATCCTGTTCATATGGACCTGTCGTCAGACAGAACACTAAATAATAATAAGATGAGGTGGTCTAGCGGTTAGAACGCTGGCCTTGTAATCCTGGGGTCTCGGGTTCGATTCCCGGCGGTGCCCGAATTTATAACTTGTGTTGGGCAAGGCCGTGGTCTAGGCAACACGGAGTTTTCCTCCGGGGGCTTCCCCGGTTTCTCCGTGGCATCCCAACAATTACTCCATTCACACACAGAAGAAGGCAATGGCAAACCACTTCTGGATCATCTGCCAAGAACGTATATGAACAGGTCCCAGTCCGAGAAGAGAAAAGGATGGAAGGATCCTGTTCATATGGACCTGTCGGCAGACAGAACACTACAAATAAATAAAACCTTACCTTACATTACATTATATTCAGCTACCACAAACCCATCTTAAGCGTAACTAATTCAAGTTAATTAAGTAATGTCTTAATCAAACTTTACTCAATTGTAAAGCATGTATAAAGGAAATATTTAGAATAAAGCCAATATATAAACTTCCTTTCCGTATAGACGTATTTACGTCAAATTCTCCGGAACCGTGGTTCCACTGACAACTTTTTTTATGTAAATTATTTTACAATTCACGCGCCTTTAAAAGCATTAAACACCCTTATTTGCTTTCGTCAGTTTGAAACATCTATGCAGTAATTATATGCAGTAATTTGAAAGAAGTTTACAAAATATATGGCCTAAAGATAATCTAATGTTGTTATTGAAGAACTTTTGAGATGTTTCTACGGAGTATAAAGGGATCAGTGATTTGAGAACGTGTTTTGATAACTGTTTATGGACTTATGAAACTGTACAGGTCGTGCAAGAATGTTTTCTTATTTTTTCGCCGAGGTGTATCTAGAATTCCGTTGTTGAATTTCCACCTGCTTGTTATATTTTAACTTAAACTCTCAACAAACATAATCGGACCTTCAGAGAATTGTATTCCTGAAACTGTTTGGGGTGGAGCTAGAACACTGATGCCCCACCAGTGTTGGTCACCATCGATTCCAAAATCGATTCAGTAGCTTCGTCGCGTACCAGTTGCCGACAGGAACAAATTTTTTCCATCTGAGATTTGATTTTCTCAGGATCGTCAAGACGTCGTTTGTGGTCTTCCAGATTGTGATGTCGTTTTGTCTTCAAACCCCGAAGGTGGAGGCGATGAGTTCCTCCGAAAGAGTTTCTAATTGCCTACAAGACCACAATTCCGCGTTGTCCATTATATATCCCGTTTCACAGTGAGTGCATCAGGCTGATAGTTCTGTGGTGTAGATGGAAGGGTGCACGAAAGGTATTACTCTCTGAAACTGGTACTACCTACCGACTGTTCATTTAACCCTTTGAAGCCGAAGAGAGAGAGAGAGAAGAGAGAAAGTGGGGGGAGTAGCGATAGGCACTACTGTTATAAATGGGGGAGGGGTATGAAGCTCGTCTTCATAATATTTACGAATCCAGACCGTACCGCGAAGAAAACACTTCACTTAACCATTACGAAAATCAGCTAGTTAACCCTTTGAAGCCGAAGCTCGTCTTCATAATATTTACGAATCCAGACCGTACCGCGAAGAAAACACTTCACTTAACCATTAGAAGTCGAATCAGGCGGTACCACATAAGATTTAACATCCCGGTCAAAGCCTTAACACAGCCTAGCAGAGCTCACAACCGATTAAGACCATCTTACGACCTCGTCGACACACGCCAGCCAGCCCCTCGACCCGTAATACGACTCCAGTTTCTTCACACATCGTGGACTATTTAAATTTAAACGCTGTCTTCTGTATCAGTTCCTTTACGCAGACGATGTCTTGATTTCCAGGTCACGCAGTTGTAGAGAGAGCCAGGGTGCTTACATATCTTGATTCGTGATCCACGAGAATGCGCGTTTGTATGTGAAGGATTTGCCTTTAAACTTTGATCTCACGCCATTGCAGATGCATACGCGGTGTGGGTGTGAGTCGTATATCGACCGCTTCTGATTAGCCACCTACCAACAAGCACCTTTCGATCTTCAACAGTAAGTTACGGATGGTCGTCTCTTCCGACGTAGGAAGGCTTTAACACGGCGTTGTACTGGACACACTCGGCCCCCACACATGGCTACCTGTCGGGTGGTAGGGGCACCTGCTTGTGTAGTCTGCCCAGCGTGTAGAAACGTAGGCAACCAGTTGAGAATCTGTGGACACCGAGGGGACCTATTTGTGGCGACATCCACAGGTTTATATCAGATATTAGCCTTTCTGAGTTTGTTTAAATTTCCCTGCCGCGTGTTTTAGCATTCAGTTGTTTTTTTGGTTTAATTTTGTCCGCTGGGGTGGTGTTTTTTTGACGTAAATACGTCTATAAGGAAGGGTCATTCGGCAAAAATGTGTTACGAAAAAGTGTAACTTCATTGTTATGTTACCTAGGAAACTTCATCTGTTTATCAACTAATCGACAATAATGGTTACCTAAGGAACATCTATTTACTCGGCATTGTTGTTACCTATAAAACATTTCATTACATTTATTTTTTTATTTGGTCTTCTGTCTGACGACAGGTCCATATGAACAGGATCCTTCCATCCTTTTCTCGGACTGGGACCTGTTCATATACGTTCTTGGCAGATGATCCAGAAGTGGTTTGCCATTGCCTTCTTCTGTGTGTGAATGGAGTAATTGTTGGGATGCCACGGAGGAAAACTCCGTGTTGCCTAGACCACGGCCTTGCCCAACACAAGTTATAAATTCGGGCACCGCCGGGAATCGAACCCGAGACCCTAGGATTACAAGGCCAGCGTTCTAACCGCTAGAGCACCGCTAGGTATCTTGTTTTATTTAAATCTTCTAAAAATCTTCAAAGTACTTTGACAGCCATCTTCAGAACGGAAAACTACTGATAGCAAATAAGGTTTACGTGTTTAATATTTTTCCAAGAAACTATTCTCTCGTGGTATGATGACGTGTGGGCGGTGGTTCGTACCTAAGGTCCTTGAACAGCATCTTTCAGGGCACCGAGTTTCAGATCAGATGGAAAAACTCTTCAGTCGCCACAAAATTCCCCCTCTTCGGGTGATTGAAGCTTTACGATTCGCTCCCTTGAGAACAGTTTTATCAGTTTCTGAGTCATTTTATTGTAGTAAAATCGTCTTGTACTGTGATTTTAACTTTTGGTAGTCTTGAGCGACGTGGATCAGCCAGCACTAGAGCAGGAAAGTACAGACATCTTCGCCAAATCGTACTTATACGACGCCATCTTTTCCTTGTGCTTTGCACCGCAAACCATTAACAGAACATAGTCAGAAGAATCCTGAGGAAAGTTTTAACTGGATAGGATTTTTAGACTTTTTGCAGAATCGTGGGCGATGCTGTTGAGTTCAGGATTTGTGAAACACATTTGCTCTAAATCCTACCTGGACGCGTATTCTTCTCCCTGTGAACAGTCCGTGTTCTCAGAGGAGGATGCAAAACACAGGCAGCGATGAATTTGTTGTGCACTCAAGCGAAATTTGACCGGGAACACGGGAATTATCACAATCACCGCCGGTGTTGACGACCGGAAGAAATTTTGAAGAAGATTTCTGTCTTCTGGGTTGTTGCACCGTGTAGTACGCGTGCATGTAGACCATACTACACGGCGTAACAATCCAGAAGACAGAAATCTTCATACTCTGATGACGGAGGCAGTATGACCTCTGCAACGTTGGTAAACATCGACCAGACTACACAGCGCAACAACCCAGAAGACAGAAATCTTCATATTCTGATGACGGAGGCAGTATGACCTCTGAAACGTTGGTTAACATCGACCAGACTACACGGCGTAACAACCCGGAAGACAGAAATCTTCATACTCTGATGACGGAGGCAGTATGACCTCTGAAACGTTGGTTAACATCTACCAGACTACACGGCGTAACAGTCCAGAAGACAGAAATCTTCATACTCAAACCTCAAATCATTCAAATTTTGATGAGCATCTCGGGCAAGAGAAAATTAAAGGGTATCATCCGAGGTGTTGGGAGACCAAAAATGGAATTGCAGAATGAAAGGAAATGCAATAACATTTCATCTTTTTTCGCGGAATAATTTTGATGGACTCGTTTAAATATTATCAACACGGGCAAAAAAGGCTTTCCGACGTTCCTTTACACCAACGCGCGCGTCTAATTTACGTTGTGGGGGGTTGCGTACGCTTAGAGTAACAGCCGCTACCGTGTTGCCACGTCGCACACGAAGCGACTGTGACGTGGCAATAGGGGCTGGGGCAGATGTGAAGCTGGCGAAGTGTGGCAACACTGTTGCCGTAAGAGCAGTAGTCTACTCTGAAAGGCGAATACACTATGATAAGTATAAAGACGTGTCTGTTGACCCGCGAAGTGTTGGTTTGACTTTGAACTTCTTCCAAGTGAAAATGTGTCCGTGAGGTACACGTGCGTAGGGCTTAATCCACGATTCCATTTAGCTGTTGCTTTGGTACGCCAATTGAATGAACATATTTGTCACTGGAAGGCAAACAACATGTAGTGCGTCATAGATTTTATGATGTTATGTTTCATAAGCGGTTGCCTTACAAGTTAAGGAGTGTGATAAGATCTAAGGAATTCAGTCTTGTGTCAGGGGTGATGAAGGGAGTCTAACGGCAAGGCTCCTAGTTCGAACCCCCGCCTGGAAACTGTCTAACTGGATTTGAGGTTTTCACGGTGGCGAGTCTGAAGATGGATGTCTTCTTGGTTGTTGCGCCCTGTAATCTGGTAGATGTACACCAACTTTTAAGAGGTCCGTGCTGCCTACATCGTCAGGGCGATATTCAGCAATCTCTGATTTGTGTTTTTGTACGTTAATTCCTGACGGCATCCCTCAGGCCACGTTTTAAGATCACCTGTGTGCATATCTTCGAATATGTCTTGAGAACTTAGGGTGCCATTTGCAGAGGTTTATCGAGTCATGGAATACTCGGTAAGCAGATGTGCCGTGTGTATAGTAAGTCTTCAGCGACGTTTCAGAGGTAGTTGCTGCCTCCACAATCAGTGCGATGAGTGGAGTCTACAGGCACCTCTGGAACGTCGCTGAACTTTTGTCAGAATGCAACCCAGAAGGCGGGCAATCTTTGGTCTCGCGGCTGTGAAAACCCCAAATCCTGTTCTTGTGTCCGTCAGTACAAGAACTTTTGGTTTTTATGGATAGTCGTCGTTACAGAAATAATGTGAGTTTGAGAAAATGTATTTTGTATTGGCCTACGTAATTACGTGGAACTAAGTGTTACTTACACCGCGCTCTCAGGGTAATTTGTGCCGATGTGGGCACATTTCTAGATGTTTTCCACAAATGATATGTCTGAGGTCGGACAAAGTTTCGAATGGATTTTTTTTTAAAAAAAGTTCTCGAATTTTCGCCCCTTGCTGGCCAGTATACACGATACTGAAACAACATTCCGCCTAAAAGGATGTCCCAATACAAAGTATATAACGCATAAATGTTTATAACTTCAGTTTAAATATATTTTTTGTATGTGAGATACAAAGAATATTATATTACATAGGTCTGTGCATAACAGGCTTACCGTTGTTACGCAGTTACATTGTATTTAGAATCCTCTCGAGCGACCAGCAGTGTCGCTATTAGAGCGAAAGAACCAACATTTTCGGAGATAGCTCTGTCGCCATAATCCTAGCCCTGATGATGGAGAAAGAGCTTGACTCCGAAACGTTGTGTTTCCTTAAATGTCTGACTTTTTTTTTCTGACGGAAGATCTATTTGTGGATTATTTTAGAGTTGAGGCATGTCTTAATTTAGGAAACAGCGTGTCTTGGACAAGCAGGTAACACTGTCAGAGGCTATAAGAGAAGGCGCCATTATGGAACTGTGTCCCACCCCCCACCCGGGGGGCTGATAATATAGAACCAAGAGTTGAGGAGAATTCCTGGAAAACGTGTAACCTGCTTAGGACCCCGTATCGTCGGATCTCCTCACGACATTCCAGAGTGTGGCTTGTTTTTTCCAGTGTACGGTCAGGAATGGAATCTGACTTGGATACCCCGAGGAAAGAATTTTACTAGACGGTCTCAAAAACATTGAACATTTCTGTAGGTACCGTTCTACCTGCTATGAATGGACCAGTCCTGCCAAAGGAACTGTCGGCAAGAGATGCAAGTCTTACCACAGTTCTCTCTCTCTCTGTCTCTCTCTCTCTCTCTGATGATTTATGTACACGTAACTCGCGTGTGAAATGGATGCATTTCTCGTGAAGAACGTTGTGGAAAAATTTCATTTAATGAAATTTTTTTCCATAAATGTAAAGGCATTGATACTTTAATACGGTGACTTGAGATATAACACATAGACCAGGTAAAAAATATATCGCACATCCAGGATTCTGTGCGTTTCGTGATGTTGACAGTCAAGATTTAGGATTATATGTTATTTTGCCACGTCGCGAAATGTTTGAGGCAACAAGGACCTCTGAAACGTCGGCAAACCTTAACTAGATTAAGCGGCTCTACAACCCAGAACAGTGGTATTCAACCTGGGGTACGCGAAGACATCTTTGGGGGTAATGATAAACACTGAATAATCAGTAATGTAATTTATTTAATTGATTTTAGATGTAGATTATATAATATGTATAACTTGAATTATACACCAACGACTTTGGGGGTACAAAGTTGAAGAGAAATTATATCTGGGGGTACGCGAAGACATCTTAGGGGGTACGTGAAATTTAAAAAAAATATATTATTTTATGATAAACACTGAATAATCAGTAATGTAATTTATTTAATTGATTTTAGATGTAGATTATATACTATGTATAACTTTAATTATACACCAACAACTTTGGGGGGTACAAAGTTGAAGAGAAATTATATCTGGGGGTACGCGAACGAAAAAGGTTGAATACCGCTGACCCAGAAGACAGCCATCTTTGTTTGAATGAAAGTTTGTAGATCTTAGAGACATTCGCTTCACATCTGTTATCATTAGTTCTCAGTACCAAATTTAATCGATACCTATTCCGCTATTTTAGGATTATGAACCTGAGATCTCGATGCGTCTTCGTGTGGATCGGACATGATCCATTTTGTTAACGATGTGTGCCGCGTATCCTGGAATTATTATTCCTTTGTGCGTCTTTCAGCATTGAGAATATTGAACAGGTGGAGTACGTTCGCTGGTCCCTAGTGATAACGCGGTGGGTCTTAGCTGATACTTGAGTACTGCAGATGGAGTTTCGACGAATGGCTTTAATGAGGGAGTTTGGGCGTAACCGATTTGTACCTATTTATGTTTGGGAGAGAGTTGAATTATTTAAAAATTTGCCCTCGTTATATATATATTGTTAATTTATCTTTATATTTTTTTAGTTACTTAATTCTCGTTCGATTTTGCGTAATAAAACCGCATTTGGGACAAGGATGAAATATTCTCGCCAGAAACGTTGCCTGCTATGACCAGTTCACTGAACCTAATAAATTCTTAGAAGCGCTTTGTAATTATCTGATAATTATAAAGTGTTGACGCTGATATAATTTCGTCACTGTATAGGACTCTCACTTGTGATCGCGAAATACTCGTTTCGTGGTTCGCCCGTTTAAACGAGTGCCCTCATATTATTTTTTTTTTTCCCGGAATGTATAATTTTCATATTAGAGTTGGCAGCCCTGCACGTTACCCGTTTCGGTCTTTGCCCAGAAATCCGACATGTTTGTAGTTCATTGCGTGCTACACTCAGGACCAGTAGCCATATTTGTTTCTTTAAAATATATTGCTCTCTGTCGAAGTCGTGTAGGTTTTGATTCAGGTCTGTAATTATTTTATGGCCAAAATTTGGAGGTGATGATAAATCATAGCTCATACGCAAATTTAATTTTTGTGTTTCGTTATTATTTTAATTTGGGGCAATATGATTTTATTGTAGGTCTAATATTCACAACAGTTCATACAAAAAATATAACAGAATTTTTAGAAAAGGGCGAGTTCCAAGTAATTGATCGCTTGAATAAGGACTTAGAGGTTTAGTCCTGCTTCCAGTTTTTGTGGATTTGCCCAAACTGGTTTTCCGCTTTCGGGAGAAAGTGTCTTCCCCCCCGTGGTTTTTCAGAATTGTCTTCAACCATGAGGATGGAGGCGATGTGTTCGTCCGAAACTTTGCTAGCAACTTATTAGAAAATGCGACATTAATCTCTGCCAGGTCCTGTCTCTGAGAACGTCAGAGGTCAGAGGTCAGCCTCTTTCTACGGGATTTTGGGGCATGCGATCAGTTACTCGTTATCAGCATCCATTGTGCATTTACGTCAGCCATTCTTTGGTTGGTCTCGTATTCTCGAAGGTAAAAATATAAAATTTCTGACGTAAATTTTAATTGAATCCTGCTCCTTAATGACGTCCTTTATGTTCGAATATTGTCCTCAGATGTTATTTCAGTTTCGAGGAAACTTCAGTGTTTGTCAGACATCACAAATATTCCACGGTGGTTCTGGTAACCTTAATGATTTCACGTGTTCTCATCCTATGACATTTCTAAACCGTAGCCCACGTTTGATTGGTTGATACTGTACGCATCTGCTTTTCATGGCCGCGATATTGGTTTTGCTGATGCCAGGGAGTTCAATACTGGAACAGACTTTTCTCCAAGGATGTGAGGTGCTTGTACCGAGTTTTATGAAAATCTGTCAAGCATTGCCCGTATAATATACATATTAGTATGTAAGACTTGAGGTTCTCACAGCGGTGAGTCTCAAGATTTCTGTCTTCTGGGTTGTTGCGCTGTGTAGTCTGGTCGATGTTAACCAACGTTTCAGAGGTCATACTGCCTCCGTCATCAGGGCGATGAATATGCCAATAGGGTGTGAGGCGCTGGATTTATAGGCCGGGAAGTGAAAGGTGTAGCCTGCCCCGAGCCAATGGGAGCAGGTATGGGAGTGGACCAATGGTAGCACGCGGGCGAGATTGGGAGAGGGAGAGAAAGTAGAGAGAGAAAGGTGAGTTTGGTAGTTTAAATGGCCAGACAAAGTAATAGATGGACTCACGTTAACTTCTTATTACGAGTTTTTTTTAAGCCTTGGTGTAATGGAAACGCGTAGGGTTTGTATTCACGTCCGTCCTGATTAGTCTCGGCTCGTGTTTATGCTCGGTTAATGTGGACGGATTCACGAGCTCCGGCGAAAGCAGCACGATAAAGCGGCTCGTCCACGTACGAGCCCGGCTCACGAGCCAAGCTCGCCGAGCCAGACTCGTACGTGGATGGGCCGCTTAAGTCAGCCATTGGCTCGCTAGTGCCTGGACACACTTTTAGGTTGTTCCCCGGTTCGAACGTTCGACATGCCAAGGGATTTTTCCCCCCCCAATCGGAATAATACTTTTAAATAAGTCACAAATGCCGTCTCTGGAATCTTTAATCATTTGTAGTTTACGTTCTGGTTATAATGTCGCCATCTTGACAGTACGTTGTTTCTCTTTGGTGTCATTATCTTCCGAGCCAGACCATCTGACGAAACACATTTTTATATTTATTATTCTGTGAGGGATTAAGCGTCTTTTACAAAGTGATACTAACCGTTGGTTTGGTCTGGAGACGGACGCAGATGTTAATGGATTGTTAATTAATGCTATGGAATTATTTATCTGTAGCTTGAGATTGGTGGAAGGATGCACGGAGAACATTTTCCGGGGGGGTTGTGTTCCATTTGTTTGCTTGAAAACCACGAATCCTCCCGTTAAGTTGACATGTCCGGCCCCGTAAATCGAATCTTTTGTCCCGAAATATGAGCACGTGGTTTGTTCATACAGAGTTTAATGAATTAAAAAGATAATAATTGTGTTTGAGAGCATTTTTAAGCTAGCTGAGCGATAGCTGTTGTAAGGTATAGGCTTAAATCAAGTTTCAATTTTAAATAAAACGGATGTCTAAAGTTTAAAGTATTTTTAAACATGGTACGTCAACATCACAGAACAGAAGCCCATAATTCATATTTTAAATCCTGTGAAAACCACGTGTTATCATAAAGAGGTCCTTGATCAAAAGATGAATCTTCCTGATGATGGAGGTAGCAAGGACTTCTGAAACGTCGTTAAATTACTACCCAGAAGAAAGCCCATCTTCTGACACAGCGCCGTCTAAACCTCACGTGTATCGCCCGGTCCTTGTGCCGATGGACAACTTTGTTTAAAAGCTCCCGGGCTTGAGAACTGAACAGGTCTTAGAGAATAATCTCGGTTCTATGGTTAACGGGGCGTGTGATGGATCTTAAAGATGATTTTGAGTATGTCTTGTTGGAGTATTTGTATTTATGGCATTGTAAAATGGCCGCGCATAGTGAAAAAGTATGTTAATGTTCGTGAAAAACCGACGATTTGTTGATCAGTTGATGGTAAATTAGTTAATGAATTATAATCACCTTTGTGCGTCTGTCATCGGAAGTGTTTTCGTGTTCTAGCAGGTAGTTCCCGAGTGTCTCGGAGTTGGCATGTGAAATTCTCGCGCTGCTGCAGTAGCGAAAGTAACTCTGACGCCATCTCTCGGAAGAATTCGGAATTTGAAGGAGTATGGGAGTTTGAGGTTGGTATGGTTGTAGGTTCGCTTGGACTAGTCCATTGACTCAAGGAGGGACGATTGGTAGGTTTGTTTGCTTGTGGAAGATTCATTTTTGAAAGCAGCAGTTCGGACGAAGGACGGGTGTGTGTGTGTGGCGAAGAAAGGCAAGAGTAATGAGGAGCGCGGTTGTGATCACGTGGGCCGTGGCTTTGGCGTCGCGTCGTGGTAGTATTTTTTATTATTACTTTTATGTTTCCTAGAAAATAACGGAATGTCCGTCTGTGTACACGCAGTGGCTTCTATTATCCGTGGTATTAACAGGATGGCCGAGCAGCGTGGTTTTTGTCTGCGTCGCTGGTAAACAGGACACGGCCCGTCTGGTGGACACGTGTGTGCGACGATTACAATGCCACGAGATGGGGATGTAAGTAAGTTAACAGTATTTTACATAAGTTGTAAGCATTTCTGAGGAACTTCGCCTTTATTAATAATTGTTACAAGGCGATGTGCTTTGCGAAGCAGAAAGTAAGAGGTTACGTCTCAGACTATAATTTTTTTTTTCCTTGCATGTATGCGTGGTTGTATGAGGTTTGGGCGGGGGGGTTGAGTATAGAGTACAACCCGCGCCATGGATTAATTTTTACCCTCCAGAAATATCACCCGCTGTATTGAAATTAATTTTGCATTTGGCCGTATTGTTTCGTAAGCCAATATTAACGGGTGGAAACTTTGTAATTTGAAAGTTGTTTTCTTTGAGGTACGGCCTGAATTTTTTTTTTCGGATTTAGAATGATGAGAAGTGTTTGGTCACAGAATGTTTTCGTGAATTTCCAATTCTTGTGCGATTGGTGGATTTGCTCGTTTGTTTTAACTTAGCTGTGTCTTCTTTATTTAATTATTTTACGAATTTAGAACTATGCTGAAGGAGTTGAGCGTGGCGTGCTTCGAGGTACTCGCCCTTGTGACCTGAAGGAAGTTAACACCGAACTTTACGATACTGGTGGTATGATTATTTATTTTTTTCACAGGGCGAGACATCCGATGTCGCTTATAAAATATTCGTAATTGTCAGTACTTGTAACACCACGCGGTATTAAATTTAGATTTTAAAAATTCGACCTATGAAGTCACGTGTTATTTTTGTTCCGTGTTGTAGAGAATATATTACACGTAAATGTGATCATATTTCAAAGCTGTAAGTTTTAATCATTCTGAACGTTAAATTAACGTGCAGAATGGTGATTTGAGTCCTGATAATTGATCATTAATTGCAGAATATCTGGGTACTTAATGACGTAATATCTTGTTTATGTTATGCTTATTAAATTGTATCAGATTCAGTGGCAAGGAATGCACATTAAGTGTTCAGATTAGAATTATTGGTAATATTATTAATTCAGGTGCAATTTTATTTGTACTAGATGTATTTGTTACACTGCAGTGACTTTTAATTACCTGATTTGACTTAGGTAATTGTTCTGTCAAATCTTTTGCGTCATATATGGATTCGTTTTACCGCCATGGTTGTGTTTCGGGTTTTGTAATGTTTAGGCACGGAGCGACCATGTTTTTGAGTTACCATGTGTTTCAAGATGGACGTGTAAGGAGGGTTAGAGCCTTTTTGCAGACTGTACGTACACCCCGAGGTCGTCGAATTGTTGAAGATTCTAAGTGTTTAAGAAGTAATTTCTTATCTCGATGGAAATAGAGCCTCGACGGCAAGATTACCGACTGAGGTCTTCGAGCCAATGCTTTCCCATTGATAGGTCGGCCGTGAGGAAGGTTGCGCGATGAGACACGTGCCGCGTCCAGAAATGGCCGTGGATTTTGCCGCCACTTAGAAGGTCCTGTGTGAGGCTGGTTAGTGACATGTCGGGACAACTGCAATAGGTGGCGAGGACCGGTTTGCGAGCTTTGTGATTAATCTGGGTTTTTACGTGGGAATTGAATTTTAATCTCGTGTTTGAAAGGGCGAATTTGGGATGTTACGAGACGCCGCTCTCACGTTTTTTTTTTTTTTTTTGTGAAGCATCTGGCTGTACAAACACAAGATTATTGTAGCGTCTCTTATCCTTGATCAGTTTTTAAAATTTCAAGCGAAGGTGTGGCTTGGTCACTCCGTCAAGTGAATTACGACGTCGTGGCGAAGTGGTTAGAACTTCGACAGATCTTGGTCTCGGTCCAGATGCCGGTAATCGTTCTTTTCCTCAGACCCTCCAGCCGAATTCCGGGTCAGTGTCTTAAATTAGACTAAGGCATGCTTGACATAATTTGTAATTAATTTCTTCTTAGACGTATCATCTGTTGTTCAGTGGCCGAGGACCGTTAAATGATCTACAAATAAATAATAGTCCATGTTTCCGCGACTCCGTGTTCCTGGATTAGTTTGTGGCATTTCAAGAAGTTACCGCTTCATTAACGAGGTCTTCTTGAGATGGTAATGATAATCTTTGCAAGTGGAAACAGTAGCCCTAATTCTACCGCCGTGTATGTGTCTGTATTCTAGGGTTTGATGTCATGTAATATGTGGTAGGTCCGCGTTTATTGGTACGTATAAACCCTCGATGTACGTCTACTGAAACTTGAAGAAGTATTGAGGTGTCTTCTCTGGATTCAAGTTATTTTAAAATCGTGCCGTATAGCTCGCCACTTTTGCTTGTCTGATGTGAAGAAACCATTCCTGCTTAGGGTTTTTTATGTATGTGTAAAATTGTGGTTCACTGTTTTTGCGTTTCCGTAATGATTTCGGAAGACAGAGTAGCGTGCTGGGTAAGACGTGTTATATTTCTTTGTACGCGAGGAAACACTGGAGAATTTTGTATAATTTTCGCAGTATCTGACCGATTTTGATGGAACTCGGTAAGAAGATTGTGTTATTGGCTTTGCATTTATACAAAGGTTGCAAGACTGTGTAAGGCTGTGGACGCGCTGAATCGGGCCAGAAATTATTTTGTCCATGAATTTCGTTACGTATTTATCGAATCTGAAAATATTTTGAAACGAAGTTTTTTTTTTTTTTTTTTTTTTTAGGTCTTGGTTGGGATTCGGGTTTCATGTGATTCGCCGATCATAATAAGATCGATAAAGTTCGAATCGATTGTGCAATGATGATTCAAAACGCGAGCTGGCATTATTTCGTCCAACGTGTATGATATCACTCGGCGCATTCCGTGGAAAAAACGCCTGAAACCCCTGTATAAACCATTTTTAAGTGGGTAATATTGACCGTGTGAAGTACAGATTTTTCGTTTAGATTTTTATGTGATTGGACGTAACCTAATCGCATTTCCACATTCAGTGTTCGTTTGTTACTGGGTAAGGGCGCGGTTAAGGCGGCAAACCTTTGAAATCGAAAATATTCTTACGCATGGCAGTCTTAATGTTATCAGATCTTGACCAAACTTGTGACGTGTGAGCAATTTTTTTTATTAATATATTTCGTAAGAATTGGTTAACAATTTTTTGAGTTTTAACGCGCGTGCGGAAAAGGGGTTTTGAATATGTGCTCTACAGTTCTGCAGAAAAATGAAAGGTGTGTAAGTGTCGAACGGACTCTTGTGATACTCGGGTTTGCTTGTTAACTCGTAAATGGGGAAGTTTCCTAAGTGTGTTTTGAATGGGAACGTTCTCGCAGACAATAGTTTCAGCGTAAGACATTTACGTAGGCGCCTGACAACGAAACCTTGATATCTTGGTACTAAGGGATTATAGTTTTTGAAAGGAAATTCTTAGAAATCCGTAAACAGCCGTACTTAGTAAGAAATGCAGTCACTACTTCGTCAAAAGCACTTCTGGCCTCTTTTGTGGTCTCAGTCTCAATAGCCCAAAATAGGAAGACTGATGCCGTTGGAGAGGCGTTACTTCAAGGAACCATGAAAATGTACCCAAATTGTGCTTGGCGAAACATGGCGAAGCTCCTATCTGTAATATTGTCAGAAGACATCAAGGAACGGTTGCTGACAAGGATTAAATTTTGAATCTTCAGATCACCGAATCAACTAATGTTCCAGGATTTGGCTCAGCGGCTTGTATTTGTCAGATACTGTTCCAGAGAGAACATTCAAGAATAGTTCATGTTGGCTACCGCTATAAGAGAGATGTACAGGAAATGAGTTATTATTTCTCAGCAGAAGGCACTTTTTGGGCAAACAGCGTCCGTATATGTACAGACAGAACATCAGCTAACACGCGATACAAGAAAGACTTTAAGCTGGAGTACAGCAAATTGGTTTCCACGTAAACTTTAAGAGTTTCCATTCGTAGAGACGCTTTAAACGATTAGTTGAGGTGAGAAAAGTGCTCAGAATTTTTGCAGAACTCTGGTTCTGCACTGTGTCAACAGTTTTTAGATAAGAGGAGGCTTGCTGTTATGTGATATCTGTCAGATATTTTTTGATAAACCCCTCTTCAAGGTGTAAATGAAACTGTTTTCCAGATTTTTGACAAGGTTTCGACATACTTGGAAAAGACGATGATATTGAAAAACCTTCGTGAACATGGCACCCTGGAAATGTTTGTCAGCATGAGTGACTACCTCGAAGAAAATGGTCGCTCATTTGAAGAAATTAAAACATGTTCTGACTCATCTCACAAATTTTTACAGCAGTTTTAAGAATCGCTTTCCAGAACAAACCCTTAAGCAAGTTGAATGGATGCGAAATCCATTTGCAGCCACAATCGGTGAGAAAAAAGGAGTCGCTGTGAAAATCCAAGGAATTTCTGATGTAACTTTCCAGCGATTCATCTGTCAAGATCAAGTTTTAATCTTTGTATCTTCCTTATTTTGGGGTTTATGCAGAAAAGGAGACTTTTGGAACTCTCAAAAGTCAGACACCGAGTTTGTACTGCGTTTTGAGACGCCTTATCTGTGTGTTACATCGAAGTGCCGTGGCCACATTCAACATGAAAGTGACTTACGAATTGATACATCGACGATTTAACTGAGGACGAAACACTTAGCTTCAAACAGGATGCAGGTAGGTCCTTCCCACTGAGTAAGGACTCTTAGTTTCTGTGGTTAACACAGGCGAAGATGGCTTTGTTTCATTAGTAGGATACAAACTATTGTACGTTTTTTTGCGAAAATCGGCAGTAGCATAGCGTTTCGGTCCCTGTCGGACCATCGTCAGTAGGGTAATTTCGGTAATGCGTCATATTTTATTGTAAGCCTAGATAGAATGACCCGAAACCTGTGCCGCGAATTCACGTAATAAACTGCATGTTTGCACATTGCGGTTGGAAAAAGCTGCTGTCTTGTGTCTGTAGCGTCGGATTACCTTTAAATGAGGCCGAGTCTTGTTGATTTGAAGTAATGTCTTTGACGGAGTATTTCGCTGTTAAACAAAGTCTGCGAGACACTGATATTACAAAAACGTGCAAAATTCGAACGCTTATTAAATGAACAACATACAACAAATTAAGATATCGCCAAGCACTACAAGGTTTACGCGATTAGAGTCTAGTATCGTCCCATAAATCATTAGAATTAACTTACAACTTTTTTTTAAAGTTGATTTTGCGGTAAATTTTATCAGTGAACCCACTGAATGAACCGCGCTCTTGTACTATAGAATAAGTGACTTCAATTTCGACACATTCAACGCAGAAGTTCACATTACACATAGTGGAACATGCATTTTGAATGTAGTTATTTTAATTTTTCCCGTAAGATAGACAGTGATGGTTGACCCATGGTATAACAGCGGTACACCAGTTAAAATGTTCTTATTAAAATGTCGATCCGAGGAACAGTTTTGGGATGAAATGAGATGGTTCACCAAACGGTAATGCAAAGTGGGATTAATTAAAAAAAATGTGTTAGTAAAATTTGGTATGAAAAAACAATACAAAGCATTCATAAGATAGTGTGATTGCGTCATATTGTGAATATTATAACAATTATTTATTTTAATCCGTCTGATCACAATATTTAAAATTTCTTATAATTAAGATAATAAAATATCATTGATGCTCCATATCGATTTAAGTTCTTAGATATATTTTACGCCTGATGATTGTTTTATAAAAACCGAAACATGTTGTGTAAAATGTTCCGAGATGTAAATCGATCAATCGATATGGAGCATCAATGATATTTTATTATCTTAATTATAAGAAATTTTAAATATTGTGATAAGACGGATTAAAATAAATAATTGCAATACAAAGCAGTTGATAGTGGAAGTTGTTTTAGCTGTGATTACAATGGGAATTCTCACAAACTTATCGGATTAAAAATGTTTTAATATCTGAAAGGGCCCACTTTCGGTTTCTTGAGCATCTTAATTGAACAAGAATGTCTCCTGTTTTTAATGGATTTGTCGTCACAATCATGAAATCTTTTGGCGCTAGACAGCCAGATGTGTTGAGCGTTGTAGAAATGACACAGAGGATTTGCCGATAAGGGCTTAAATGTATGTGTTATTGCCATTTTGACATCCGGTGTGTAGGGCCTCTGAATTCCGTCGGTAATCTCAATGAATCCTGCAACAAATTGCAAGGCCTGAAGAGAAATGAGATGCTTTTGAAGACTTCTAATTTGGCGTCTCCGTCTTACGATGGCAGCCTTCTGGGTTGTAGCGCTGTGTAGTCCGGTAGAAGATTATCGTATCGCCGTGACGATGGAGGCAGCAAGGACATCTGAAACGTAGGTAAACTGCCACCAGACTACTCTGAGCTATAACTCAGAAGACGGCCATCCTCGAACTCACCGCTTTCCGTGTATTCGGTGGTATTGGAATGTTGCAGGCTAAGCTACGTTTTTTGCGTAATTATATTCTTATGAAATGAAACTCCGTTGAACGGAGTACTTGGGAAGCAAATGGTCGTCTATTTGCCCCATAAGAAATTTACGGTGTTCAAGACCCATTTTAGTATTATCTACGATAGGGATTACAGTTTTTGCTTTAAAAATAACAACGAAAACGGGGAGTAATTTGTTTCATTTTGACGAAGTTCACTAAGTGATTCATTTTTAACTTAGAGCTGTATTTAAGTGCTTGTGACATGTTGGAGGACATTCCTAGTTTTGACGTAAATACGTCTATATTGAAGGGTCATTCGGCAAGAAATTATTTATTATTTATTTAGTGTTCTGTCTGACGACAGGTCCATATGAACAGGATCCTTCCATCCTTTTCTCGGACTGGGACCTGTTCATATACGTTCTTGGCAGATGATCCAGAAGTGGTTTGCCATTGCCTTCTTCTGTGTGTGAATGGAGTAATTGTTGGGATGCCACGGAGAAACCGGGGAAGCCCCCGGATGAAAACTCCGTGTTTCGGCAAGAAAGGGGAACGAAAAAGTGTAACCTGGTTTCCTAGGAAACGTCGTGTTTACTCGGCATTGTTGTTACCCAGGAAACCTCAATTGTTTACTCGGCATTGTTGTGTTACATTACAGCCATCAAGAATCGTGAAAGAGCTGAACTGTGAATTGCTTGTAGAAGGTCTCGGGTTCGATTCCCGGCGGTGCCCGAATTTATAACTTGTGTTGGGCAAGGCCGTGGTCTAGGCAACACGGAGTTTTCCTCCGTGGCATCCCAACAATTACTCCATTCACACACAGAAGAAGGCAATGGCAAACCACTTCTGGATCATCTGCCAAGAACATATATGAACAGGTCCCAGTCCGAGAAAAGGATGGAAGGATCCTGTTCATATGGACCTGTCGTCAGACAGAACACTAAATAATAATAAAAATAATAAGGTTTTACAATATCACAAGTACTTATGTTATATAATAACAATTAAGTAATCTATTGTTGCGTCATACTATGTACAAGATGGATGACATTGAAGCTAAAAGACTCCATAAAACAGTATATATGAGACAGTACAGAAAACGTAAAATAATAGAAGTATTAGATAATGAACCTCAAGTTCCCAAAAAAATACGAAAAACGAATGCTGAACGTAAAAGAGAATATAGAAATCGAAAGAAGCCATTAGTGCAAGGCAATGCTTCCACATCATTAGCAAGTACAATCGTTCCTACAAGAATCGCACAACCAAGGTAAGACAATGCAACAGAATATTTTCATAAGCATTTTAATGAAAATAGATTTGGATACGCCTGCAATGTATGTGATCGGTTATGGTTTGAAAAAATTGATAGGCAGTTATTTTCGTGATAACGTCAATCGTGATTAGTATATTGAAATTGAATAAAAATTTTGTTTTGAATAGTTTAATTCATTTGCAACTTACATTTATTGAATACAGGGTAGTTTTATGAAAAGTAGGATACATGTGGCTTTGAAATTATTTGAATACCTTTTGCAAATGTCAAATCTATACAAGTTTTCCCTTGCGTGGTTGGTTTGTCCAAATCATTCACTAGTTCAGGTTTAAAGAATTTCTGAAGGTATGCACGTAAGAGTTCTAAATTTTCGTCCCTCTCTTTGGAATTTTGTGCTCTACGCATTCGTGGCCCGATTTTTGTAATTTTAGTTTTACTTTGCCCTCATATATCGCGACATATTAAGAAAATGGGGGAAATTTTGAAACTTTTTCAAATTCACAGCCTCGTATCTTTTTTTGAGTTTTTGAGATACACACTTGGAGGCCAGGATGAGTTGTAACATATACACTCCTCTTCAAAACAACACTTGGTTCACTCGGATCGGATAATTAGTCTCTGAGATATGATCCCGTTTAGGGACACGTGTCGAATCCGGAAAGTCGAAAATCATGGGTTCACTTTGCGCGTGCGCAGTTCGCGACGTCCGGCCGCCACGAATGTCGGAGCGGTACTGGCACAAACTTTCATCCTTCCTCTTTAAAACGAGACTAAGATGGCGGAGCTATGTCTATTTTTAGCCGAGTTATTGAAGTTTGAAATTACTTCGACAGAAACTGTCGCTCATTTGGACGCGATCGCCTCCCCACACCCGGCATCGAATTTAAAGACGTTTTCACGTCAAAAGATTTGAACTTCATTGTTATGTTACCTAGGAAACGTCATCTGTTTATCAACAAATAAACAACAATGGTTACCTAGGAAACTTCATCTGTTTATCAACAAATAAACAACAATGGTTACCTAGGAAACTTCATCTGTTTATCAACAAATCGACAATAATGGTTACCTAGGAAACATCTGTTTACTCGGCATTGTTGTTACCTATAAAACATTACATTACATTCAGCTACCACAGACCCATCTTAAGCGTAACTAATTCAAGTTGATTAAGCAAAGTCTTAATCAAACTTTACTCAATTGTAAAGCATGTATGAAGGAAATATTTAGAATAAAGCCAATATATAAACTTTCTTTCCGTATAGACGTATTTACGTCAAATTCTCCGGAACCGTGGTTCCACTGTCAACTTTTTCTTCCGTTAATGCTACTGACATTAGAACTCTTGTCATCGGAATTATGTGATCTACACCAGTGGTATTCAATCTGGGGTACGCGAAGACATCTTAGGGGGTACGTGAAGTTTTTAAAAAAATATTATTTTATGATAAACACTGAATAATCAGTAATGTAATTTATTTAATTTATTTTAGATGTAGATTATATACTACGTATAACTTGAATTATACACCAACAACTTTGGGGGTACAAAGTTGAAGAGAAATTATATCTGGGGGTACGCGAAGACATCTTAGGGGGTACGTGAAATTTAAAAAAAAATATATTATTTTATGATAAACACTGAATAATGAGTAATGTAATTTATTTAATTTATTTTAGATGTAGATTATATACTATGTATAACTCGAATTATACACCAACAACTTTGGGGGTACAAAGTTGAAGAGAAATTATATTTGGGGGGTACGCGAACACAAAAAGGTTGAATACCTCTGATCTACACATGCACAATTGAGGGTTTCGTTAATTGTACCTACCCAAGTTTTCGAGTTGACGGCAGACCTGCTTCTTTTCAGAATTTATCCGTACGCTTATGGTAACTGTGAGTTTGACTGCCGGGTAAAAACTTCCCAGACACGAGCAACGAGTTTTTTCCTCTCTCCCTACTTTCCCGTATTCTGGAGTTGCTCTGACACGCAGAAACTTCCCCTGAGGGTAATGTTGACCGGGGGATGAGGCTACCTTCTGGTTAGTAATCCTACATAATACGAGAGAGAGAAGCTTTCGATAGACTGAGGCCTTCCGCAGACTTTCCCAGGTCGTTGTCGTTTTGGGCCGTTAAAAGAGTCGTCTTGGCGGGCGTCGAGACGGCATTGACGCGCAAGCTAATGGCGGCTGTAACACCGCGTCCTTTGATGTACTCCATCCGAATCTGAAGACCTCTGGCGCTCTCTTGAGGGTTCGGAAGTCTGGGTGTCTCGGCGGTGGGGTGATGCTCCAACATTCCATCGCAGGTAGCGCGGCCATTTCTGTTTTCTGGGGCCGCGTGGAGGACGTCTTGAGTTTTACTGAGGTCCTTTGTTTGGATTTAATTTTCTGTTAGTTGTGTTCTGTTCCTGAAAAGTATTTTGAAATATTTTTTTTCAGAACGTTGGAATGGGGTGTGAAACGAGCTTTATAAGGACAAATCATATCTTCGCACGCATTATGGCAAAACCCCGATATTCACACGAGCATTCAGATAAGTCCTACGTCTTATCTCACCGAATACACAAACGTACTTATAAAAGATTGAGACGTCTATCGTCTGGGATGTTGCGACGCGTAGTCTGGCTGTATGCCGACGTTTCAGTGGTGCTTACCGCCTGCGTTATCAGGGAAATGAAACAGCAACATCGTCTTCATACGCGTGTATTTTTTTCATCCGAAGTGGTTTGAATGTTGGGTTAGAAATAAAATATATAAAGTCGTGGGTTTTCTTCAGTACAGCTATCTGTGAACTTTCCTTGAATGATTTTTTTTGCAGTAATGAATCTGAAATATTTTAGCCTGACTCGTTCATGGTATATTAACGAAGACTATGTTTTGGAGATAGGCGCTGAGCTAATGAAGATATAAATGTTGGATCCCGTCGTTTATTTATTATAATTTTGGCGTGATAAAGGAGTCGTCCAGTCGCTAAGCCCCAGGTTGGAAGAGACCAATGTTATTGAGGATACTGACAGCTGCCCTTCGTACATGGAGCCCCCGTCTTCAGTATCCACGGACTTGCGTGGAGAAATTCTGTTAGAACGGCGTATTATGGCGTATGTATTATCTTCTAATCGCATTTTGTGGGTTTTTGACTGAAATGTCATGGCTAAAATGGCAGTCAGGAGCTCGTTCATCTTGTTTGTAATCCATCATGACCAGTAATTGGGTCGTATCAACCTGTCGCAAAGATGAGAAGTTGGCTTGCGTATGTAACACCCTTGGGAATTATAGGAAATGCGAACTCTTAATACTTAATTATCGTGTTGGTTCAGCGGATAACGTTTAAATTTACTATAAATTAGTAAAAGTGGTTTATTATACGTGGTTTTATTTTATTATCGTTAGAAGACGCCAGTATTCTCATCCGCGGCCACGGTACGAGTTTCACGCGCGTTTACATTGAAAATCCCCCCCCCCCCCAATATTTTGAGTCTTGGTGCTACAGATGAGATGGTGCATAACTCAGATCCAAGGGCAGTTATACGTTTCGCGTTTTGATGTATCGTATTAGGCGACTTGCAACATCGCTAATCAGCGTTTAACGAGAGTCGGTGATGCTGGGTACAGATAAATGGTGATGAACTTTCGTGATCCGTAAAATGTGGGAGTGTTGGTTTAGCTGTCATCAACGTAATCGAGAAAGTCTGCTGGTCTGTGCTGTTAGTTGGTTACTGAATGTTCGTACGGTGGATGTCTGAGCAGGTTTAAAAGTGCGACAAGAACACATCAACAGCTTACAGCTCCATCGCGTTAACCCTTTGAAGCCGAAGATCGTCTGAATATTATTTATGAATTCAGTCCGTACCGCGAAGAAAACACAACGCCTCACCATTACGAAAATCAGCTGGTTAACCCTTTGAAGACGAAGATCGTCTGAATATTATTTACGAATCCAGACCGTACCGCGAAGAAAACACTTCACTTAACCATTAGAAGTCGAATCAGGCGGTACCACATAAGATTTAACAAAAGAACATCCCGGTCGAAGCCTTAAGCGGGATCAAGGGATCGTGAGATCTCTAGATCGTGGTCATCGTTACCAAAAGCAGAAGGCTGGTACTGTGAGAGTTTTCACGATCGGCATTCCACAGGTGGTTACATCTCGGAGGTCTGCTTTAAGTTCACTGCTAGTAACACCTCTGCACTTTGATCTCACGGGGTTGAGGTCAGTTCCACGTACAATCTGAGGTCTGTAGATATCACCATGTGATATGGTCTGTCTGTCCGTCCGTCTTTTACTGTGACAATCTTTGGCTCATGAAAAATAAATCGATTTTATGACTGTTAATTATAGGAAATGGATCTGCGAATTTTTCGCTGTTGAACTTAAAATAAAGTAAGCTTGTTGGCGGAAGCCCCCTCATGACTGTCACCCCAGAACTCGGGAAGGTTTATCTACGTTTCAAAACGTACCGTTTTGTAATTTGGTTGTCATATTCCAATGTTATCCTCTCGTTTCCTCTCTGTTGTCGAATTGTCGCTTTTCCAAAAGTTTCTGAAGCAGAAACCTGCGACGTAAATACATTATTTATCCTCCCCGCCCCCCATACACACTCCTCCGCCTTTCACGGGATATGAGTTTGTGAATTTGTGTCCTCGTAGTGTGGTCTGTCATACAAACGATTGATATGAGAATTGGTTTCGAGGGCTGAAGTTTCGAAATGTTGTGGCAGGTAAAGGATCTGTTGGAAGCGGATTTTATGAAACTGCTTTTAAAATGGCGGTAAGATATACGAGGTACGATCGGAAGGTTTCCAGACTGCGCGTATAAAAACCCGTACACTTATCTCAGGTATTAAATTCATCCATCACCCTCGAAGTAGTTCCCCTGGGAGTGAACACAACGATCCCAGCGCCGCTGCCAAGCCTGGAAGCATCCCTGGAAATCTTTCTTTGTCAGCCTGTCAAGCACCATCTGCGATTCTGCCTGAATATCTTGCCAAAGACTCGCCAAAACGGCTACGGAAACCTATGAAATGCTAAAGCAAGCATTTGGGGAGTCCGCAATGGGTCGTGCACAAACTTTTGTGTGGCATTCACGTTTTAAAAATGACCGAACCTCTGTCGATGATGACGAGCGTTCTGGACGACCATCTTCGAGCACAACGCCCGAAAATGTTACGAAGATTCGGCAGGCCATTCACGAAGATCGACGTCGTACCATCAACGACTTGTGCGACATTGTTGGGATAGGCTATGGGACCTGTCAGCTGATTCTAAAGGAAGAACTCCACATGCGACGCATCATGACAACGCACCAGCGCACACCGCCCTCAAAGTTCGGCAGTTTTTGGCCTCAAACACCATGGCCGTCATCCCGCACCCTCCTTATTCGCCGTGTGACTTCTTCCTCTTCCCAAAGATGAAAATTCAGCTAAAGGGAAGGAGATTTGAGACGATAGAAGAGATTCAGGCAGAATCGCAGATGGTGCTTGACAGGCTGACAAAGAAAGATTTCCAGGGATGCTTCCAGGCTTGGCAGCGGCGCTGGGATCGTTGTGTTCACTCCCAGGGGAACTACTACGGGGGTGATGGATGAATTTAATACCTGAGATAAGTGTACGGGTTTTTATACGCGCAGTCTTGAAACTTTTCAATCGCACCTCGTACGTGATCAGTACGAGTAGATTTCTGATCTTAGCTTCATCCTCGTAGGTCTGTGACCAGCTTGTTGAACAGACTGTGATAAATTGTTAATGTAGTGCAGTCGTTCAGTTATTTCTGGGCGTCGTACTTCGGTGAGTCTTCCGCTGCGCGGAGCCAAAGTCCCCTTGTGCCGTCTGAAATCAGCAGTCTGCCGTTCTAAATCTTGTTGTCGTGCCAAGCAATGTTGACTGACTGAGTGACCTTCGTTTGGAGGCCAGCCGACCGGCCACAAACACAAACACGTAGCATCTCGCTCGACACATCTCATCTCATTCATTTGTGTCCATGCGCAAGTTGTAATTCCGAACACAGGATTCATCGACTCCATTTAAATGCCTAAGGCAGGCGCTCCGTCACCAAAGATCCTGGTTTCGAAGCCCACCTATGACTCGGATGTTTTTGTTTCTGTGGTGTTTGGGGTCTTAGTAAGACATTCTGCAGGTCCAAGCGAAAATAGAAAAGCTTCTGTTGTTTTGTCTCGCCATACGAGTCCAATAAGCCACGGTGGTCTAGCGGTTAGAACGCTGGCCTTGTAATCCTGGGGTCTCGGGTTCGATTCCCGGCGGTGCCCGAATTTATAACTTGTGTTGGGCAAGGCCGTGGTCTAGGCAACACGGAGTTTTCCTCCGTGGCATCCCAACAATTACTCCATTCACACACAGAAGAAGGCAATGGCAAACCACTTCTGGATCATCTGCCAAGAACGTATATGAACAGGTCCCAGTCCGAGAAAAGGATGGAAGGATCCTGTTCATATGGACAGAACACTAAAATAAAAAATACGAGTCCAATGCATTGTCCCTTTTAAACTCCAGTCGTGCCTGTGTGATGATCTTGGATTGTTAGACTCAGCAGTGGTGAATGCCAATTTCTGAAATGGAGGGCTTTTTTTTCTTTCGAAATTTGTGTTCCGTGTTCCTTTGAGATGAAAGTGGCCATGTACGTCTGTGTAAATGCTAACTAATAAGAATCTCGAGGAACGTAAAAACTGAGCTTGTTTGACTTCGAAACGTCATCGTAAATGAACAGGATTTTAAAAAGTTTTACACCACGCAGACACAGCGCCCAGATCAGGGCAAAGAATGAAGGAAATTCGCGGTGTGTCTAAGATAAGGCGCCGACTACAACTCTCGGAAGATCACAGACAGCAAATTCTTAAGGCATTATCCGATATTTCCAGGGAACAAAGACGCACGAATTGAAAGTAAGACACGAATTGGGGAATTTTGTTCGAAACTGTTTATGTTATTTGTAAATCCAACTTAATTTCAGTTACTTGTGTAAGATTTTTAGCAGTTTACGTATCACAAGTACCATCAGCTTCACGAATGTTGACACGCGTAGGGACAACTCAACGACCCTTGGTTCATGGGACTCTTACGACTGCTTGGTGGATCTCTCTGTGCGTGTGTCGATAGCATTGTGCGAGCAAATTATATATCTTCAGGGTGTTTTATTTGCAAATTGATTTATCTTCGTGTTCGCCAGTATCATCATCTAATAGGAACCGCGTAGGAAGTAGACTGATATGGACAAATAGAGACATATCTCATTACGCTTTATTTTTGTTTCAGGTAAGTTCACGTGTCTGCCGTCGTCTGCAGATGTCGGTAAGGTCATTACATGCTTACGCAGAAAGAAATATGCGTCACACGATATTTAAACATAAATTGCATTTAGCATCGCCTCGAGAAAATATTTGCGGGCCTGTTAATCCTTTGGAGCCGAAGATCGTCTGAATATTATTTATGAATTCAGTCCGTACCGCGAAGAAAACACTACACCTCACCATTACGAAAATCAGCTAGTTACCCCTTTGAAGCCGAAGCTCGTCTTCATAATATTTACGAATCCAGACCGTACCGCGAAGAAAACACTTCACTTAACCATTAGAAGTCGAATCAGGCGGTACCACATAAGATTTAACATCCCGGTCAAAGCCTTAAAGGGTATAGTACGTCGTTAATTACGATATGCATAACGTGGAAGTTAATAATTTACGTTTTTTTTGGGGGGGGGACTGTCAAAATATCTGCTTTTTTTCTTGGCACTTAGCACGCATGGATGAAATGTGCCCCCAAATTTGACTGGGCACTCTTGGAAATTGTAACGAATCCGGTGATGATATTTGTTTAGTGATCTACTCCCGTGAGCTTCGGGGGTTAGTAACACCGAACATTCGAATTTCGTTACAAAAAGAATTGGAATTTAAAGTCTTTAATGAAACTTAATCCCATTCGATTTCGCACAGATTGGAACTTTGGAGGCATGTAGCTTACATTTTCTGTCATGGGATTGTGCATTCTCCAATGTTCTGTGCGTCTGAATTTATCAAAGAACTTGCTCGTGGGGTGGAGTAACGATGTAATATTAGGGCCTGTTCGTAACTGGTAATAAATTCCTCAGAGGCGTGTGTTCCTAAACGAGCAAATATCAAGTTGTGAATCGGTTACGAAAATCGGAATAGTTAAGTCTCTCATCCCTTAGGTTGGCGCTGGACCGCGAAGGTTTGCTTGAGAAGTTGATATTCGCTGAGACAATCGAAAATATTACTCGTGGTATATTGGAATCCGCCGATGGGACGCAGCAAGGACCTCTGAAACGTCGATAAACTTTTTGCCAGAGTACACGGCGCAATAACCCAGGAGACAAGTCGTCATATTCACCGTCGCGAGAACACAAATTCTTGTCATTCTTGGTTGTTAGTTTTCATTCCGCCATCGGTAATTAACTTTTCAAACACGTTCTAGACGTTTGTCCACGATGTGAATTACTACCGATCATTTTTACGTCATAAATCGTGTTATGCTACTGTTCTTTATTTCTGAAGACTTATTTATATTTTGTCTATAAAATCCTAGGTTTTCTTGTAGATATTCCATTTAACAGTTTGCCGAAGTCGGTCTTGTGAGTTGTAACTCTTCGTGGGCAACTAGGTAGATAATCCACGTGTCGGATGAACATGCAACCTCAACCGTCAGCCCGATGATGGAGGCAGCAAGGACCTCTGAACGTCGGTAGACTTCTACCAGAGTACACGGTGCTACAACCCAGAAGTCAGCCATCTTCAGACTCACCGCCTTAAAAACCTCAGATCCTACTCGGTCGATCTTTGTAATGGTGAAGTGCAGTGTTTTCTTCGCGGTACGGACTGAATTATATTAAATGTTACTTAGACGAGCTTCGACTTCAAAGGGTCACACTCGCGTTTTAAGTAACCTGTATGCTGTTACACTGGTTTAGGACACAAAGAACACGTCTCACGAAAAAGATGGCTGTCTTCTGGGTTGATGCCCTGATGATGGAAGCTGTAACCACCTCTGAAACGTCGGTAGACTTCCACCAGACAACGCGGCGTTACAACCCAGAAGTCAGCCATCTTCGTACTCACCGCCGTGAAAACCTCAGATCTTATCTGCTATCAGACCACGAGGCATTTGAGTCTAGGAACCCAATATCGGATTTTTCAGAGCCTTGAGACCCTCATGCATCATCCTCTTCACCGTCTGTCTTCGGTTTCTCGCGTTAGAGTTGCGGGCCACAAAGATTTATTCCCGCTGCATCCAGTTATGTTGTGGGGATGTTTTTTGGGGGGGAAATGTGGCATCGTTGTCGAAACACATTTACGACGACGTGGCATCTATGTTGGTAATGGTTCAGTGCAAGAGAGAATCAAGTGTGTGTGTCGCGGTCGTTCTGATACCCCAGTGGTTACATTTTTGTCTGGTTAGGGAGAGGGTCTCTCATTCAACTTCTCTCTCTCTCAGGTTAAAAGGGGAGGAGCGAACAGTATTGTCTGCTAACGGCGTTGCTCCCAGAGTCCCAAAATCTGGAACTACTAATTTTTTTTTTTGTAGAGCCTTAGGTCTGAAGCCTTCTCGTTGTCGGAGTTTAATCTGTAGATTTTTAACGTAAAGTTTAGAACACTGATAGTTGTTGTTCGCCATTTGCCGGTCGTTAGCCCCCGCTTTGCTGTGAGGTCAGTCTATCTTGCATTTTGAAAATAAGTGTCATAGGCGAGGCTTATAACATTTTACCCCAGGAATTGGTGTAGGCTAGGCTTAGTAAATGTGGGTTTCGTCAGGACGTAGGTCTGCGTTTATCTGAAATATTTTTATAGGTTGAATTTTGAAGCGGGGTTCACAGTTCTGACTACAGGAAGGGTTTAATTCCAGTCACAAAGAACACAGTTCTCCAGGGGACTACGTCATTCAATGCACGTAAGAATTTTAACACTCGATGACAGTTACCGCGTCGGTCTTGACCGTTTTTTGAACGCTGGGGGTCGTGCGTTCTGATGGATATTTACATGCAGTATAAATTTTGTTTAAATTAACACCAGCCACGAGGCGAAACAGCGGACTCTGAAGAAGAAATGGCGTTGTTGGTAGAATGCGACTTGCAGAAATGCCGTGGTATTTCGTCAGGGATCCCGGACCCAAGATCTCAGTCCGGATTCTCGTAACGTTTCTGCAATATTTCCCCGCATTTAAAACTCGGCGCACTGTTGAGTGTCTTCGGCTAACCACCAGCACCACGTGACATGACTTTGGAGGAATAAAAGTTTAGGATTTCGTCGATTAATGCGTATTCTGTGCTCAGGAAGGGAACTCAAGTTCGGGCGATTCTGTTAGATTTTATCGTCATTGATAAAATATTAATGTCTGTGCAATTCGTCATGTGAGAGACGTCTTAACTGTTACGTTATTTCAATAACCTCTTGTACGGTGGCTTAGCTGTTGTGGAATTTATTATGGAAAGGGTTTCCTCAGGCACTCAGTTGTTGGGACGGCGGCTGAAGAGTTGGAAAATGGCGTCTTGTACTAGACGGACATGCGGGCGACAACGGAAGTATTTGCGTTTCGGGCTTTTGTGGGAGAAATTGTTTTATTTTGTTCAAACATAACGTTGCGCGTGTAGGTTCGATACATTTGATAGTTTTTTTTTACTGTCCAGAGCGACATCGAATTTCTTTTCTGAAAGAACAATTTGGATGAAGAGTAACCCCGGAGAAAATTTTTCAAAAATATTATGGGCTAACGTGGCCGAAAATTGATTCAGCCAAAAATGTTCTCTGTGGGTTAGGTTCGCCTGTCGTTTTTGTGTTGTGAAGGTGATTAAGTCGAGAAGAATGAGATGGACGGGGCATGTAGCGCGCATGGATGGGACAAGAGGTGTGCACCGGGTACTGGTTGGGAAGCCTGAGGAGAAGATACCTCTGGGGAGACCTAGACGTAGATGGGAGGATAATCTCAGGCGGGATCTATGGGAGATAGGAGTTGAAGGAAACTGGATTGTGTTGGCCCAGGACAGGGTTCGGTGGAGGGCTTTGGTTAGTTCGGTGATGAACCTTCGGGTTCCGTAAGCCATCTGGTTGGTTGGGTCCACTATTTGGGAAGCCTGAGGGGAAGAGACCTCTGGAGAGACCTAGACGTAGACGGGAGGATAATGTCAGGCGGGATCTATGGGAGATAGGAGTTGAAGGAGACTGGATTTTGTTGGCCCAGGACAGGGTCCGGTGGAGGGCTTTGGTTAATTCGGTGATGAACCTTCGGGTTCCCTAAGCCATCTGGTTGGTTGGGTCCACTATTTGGGAAGCCTGAGGGGAAGAGACCTCTGAGGAGACCTAGACGTAGATGGGAGAATAATCTCAGGCGGGATCTGTGGGAGATAGGAGTTGAAGGAGACTGGATTTTGTTGGCCCAGGACAGGGTCTGGTGGAGGGCTTTGGTTAATTCGGTGATGAACCTTCGGGTTCGGTAAGCCATCTGGTTGGTTGGGTCCACTATTTGGGAAGCCTGAGGGGAAGAGACCGCTGGGGAGACCTAGACGTAGATGGGAGGATAATGTCAGGCGGGATCTATGGGAGATAGGAGTTGAAGGAGACTGGATTTTGTTGGCCCAGGACAGGGTCCGGTGAAGGGCTTTGGTTAATTCGGTGATGAACCTTTGAGTTAGTTAGTTGGTCGTTTGTGGGTGGCGTCTGGACGTCATTCTAGAACAGGTATTCAGACCATCGTAAGGCAAGGGCAGCGTTTGGCGGGAATTGGTTGTTACCTCCAAGGGTGGCAAACATTGAGCCAAGAGCTACTGAGGATCTCATCAGGATGCCGACATCAGCGCAGAACAAAGTTCCTACTTACCTGAAAGGACATTAGGGACGTATCTCCGTGTACCGACTCTTACAGAGAGCTGCTGTACCGGCGACAGCCAGATTAAAATTAATTTATTTGTATTTTATTTAATGACGCGTTTTCAGTTTCTCAGATTATATGGCTTCGAATTATAGGATGGCACTGAATAATGAATTGGAAAGGATGTGAAAGGAAGTGGTCGTGGCTTAATCTAAGATAGTATCTCGACGTATGCCTGGATACCGATCCTTGGTATTCGGGACGTCCCGATGTAGTGGGAACTTCAAAAGGGGGCGAACGTTGTAGTAATTTTGGTGTTCTAAATGTCTTGTTAAAAATTCACCGATTGTGGGCACTGGTGAGGCAGGTTGTCGGTTGCTGAACTCACTTTCGAGCGATTGGAAACTCCAAAAAAAATCCTGTGCTCTCCGGTGACTGGAATCGGTGTTTTTGGATTTAGGATCGAATCTCGCTTAATAGACTTATCCGACTCACTGAATATAGCGGGAGTAATTGTGTGGGTAATAATCGCGTTGGTATTAAGTACGATTTGAAGTTTTCACGGTGGTAATTCCGAAGTTGGCTGTCGTCACCCTGATAATGGAGGCAGCAAGGACCTTTGAAACGTCGGTAAACTTTTACGAAACTAGGCGCTGTAAGGACACAGAAGACAGCCATCTTCACAATGATATTATTAAAGTATTATTTATTATTTCAAATGCCAGTCTTTAAAGATGGTTTAAAACAAAGTGTGAAGTATCCCCCCGGTTTGGGTATATTCAAAATGCGTAGGGCTGTTTACAAGGATACAGTTGTCAGCCTGGTTCTTGGCGCATTTTATGTACAAGATGAATTTTTATAAGCGAATCTCCCCTTGAAAGCAGGGATTCCTAGCGGTCCAGATCTGTTTTAGTATAGCCATTGTGTAATTTGTAATTACAATGCGTCTTATATGTTCGTATTTCCGCTCTCTCGTCTCTCTATCACATTCCTTGTTACGTCTGTATCAAAACGATTACCAGAGTCTGGCGTAACGTCACGTCCTTGTTAACATTCCTTTGTATTCGACAGGTCCGGGTTATAATCTCACCCCGGAAAGAGGCCATACAGACACAGGATTGTCGTGGTCTTTTCCAGTCGCTTCATAAAATGTCTGTATAATAGTGTACCTCGAGTTAGATGCCGATTTTAGTAGTGTTTTGTTTTTACAAAAATAGCTCTAATTACGACGTACAAGGTGGGGGTCAGATGGTCATTTATGACGCACGGGGAAGATGAGATATCTAAGGGTAATTTTAAAGTGAACTGGGTTTTGGCTGCATACAGGGCGGACAGAGCTTACTCTTACCTTCTTAAGGTGTACTCTTGATATTTATTTGTTTAATATTGTCAGTCTAATCACAATAAAATTCCTATTAAATATTAAAATATTGCTATAATTAACATTTAAATATTTAAAATATATTAAAATAATGTTCTCTATTCTATAGAACTGAAACATGTCGTGTGAAAAATGATGTTGTAATTGTAAATCGAACATTTCGATAGAGAACATTATTTTAATATATTTTAAATATTTAAATGTTAATTATAGCAATATTTTAATATTTAATAGGAATTTTATTGTGATTAGACTGACAATATTAAACAAATATATATTTATCACAATATGACGCAACTATATCATCTCGTATACTCTTGAATTAAGTGAGTTTGTGTTTGCAACAAGATGGAAGGAGTGTAGCGAACCCCTGTGATATCTTCGTATTTTGCGTCACACGGGGGGGGGGGGGTCGTGTGGAACAAAATTAACCCAAGGAGAAGGCGAGGAATCTGCTTTCACTTCTCACCCTGTTGTAGACGTGTAAACCCGCGTGCTTGAGGCTTGAGTTAGGCGCCTCATTGTCCATCGAAAGAAGATGAATTAGAAACCACCTGCAGATATTTCTGCTTACCTCCCGGACCGAAGGAGACTGAACCACCTTTTTCAATCGTCTGTGGCCATGAAGTCCTCGACCCTTATGAAAATGCACCTTTTCTCTGTCAAAAGATCTGATGTATCCTTAACTTAAGCTACTTTTTGTCGTAAAGACAAACTATTTCGGTGCGGGGGGACGTGAGGTGTGTTGCCTTCGGCCAAGGAGGCACGAGCTTAATAATTAAACCGCCTTAATCCCACGCTTCTAAAAAAAAATATTTAGTCGAATTGGTATCAATTTCAGGCCATGCGTTCTGGTTTGCCTTCCCATTACATCCTTTATCTCTTAGTAATTCCTTGTCAGGAACTTTTCCCGCAAAAATTCTATATTCTCCGCATTTTGACACCTTCGGGGACACGTGTCCAAATATTTTCCTGGATTTTAATTTGCTTGCCCGGAAATTCCGGTACCGTTCTATTAATTACCGTTGGTCTTCTCACGGGTTGTGGACGCTTACGTTCGTGCAGTATATTTTGAGAAACGTGCTGCCTCGATCGTCAGTGTTGTTACTCAGAAACGACGCTACAGACCCACAAGTCCACGCGTTGTCGTCGGAGATCGTCATCGTCTCTGCCGCCCCGAGAAAAATGTCTGCTCCATTTCGCTGTCGTTCTTCCCTGATGTGTATGCAGCCCGCACGACGCCCGTGTATAAGAGTTTGCGTGCGTGTGGTATGGGCAGGTACGAGTGGCGGCCATGTTTGCCGGTGGGCGCGGCAATGCGAGTTGTATCGACCAGTGGATGCAGCTCACAGCTGATTCTCGACCAATCGCTGATTCGGACGCTCGTTCACCACCGCTGAATGAGTAATTACGGCGAGTATCAACCCAATACGGGTCTTAGTAGGGGGCTGTGTAGTCTGGAGAATCGCGTACCCCACCGAGGCAGGTTCCATCGGCGGCACTGGGAGTCGAAACCCGTTTTAGTTTTATTGAATGAATTGAAGGACGGCGTATGAATTGCATCTTGGGAGAAGGAAGGAGTCTCTCTCGCCTGGGAATGCAGACGGACATACGGTCGTGTTTTGTAAGGGGGGAGGGGGTGGTTTTTAAGGTTTGAACGCGAGTTTCCCCTCTCCCGCCAAAATATCTGGGAGTACACGCAGAAAGATTCTTCTGAACGTCGAAGCAGGGGTTTTTTTTGGGTTTTTTTTATCAGAATACTTGGTTGAATGAGATTGTGTCCGGTTCATTGTAGTTTGCAGACGAACTCCTCCACACCCGCTCAGTTAGGACATAAATTCCGCTGGTTTTATTGGACCCAAAGATTTGATTTACAATCGACCCTAAAATGAGGCCAACGAATCCAGTACGTACCCTCCCGCCATATTTTTGTAGGGCTAATATTATTTTTCTGTCATCCGTTATCATCCCCGCGTTCTACGAGACTTTCCCAATCTAATTCTCCTTTCAGTTCGCTCGTTCACAACCCAATTACGCGATCTGTTTTTTTAAGGCTACTAATAACCACATACGTCATCTCGCGAGGAGATATATTCCTCCGATGTTCTCCAGACAGAGTTTGAGCGCGAATATTGTAGAGGGCGTAGGCCCTTGATGGAATTAAAGGCAGAATCTGGTCTCGTCAACATCAGATTCTGACTGAAATTCACAATTTCCGTTGTTTCGTGTGCCCGCTCAGTGTCCACCGAGAAAGTCGTGTTTTAGAGGCCGTTTCGGCCAATGGGCTCTTAGTATGAGTGCACGGGTTCAAGACTTCTGACGGGTAACACTTGGTGTAGGACTCGCGCCGAGAGAGAAGGGTAAGTTACTAACCTGGATAATATTTTAATCTGTGGAAGGATCACGCAGCTGATGATGGCGAAGCTGCGAGATGTTAAATTTTTAATCGTGTTCTGGGTTACGATGCCACGTGGCCTTGTATTTAGACGCCACCTTCAAGGCTGTACGGCGTCATGACGCAGACAAGTCACGATTCTTCATTTGCGACTGTTACGAACAGCTGATAGAAATTATTAAGGTTTCTTGTCGTGATTTGGCAAAACGAAAATCAACTCTCACGGTTAGACACTCCTGTGCGATATAAGAACGCGGTCTTGGCTCTCTCTTTAATATTACCCTGTTTCTTTCTCTCTCTCCAGGCAAATGTCGTAGCGGTTAGAACGCCGGCCTTGTAATCCTGGGGTCTCGGGTTCGATTCCCGGCGGTGACCGAATTTATAACTTGTGTTGGGCAAGGCCGTGGTCTAGGCAACACGGAGTTTTCCTCCGTGGCATCCCAACAATTACTCCATTCACACACAGAAGAAGGCAATGGCAAATCACTTCTGGATCATCTGCCAAGAACGTATATGAACAGGTCCCAGTCCGAGAAAAGGATGGAAGGATCCTGTTCATATGGACCTGTCGTCAGACAGAAAACTAAATAAATAAAAAATAATAATAAGGTTTTATTTAAAATTGTTAATGAAGTCTCACTTAAGGGCCATTGTTTTATCATTAACAGACCCGTAGTGTATAGGGCCCCCAGGACCTCCCGATTTGAGTCGTGAGGCATCAAAACAGGCTCGAGATTGCGTTGAACGTGTTGATATAAACGAAGCAGACGAAGGCTTTGTTTGTGTCAGGCCATAACTGAAGGCTTGGTTGCAGTGTGTACTACGAGCCACTGCATTGATCGGCAAACTTCGTGAGAGATCGTGGTGCATCGTGTTCTGGCGGGATTGGGGCCAAGGATGCCATTTTGCTGTGTTCTCTCTCCGGTTTTCAGATGCCAGTAATATCTTCACAAAGACTGGAAATCACAGGGACCTCGGAAGGAGTGGGGCAGTGATAAGAGAAACATATTTTACAGATTGGTTTAGGGCTGTGAAAAGTGCGGTGAATTTTGATTCTGTCCCAAAGTATAATTATTTGGGTTTATCAGTTGTCGGGATAAAATTAGATGGGTCTGATGGACGTTTCGGAGACTAAGATATCTGTCCTCTTCAGGTGTAATTATAAACCCCTAGTATTGGCGAAGGAAGAATAGGGATTACAGAACATGATGGATAAGTTAGTGGAAACAGGTGGAGAGTATGGAATGGAAATCAAAATTGAAAAACCAAAGGTAATGAGGATAGCACCGAGAGCAGAACCATTGAACGTTGTAATTGGAAACCAACAGATGGAGAATGCGGGGCACGAGGGACGCTCTATGCACCAAGGAAGGCGAGGGCAGCCTTCGTCAAGAAGAGGATACTTCTCACTAGCAAGTTGGGCTTGGAGATGATGAAGAAACTAGTGAAGTGTTACGTATGGAGCAGAGACTTGGACACTCAGGAAGAAGGAACAGAAATACGTGGAGAGTTTCGAAATGTGGTGTTGGAGAAGAATAGAGAAGATCAGGTGGACGGATCGAGTGACCAACGAAGAAGTATTGAGGAGAGTCAACGAGCAAAGAAGCATTCTGCAGGCGATTACACGAAGGAAAGCTAACTGGCTGGGACATATTATGAGAAGGAATGGATTAATGAGTGATATCATCGAAGGCCAGGTTGAAGGAAAGAGAGGACTGGGAAGAAGATTGATACAGTTAACCGACGATCTTAAACAAGGAAATAAGATGACGTTCCAGGAATTAAAACGAGAAGCCGAGAATAGGGACAACTGGAGAGCTCTTTTTGGGCAGAGCAATGGACCTGTCGTAAGACAGAACACTTAATAATAATAATCTCTCGGCGCTGGATGGAAGTAGGCAGACACCTTCACGGTTAGCAGTTTTATTAATCAGAAAGTTCCTCTGTGACCTACCGGAGAGGTTAATTAGACTCGAAATTAGGGGAACGTCCGCATTCCTTCGGGGAATCGAACCGTTGTCTATCCCGTTACGTTGGAGACGGTACACAGCTTTATCGGTTACTGGTTTCATGCGAGGTTAGGTTAGAAATAAACTTGTGGTAGTTGTACTACGCTAAATTGTTTTGAAAACGCTGATGCAAGGAATCGTGATGACAGCGGGCCGCCATTGGATAGCTTATCCTGTGCCCGTCCACATCGTCACAGTCAATTTCAGTGGTCTTCCTTACTTCCAAATTGTCTCTTTTCTCTCTAGGTTTTCGTCCCGGGAGGTCATTGTGATTTTTCTAGAGGGCACACACACGCACTCCGAACGATATTAGAACCGCGAAATGTTAGTAGGACCGTTATAATCTAATATTTTATCACGCAACAGATGGACGAGTTAACGAGGCGTTAAATTTCTCAAAGATCGTCTTTGGATGATGCGTAGGCCTACACGTTTATTGTTGTGGTTCCTGATTCCTTGAATTAATCGCCCACTTCAGAAAGAAATGTGAAAAATTGAGTGTTGGGTACGTTTACAACTCGTATTATTACAAAAAATGCAATGCAGATTAGGTAGTAAGTGTTTTGTCATTTTACGCGCCATATTATACACCCTGCAGATAGAAGAGGAAGGCCAGAGTGGCTTTATTTACCATCACGCGCCACGTGTCCCATTACAGTTTAAACTGTTCTCTTGTTTTGACTTTTTTCGTATTTTAATTCGTGTACGTCCGTCCCCTCCTCAGGAAGCATTTATACGCCTCAATGATGTGAGTCCAGTGACCTTTCACCTTTGTGCCATTGCGTAGGCTAATAGTTCACCGGATGATGACTTCGTTTCTGCTAGTTTATCTTAATTATTTCCGTTTCTGGTGGTCGATAACTTTTTGTGGGAAAATCCTATTGCTGGATATTGTTTTTTTTTGTTTAATATGGGCTACTTGATATACGACGTTTCGGGAATTGTCTTATTTCGATCGCGTTCCGAGCTCTGCTTATCTTATAGGAACAATATCAGACTGTCGTAAAATACCTGTGTTGATCGAGGAAACTTATGCTGTTCAGAAGTTAATTTCCCGATGTGGATTCGAAAACTGTGATTCCCGTAAGTAAAGAATTCTTCCGCTTTGTGTGATTGCAGGCAGATGGTGGGGCGCCTGGTGCTGGAGACTTTGCCTGCCGTGGTTGACGACCCTCACGACGTGGCGGGTGTCATGGCTGTCGTCAACAAGCTTGCCAGCGACCCTGGTGAGTAGAAGTGCTACCATAGCCTTGGTCTCTAAGGCAACCAGTGTCTGTTTCCGGTCTGTTACTGTGAGGTAAAGAAAGGAACGAAGTTACCGGCTGTGGTCAGCTTGACCGTCGTGACCCCCCTTTCGGGTTGTCTTGCGTAAATACCAAGGCGGTTTCGCCTTGCCCTCCGTGGCCAGCCTTTATCCACCAGACTGGAAGAGAAAGGACGCGGATAAACATCCATGCCTTCGGTGGGACTCGAACCCACGGTCACAGCAACGAGAACGATGCCTCAGACCGCGTGGCCTGTAAGAAGCCTCAATGAAACCCTTGGAGTCGTAAAATGTAGAAGATGCAAAGCTTTTCCTCTCCAGACGCTACCGGAGTTGAGATTCCAGGTCCCCGCATCGACAGACATCTTCACAGCTTTTGTTCTTTTAGAAATATACCATGACAGTACATTTTCCGGCCAGCAGACTTTGCTCTTCGGTGTAGCTTCTAGTTTTGTGTTGGGATAGAACATGTGCTCACCGCCTATTCTGAGAGCCTTAGGTGTTGGTGTGGGGCAAAGCTCCCCTACCATAAGCCCTTTGTTGTTACTTGCGACCTTTGGGGGGGAGGGGGGGCCACGGGTTCCTAAGCAGCCGCCCTTGAAGAATGTTGTTGCATTCTCTTCAAGCGGGTTATTGTCATCGCGCAGAAAAGACCAACTTCGGAAGTTCGAGCGGAAGATTTTGGTGTTGGCGCAACACGGGACGAATGTTTCAGAAGTACGTTGTCATATAAGGAACTATTAAGAAACACTTGGAGAGTTGTAAATTGTCGACTCTGATGAAGCGACTGGTAGGACCATTGCGTTAACACGGCACCTGGAAGAAGGTATTGTAGCAGGTTACGAGAAGACGGAGGGAGTAATGAAAATGATGCGAATAGCAGTGACATTTTGCAGAATTCTTGGTTCTACAGTATGTCGTTTAACAAAGCTATCTACCTAACTAGATGGCTTACCGAACCCGAAGGTTCATCACCGAATTAACCAAAGCCCTCCTGGGCCAACAAAATCCAGTCGCCTTCAACTCCTATCTCCCATAGATCCCGCCTGACATTGTCCTCCCATCTACGTCTAGGTCTCTCCAGCGGTCTCTTCCCTTCAGGCTTCCCAAATAGTGGACCCAACCAACCAGATGGCTTACCGAACCCGAAGGTTCATCACCGAATTAACCAAAGCCCTGTCCTGGGCCAACAAATTCCAGTCTCCTTCAGCTCCTATCTCCCATAGATCCCGCCTGAGAATATCCTCCCATCTACGTCTAGGTCTCCCCAGAGGTCTCTTCCCCTCAGGCCTTAACAAAGCTACCTTCATTACATTAATGTTTCATGTGGTGATCTGTCTATTGGCGTCGTGTGGACTTTAGGTACGTTTAATATTTTCGTAGAAATATCTCGTCCCGATCGCAGAAACCCATTACAATAGGCGTTCCGGCATTTGTATTTGCAATGCGTAGCTTTTAAGGTACTTGCTTAGAAGTGGGCCTGCTTCTAAGTTATGGTGTGCAATGCTAGACGGAGATTATTCCTAGGGGTCTGGGGTTTGTAACATTTCAGATGTGACAGCGACCTTCTTGTTATAATGGAGGCGAAATTCGAAAATGTTTTGAACGCGGGTTTGTAGGACTCGTCGCGTTGAAAGGGTTTTCTTCTCGGCTGTTCGGGTTGTGCTACCAGCTCTTTGGTGTTATTTACGGTCGAGTCGTGTAGCGTCACGCACGTGTCCATTGCAACATTCCGGCACACGTGGTGTGGCACGTGGCACAGCTCGACTTACCAGGAACTGAACCCACGCCCCGTCCCCCCGCGTGTCTATATATAACTTGTCGTGCCCCATTCATTCGCCGAGGTGCAGCAGACTGGCTCTCTCTCTTTATATGTGTTTCATCCTACCTATCCGTCTTCTTACGAAAGGTTTACGTTTCTTGGGAGTCTTTCGTTTAGCGAAAATATAATTGCCAAATAACCCTTTAAATCCCGGTGGTTAGTGTTTGTCCCTGCTGCCTCAACAGTCAGTAACTGGTTTCATGTTATTTTCGTCGCAAAACAGATATTAATTCCTTAAACAGCGTTGGACATTTGATATTTGTAATGACGTGGTGTTTTCTTTGAGGTACGGATTGATTTAAGCAAAAAAACGCGATAATCTGAGTTTAAGATCTAAAATCTTTTATGGACAGAATCACAGGAAGATTTTTGTCTAATATATAATTAGTGTTTATCCTATCTACTTGTTTGCTAAGCCTTTGGCTTGGAGCAGCGAAACGTCGCGTATCTACCATTTGTACTTTGTATGTATAAAATATAAATAAGTATCTTTTAAGTTTAAATGTTCTCGCATAGTTAATAGATTTTGGATCAAACTCAAGGAAATGTAATATTTTAATTAATGAACATATTTAAAGTATATTACACGATAATAAAAGACGGATAATTATAAACGTGAAATAGAAAATTTTTCGGTTTGAGGTAGATTCATATGAAATTGTCGCGGCCAATCAATGCCATAAAGCATCTACATCCCCCCCTCAACCCCTCACGATGTGTTAAATGGAGGTTGGTGAGCCCCCATGACTTGGACAATATTTTAGTGTGCCGCGAGTGTAGAAAGGTTGAACTACGCTGTCTCGTGGGAAAAGGACAAAGAATCGGAGTAGTGCAGGGTTGAAACTTGCAGCTGTAGGGGGTGAAGACTGCAGATGGTACAACCCTCTGGGGGTCGCAGACAGCTGCGGCGAGAGATGGTCGCTGCTTCTCCCGGAACTTCGCAAGGTAGCAAACCAGGGCAGCCAGACACTCTCTTCAGGAGTGGGGCAGGATGTTGAAACTTCCGATGATGACAGCTCGCGAGGGTAATGCTACGGCGATGGCTGACGAAACGATGAAATGTGTGTATGAGGAGTGATTTTCGCCCGTCAGATGGTTGCAGATTCAAATAGCTACTGTTCCCGTTGACTGAAAGATTTGTTGGTTTTCTCTTGGTACGTTTGTTTTAAAATAGCGACAGCTTCCTTCCTTATCCATTCCAGTTCATGAGTCTCATTCTGTGGGTGACAAAACCCCTCGGTCGCGTTGTCGGCCATGGGTTTTTTTTAAAGGTTTTTCCGATCTCTTGACAAGTTACGCCTCATGCCTTCTAGGGTACCCCCTTCGATGCCTTTCCCAATTCACCAGTCACATCATTTACGTGTACTTTTGCCCCATAGGGTCTAATCCCCGCCGTTGAAACAGCTTCGTCCCAAATATTAAAGAATCGAGAAGAACTGAAGTAGTGCTGCCATCTCTTTGTGTACCGCTAGAGACTTTTGATAATTGTGCTGTTCGTTGTTGTAGTACGTCTCACGACCGCTGCGTGTCGTCCACTAACGGGCGCTCTCGAATTTGGGAGTAGGCTATCGTTTTATCACGTTTTTTGTGTGTTATTTAAACTTTGTCGTACGCAAGGGGTCACCTTTTGGACAATGCCCTGGGTTCATATTCTTGAATTTGATACTGGCTTTTGAATGTTAGTGTACTCCAAAGGCATTGTGGGTACTGATCACTAGAACACTGGGGTGGTCCAGAAATAGGCTTCTCCTTCTTGTTTTACGCGGTCGGTCACTTCCTGTCCCTTGGTATAGGGTGCCCTGTAATTCACGTATATACTTGGTTGACTGATGACCTCTGTTCTGATGTCTGTGGCCTTACCGATTTATTAGTGACCTGTTTTCTGGTTTCTGCCGTCCCTTAGCAGCATCCAGAAACGGAATCCTGAAGCAGGAACCAACGAAAGATGCCGTGAAGGTTCAGTAAATTCTTTATATACCTTGAAGTAATTCGTAGAACGGGGAGGGGTTTACCGGATTACGAACGCCGTTAATTTCTTGAACGTTGCTACAAAGCGTACTGTGAAAATCATAGCCGTAGAAATCGAGATACGCGGAAAAGAAAGAACTTTATCGTACAACATCCTGCTCTAATGCGGGAAGAAATTAAGTATATACCAGACATTTTCGACACGTGCGTTCCTCCCGGGTGACCATGAACGAAACCCATCGTGGGTCTTGATTTGACGGCGAACCTTCCGCAATGCTCGCGACATCGTTAAGAAATCGCGTTTTCTGGTATCAGAGCGACACAGTTTTATATACGAGGTGCGATCGGAAAGTTTCTAGACTGCGCCTATAAAAACCCGTACACTTATCTCAGGTATTAAATTCATCCATCACCCTCGAAGTAGTTCCCCTGGGAGTGAACACAACGATCCCAGCGCCGCTGCCAAGCCTGGAAGCATCCCTGGAAATCTTTCTTTGTCAGCCTGTCAAGCACCATCTGCGATTCTGCCTGAATCTCTTCTATCGTCTCAAATCTTCTTCCCTTTAGCTGAATTTTCATCTTTGGGAAGAGGAAGAAGTCACACGGCGAATAAGGAGGGTGCGGGATGACGGCCATGGTGTTTGAGGTCAAAAACTGCCGAACTTTGAGGGCGGTGTGCGCTGGCGCGTTGTCATGATGCGTCGCATGTGGAGTTCTTCCTTTAGAATCAGCTGACAGGTCCCATAGCCTATCCCAACAATGTCGCACAAGTCGTTGATGGTACGACGTCGATCTTCGTGAATGGCCTGCCGAATCTTCGTAACATTTTCGGGCGTTGTGCTCGAAGATGGTCGTCCAGAACGCTCGTCATCATCGACAGAGGTTCGGCCATTTTTAAAACGTGAATGCCACACAAAAGTTTGTGCACGACCCATTGCGGACTCCCCAAATGCTTGCTTTAGCATTTCATAGGTTTCCGTAGCCGTTTTGGCGAGTCTTTGGCAAAATTTGATGCACACGCCATTCCGAAATCGCAGGAGGGTCGGTGTAATGCACTACCAAAACGCCCGTAACTAAGAAACAAATGCTAATTCGATGATGCCGGCTGGCACACTGATTCACTATGAATGTAGGCCGCACCCCCTAAAGGCAGAAGCTCGTACTACATCCGGTTCGCCCGCTATTGACACAGTCTTGAAACTTTCCGATCGCACCTCGTAAATATTACACGGGCTCGACAAAACACAACTAAAGTCAATCGAGAGTCTGCTAGATCTTTGGCTGTGGACGGCCGTTTGACCTCACGCTTTGGGGTGGGTCATACGCCGAGAACAGAGTTTATGAAGCCTATGTCTCGTGCCTTTCAGTTCACTGTCAGTTACAGGACTTTGTTGGATCAGGCCTCGTAGAATGTCCAAAACAGTGGGTTAAATGTATTTGTAATGTAGTTCAATTTAAATTCCACGTGTCAGATTGTGTTGTTGACATCGCACTAAAAATATTCTGCACGGTCGTCATGCTATTTTAAGTTTTCTTAGGAAAATTAAATCTAGGGTCTTGGCCTTTATAAAAGTTGCGTGCCGTCTATGAATCCTGTATCCCGATATTAATCTCTTGAGATCCTCCAGAGCATGGAATTAGTGTTTTCTCGCGTGTAAACGTCGTATTGTTTCCTTGATGACGATTAGACGGAAGTATTCAGTGACGTCGCTTTCTGTCTTGTTAAAACCTGATACATAGGTGTTGTTTATAATTGTTTAATTTTAACCGTCTAATCACAATAAAATATTTTATTAAATATTAAAATATTATTATTACAATTAACATTTAATTTTAAATATTAAATGTTAATTGTAATAATAATATTTTAATATTTAATAAAATATTTTATTGTGATTAGACGGTTAAAATATTTTAAATATTTTAAATATTAAATGTTAATTGTAATAATAATATTTTAATATTTAATAAAATATTTTATTGTGATTAGACGGTTAAAATTAAACAATTATAATCATCACAATATGACGCAACATTATCATCTCCTGATACATAGGCTTCACGCACGAGTCCTTTTTCCAGGGTTCGTCATTTTTCCCGTGACGGACAAGTATTAAGTTTAAAAATTACGGTAGATAAAGTGTAGTTAGCGGAAAATCCAAATGGGGGTTGTTATATCACGAATAGATTTGTAATTTGTGTTCTCGTATCGAGACGTCTCCAAAAAATTTTGGTTTGAGCTCACTGCTTCTCACAAAAATGTCATTCGTAAGGATTAGAAAATTCTGCTTTTGGTGTGTACCCGAGCCTCGTATTTAATGTGATATTTGTTCTGTGGACTTGGAATTCCTAGGCGTCGGACGGATACTGAGTTTATAGTTGGAAATCACAGCGTACTTTCGCAATCACCACTGACTAATGATTATGAATATTTTCAAATCATCGCGGATACCTTCAAACTCTTTCAGAGGGCTCCAAGGCGCCCACTTATATATAAATAACACCCCTAAGTAGACCCAGTTGATAATGAATTTTTACGCAATTTGAATGAGAACGCAGATAAATTCGCCCGGAGACTCAACTTTCGTATTATTTATGTATAATAATGTAGATAAGACTATTTACAGTCACGCTGTTAACTCGTTTTTGTTATAGTAGAGTTGTTTTACAAGTGAAATTTCCGAAAATACTAATCCAGATGACCTCGCTGTCCATTTATCCACGGAAAGAGACGGTAAACTTATTTACACGGGGGAAAATGGGTGATCCCTCGACTGGAAGCTCTCAAAAGTCGGTGCAGAACATGGGAACCCGCAGGATTCTGCAATTATTGATTTATCACCAAGCGAAAATAAAACCTTTGGATGTCGAATGGACCTGGTTTGCAGTTTGCCGCATTTACAGGGTAATCTTTGCGTCACGGATCTTAAGTGAATGGCGTATAGTCGTTGACGGTGTCCGGCTACTTTTACAGAAGATTCTTGTGCCTACTACTTCTAGTAGGCCTGTACGTGGCATTGATTCAAAATGGCGGTCCTCGGCAGCCAAATAACGGGGTTTACAATTTCTACCAGGGTGTTAATTTCTCTCTCTCTCTCTCTCTCTCTCTCTCTCTCTACGTCTGCGCTAAACTGAGAAATGGATTTCGATGCAAATGTGTTTTTTTTTTGGAACCACGCTGTAAGTTGACGAGCTAATTTAATTTTCGTATAAGTTTAAAGGCTGCTTTGCGTGAAGTCAGAAGATCAACTTGTCCCCCCCCCCCCCAGAAATTGCTCATTAACATGATTAAACTTAATCGTGCGTTGTTTATTTTAATCCGACTGTAATATTAATCTATATGCCCAGACGCCCAAGTCTTTCGCAGTCTGTGGCAAAACCCCCCCCCCCCCCTGCCATCACAGATACACACCCTCGCAACACTGTAGGACTTGTTTCCGGTACACATGTTGTTAAGACGCCATTACCTTCCTGTCTGCAGCGGAAAACAGGAAGCCCCGTCCCTTCTCCCTTCCCAGACAACAGAAATATCACATACCTTAGACCCAATGCCGGCGGAAGGCGACATCTTCGTGACGGATTGACAAACGAGTCCCCTTCATACCTACTAGCAGCTACGTTCGGAAATATCTGTACTGAATCGCATTATATTATGCTTCCTTAACCTTTAAAGCCGAAGTGGTAACAATATGTACCACCTGTTCTAACAGTGGATCACTGTAAGCAGTGTCCATTCCCCCAAAAAAGCATTAACGAGTTGATATTTGTTTTACCAGTTGCTTAAACAGCTGACTTATCGCCCGGATGATGGAGGCAGCAAGGACCTCTGAGACGTCGGTAAACTTCTATACCATATTGTACGCCGTGGAAACCTTAAATCCTGCTCGGTTGATGTTTGTAATGGTGATAGCGTTTTCTTTGCGGTACGGACTGAATTTTTTAAATTTATAGGGTTAAATTAAATAATTTACTTAACCATGAAACTGTTGAGATAGTATAGCTGCGTCATATTGTGATATTAATTAAAATAATTATTATATTTGTTTACCGTCAAATCACAATAAAATAGTATATTAATATTTATATTATAATATTTTATTGTGATTTGACGGTAAACAAATATAATAATTATTTTATGAAACTGTTGTTTACTTACAAGTTTTGTGTGTCATAATTTATATTAACTTTCCGCCTAATTGATATTCAAGATAATTGAAAGCCTGTAACCTGGTCTGTGATGTTAGGATATCATCGTTAAGCGTTTTTGGAGTTGATATTTTATATTAGATGCAGATGATTGGTGGAGTATACTCTTGCAGATAATCTTCTGATGTCATCGGCAAAAAGGGTTGTGTTGTCAATATAATAGTTTCGATGGGGTTTCTGTATTGCTGTTCTGTTACGACGTGGTCTAAATGTAATTTAGTGGCACTGGTCACCGTTTTCGTAATCCTCGTTTCATCAAAATCCTCCAGGCTTAATGTTCTTACGACGTGTGGAGTTGGTTGATCCAGTCGTCCAAGGTCCTTCTTGTCCCAGTGGTTTTTATCGAGTTATTGGCGTGAGAGATCTCAAAAGTATTACGTCTTCGAGTTTGTTCGCTGTATATGAACTTTGGCCTCTGTTGTCGAGGTTTTGTGAATCATTCGGATAGGAGGCCTTATGAAACCTCGACTAAAAGTCGTCATAGAAAAGAAATTTAGTCGAGAGCGATGGCTTTTAATTTCATTTACTTCAGTGTTCATGAAGACAGAATCTTTGGTGTCAACTCTGTAGAGAATTTTCTAAATCGTTAATGCGACCTGTGATGGAGTTTTTGTCGTAAGATAATCGAACCATCTGCCTCGTGGCAATAGAGAAAAATGTTTGTTTGCAGAAAAGTAAAGTAGGACTTAGTAAATCTTCTCTCTCCTTTTGAAGACGAGGTCCGCGTGATTAATATTTAGAAATTCAGTTATTGTATCAAAGAAAACACTGGGGGTCTTTATTATAAAGATGAATTGGTTGTTTGTCCTAATCTCGCGAAACACGCCAATGAACTTTTATATTTTTTTTTTTTCAAAATGAATTTATAAATTATTAAATCAGGTGGTACATGTAATTAGGGTTAAGATCTACAGCTTTCGTAAGACACGTTTTTCTACGTGTTGTGCATATAAGGGCGTTGTTACGTGTTTTGACTTAGCGGCGTTGGATTATTTCGTAGCAAGTGAGCGGCGAAGAACACAGTTCGATCTGTGTTGTCTAAATGGATTACGTTGGCACTTCTGTGGCAAGCATGTGAGGTTCGCCGTGGAAACGAAAGCGAAATCCCATCAGGAAGAAACGCGAGGGGTCAAGGAACGCGTTTCTTGTGCACTTCGCCCCCCTCTCGTTCCTGACCTGGCAACGCGATATCGGTAATCGATAGGGAGCCTGCGAGCTGGATGGCGGGGTGGGGTCTCTCTCTCTGTATGTAACAGCCCCATCTCTCGGCTGGAGGCCACTCTCTGCGTTTCAACGATGATCGTGTTGCTGTAGTCCCGTCCGTCTCTGGCTCCACGACGACCTCCCGACACGAAATACGACAGAAAGACTTTTATCCTTCGACTCGTAATCTCGCGGGCAACGCTTCGTAATCGTTTCCGTGGTTTTCCTCCGTACAGTGCCTTACGTGGTTCGACGAGGTCAGTGATATACTGACGTATCAGCAGAATCGTTACGTATTTTTGCCCAGCTTCGGAGTTCGCCTCTTCTAATCACGTGTCCGTGTCTATTTTTATAGTTTTTTTATTCTTACATTTAATTGTTTTGGTTCTATATGAGATCAGTCGCTAGGATTACAAGAATTTGCTTAGTCTAGTGGTAATTTGAGAACATTGTAATGAAACTTTTTCTTGACAGAAATTGGCTGACTTTTCACACGTTCGATGAGTCGTCTCCCTGATGATGGAGGCATTACTCATATCTGAAACGTAGGTCAGTTCCTTCCAGAAGGCAGTAATCTTCGCTTTGAAATTTGTCGGGTCAGTGTAAATCTGTAAGTTGGAAGGGGTCTTTGGAAGTCTTCTACGTTCAGAGACCCACAAGTGTTTTGACGTCCGGTAGACATTAATTATTTTAATCGGCGGGCATTTTGTTTTGTAATGTCTCGCCTTACAGGGAAATTTTCACTCCACCAGTTCACATTTACCTTTCGCAGGATCTTAGTAGAGGACTGCGTGCTGTGTTCCGATGTTCCTATCCTGTGCGTATTTTAAACTGCGTTTCTAAACAAGAAATATTTTGTTTTCTAGCAAAAAAAGATTGCTTTCTAGACATGTCGTCGTCATGAACTGTGCAATGCGCACTTGAGATTCTTGCGAGCTTAAATCCTACATTGAGACAGCCACCGGAAAATGTAATATTTCACCGTCCAGAAAAATTGATCCACAACAACTGGTTCCCTTACTTTATTAAATTGCATTGAAGAAAGGGTGGGAAGAGAAGATAATTCAATAGTCCACACCACGAAGACGGATAATCCATCACTACAACATACTTCGCAAGCAAGCGACTGTCTCTGTAACAGGTGTTAGAGTAAAAATGTGAAAGGCGTGTTTTTAAATTTTTATATAATAATTTGAGAACACGCTGTATATCTTCGTAATTTGTATTTCACCACGGTAAACCTAAAGAGAATGAGATTAAACTTTGGGGCTGTGGGTATTAAAATTTTGATGGCCGAACATTACGTAAATAATATTTAAATGCTTGGTCTGAATCGCAAAGAATCAATGCTGTTTAAAAGGAGAATGTAGTCTCTGTTTAATCCGAGAATCTTACGAAATCTGAAGACACACAAAATGGTTGGTTGTTTAAGCGCGGGGTTGGTAGGCTTTAAGGGTGAATTAATTCATACGAGTGGGGATTAAGGTCTAGTGAAGGCTGTCGTGAACACGGTATTGAACTGTCTCGTTTTATGTTCTCACGGCTATCAGAAGCGTCGATTATGATCTGGGTTGGGATGCCGTGTAATTGAGTACTGCTGTTTCGTAGGAAATGTTTTTACTAGGCTTTTTTTCCTGTCATCGGTACATTCTTGTCTGTGCCAGACGTCACCGAGACAAGTACGAAGCAAAATTTCGAAAACACTTATAAAAATTTTGTGTGTTGGTAACAGTAGGTGAAAAGTGCGCTCTAAGTTGGTTTTAGATGAATGACTGTCATTAAAATGTTTGGGCCAAAGTAAATTAGGTTTTTTTTCTTTAAAAAGTTGGCAATTAGTGAGATATTTAATGATTGTCCCATCTTTTGTGAAAAGCATTGGGTGTATTATAAATATTTGTAGGAAACAATAAAGCTGTACATAATTTTGTTGAAAGTCTTTCCTTAAGCCGCCGTATGAAGAACACTTGAAGGGGAGTACAATATTAAAATGCATGTTGGAAAAGTCGTGACGATTTGAAGTAGCCAAAGGTGTCCACTGTCTCATACGATTGTGTTTTCTGAGTTAAATAAATCTGTCGATGGATGGCTGTCTTCTGGTATGTTGCCTGGGGCAGAAATTTACCGAGGGGTGCTTTTTACCTACATAATCAGGGTGACAAGCCAAAAAAAAGCCATGTTTATACTTACCTCAATTTATCTGCTTTCGGTATTAGCGAAGTCTAATTTCGTGGTTATGTCATCTCCCAGGCGGTATAGGTTATGTATGGGAGGCGAAGTGCATCTTGGGAAAAATAACTGACAATCGTACCAATGGCGGGCGGGAGCTCTCTGGTGTGGTTCTAGTAACTTACGATCACCGCAGAGTTGGCGCCGTACTACGTACGGGTGTTGAGTCGCTCGCTGGGATGCTGGGAGTATTGATCCGAGCAGCTGCTCAATGAACACGCCCCACCCATTTCCCGCTCGTTCGGTCGCGTCCCCCCCCCCTCCTGCCCTACGTGCCTTCTGTCGTACGTTCACTACACTTCACGGACCATCCCTAGTGTACGCGCGTATGTGCCACATGCAGGTCACCATTCAGTGGGATTTACGGAAATAAAGCTTCTTGTACCTATTGGTTTGTAGGAAGACTTTTCTGAGGGGTTAAAGTGGACGGAGCATGAGGTTGGTTGCTTGTTATTTAGTGTCGAGGCCTGTAGTATATGATTTGAGCGTTGCCTCCAAACACACACACGTCCCCATGGCTTAATGCAAGAATATTTGTATATTTGCGTGATTTTTGGGAAAGACAAAATGTCTGTAGATTAGTTCCAGAAAATACGATGTTTTTCTTTTTTCACGGGAAGAACTGCGATTGCCCCCACAGAATTAAAGATTTTTAAGTTTTCTGTTATGTGTCCAGTGTCGTCTCTTGTTTGTCAGTCCTGACACTACAAATATCTAAAAACAAGGGTTCTTAGCTCACAGGCTGCACATTGTAGCTAAAAATTAAAAAGAATGAGGTTATGTCTTACTGATCGACTTTTGTTTGTCTTGGGGTTTCAATAAAGGTGTCGTTTCATAACCTTGTGGCCCATGAGTTGTTCAAGGTCAAATGTGATGAATATCTGGAAAAAAAGATTAAAAAACTGTTCTTACTGTGTTATATTTTCAACCGGATTACCAGCTATTATGTCTGGGGAAACTTTTCGTAATTTTTCGTGTGCATGAGTCCAGAGAAGGAGATCGCAGGCCAGCTTGATGCCTAAGTGGCCAGCAGAGGGAAGGGTTTGTTGCAGGAGGAAACTAAAATTCTACATCCATGTTGTGGCGAGGATGTTCGAAGTTCCAATGTAGTTGTTACCTGCAAAATTCAAAGGCGGTTTTGAAAATATTGTTTCTTGCAAAGGGCGAATGTTTCCCACATGGATTTTTACCAACAATCATAAACCTTCGTAGATGGATCTGAGGTTGTCACAGCCCTGAGTCAGAAGATGGCTGTCTTCTGGGTTGTTGTGCTGTGTAGTGTGGTCGATCGCCCTGATGGCGGAGGCAGTATGACCTCTGAAACGTTGGTTAACATCGACCAGACTACACAGCGCAACAAACCAGAAGACGGATATCTTCATCGCCCTGATGACGGAGGCAGTATGACCTCTGAAACGTTGGTTAACATCAACCAGACTACACAGCGCAACAAACCAGAAGACGGATATCTTCATCGCCCTGATGACGGAGGCAGTATGACCTCTGAAACGTTGGTAAACATCGACCAGACTACACAGCGCAACAACCCAGAAGACAGAAATCTTCTGACTCACCGCCCTGATGACGGAGGCAGTATGACCTCCGAAACGTTGGTAAACATCGCCCGGACTACACAGCGCAACAACCCAGAAGACAGAAATCTTCATACTCATCGCCCTGATGACGGAGGCAGTATGACCTCCGAAACGTTGGTAAACATCGACCGGACTACACAGCGCAACAACCCAGAAGACAGAAATCTTCATAATCATCGCCCTGATGACGGAGGCAGTATGACCTCTGAAACGTTGGTTAACATCAACCAGACTACACAGCGCAACAACCCAGAAGACAGAAATCTTCTGACTCACCGCCCTGATGACGGAGGCAGTATGACCTCTGAAACGTTGGTTAACATCGACCAGACTACACAGCGCAACAACCCAGAAGACAGAAATCTTCATACTCATCGCCCTGATGACGGAGGCAGTATGACCTCCGAAACGTTGGTAAACATCGACCATACTACACAGCGCAACAACCCAGAAGACAGAAATCTTCATACTCATCGCCCTGTTGATGGAGGCAGTATGACCTCCGAAACGTTGGTTAACATCAACCAGACTACACAGCGCAACAACCCAGAAGACAGAAATCTTCATACTCATCGCCCTGATGACGGAGGCAGTATGGCCTCTGAAACGTTGGTAAACATCGACCAGACTACACAGCGCAACAACCCAGAAGACAGAAATCTTCAGACTCATCGCCCTGATGACGGAGGCAGTATGACCTCCGAAACGTTGGTAAACATCGACCAGACTACACAGCGCAACAACCCAGAAGACAGAAATCTTCATACTCATCGCCCTGATGACGGAGGCAGTATGGCCTCTGAAACGTTGGTAAACATCAACCAGACTACACAGCGCAACAACCCAGAAGACAGAAATCTTCTGACTCAGGGCTGTGAAAACGTCAGATCTTATATAAAAGAATCAACTGAATGCTGACTATTTTGAGCGATGCAGAAACATACTAAAGTGGAAGGCAATGAATTCTGAAAAGAAGGGTGGCGTACATTTAACCCAATCCCCTATTTTGCCATGCACGTACTATGACAATAATTTTGATCAAGCGATTATGACATTGCAGATGCACCGGTGCGGGCCGAGCTCATGGCGCAGTTGCCGCACATCGCCATGCTGTGCCACGAGGATAAGGACAGGCTTCAGTCTGTCGTGTTGGACCACCTGTTGCCTCTGGTCGTCAAGTGCCTAGCCGACAACGATAATCTGGTAAGAAGGATTTTGTTTTAGGGCGAAACATGTTTTGCTCTGTTTATATCTGGATTTGCTAATATGCACGTCTGACTTTTTCCCTGAAGTTGGATGCACTGTGCTTTTGCAGAATGTTCGTATAAGGCAAAAGACCTCGTGGCACAACGCAGGTACTTTGCTGAGCCATATGTGTTTTAAAAAGTAGGATACATTTTTGCTGTCATTTTACTTTGTGCCTCAGATATGAAAAGAATAATTATTCATTGATGGTTAAAAAAACTGTGTATAACTGAACGACTGCATCGAGCACGGCCCTTGAAAAGTTATTAGTACGCGTAGCTGGTCAACAGATTCTCCTGGTAGTTGTAAATGACGAAAACCCGGAAGAAAGTTGTCTTCTCTCTCGCTTCTCGTGTCTGGGTTAATATCAGACTGTTCATAGTAATTATAAATAATTTCAAATTGGTTTTATTTATTTTTTATAATCAGTATTTTAGCCAGATATTACTGTGTGGTTAAGACGCACGTTGGATGTTGACGTGCGAAATGCAGATATGACGCTGGTTGTTGGTAGGTTCGCAAGATGTCGCAAGCCGCGCTTTTGGTGCTCATGGAACAGGGCCTGGTGGAACAGAGTGCGGTGGAGCAGAAGGTGTGCCCCATGATCCTCATGTTGACCGAGATGGATCACCTCGTGGATTTCCACCCTGGGGCTGTTGCGGTAAGAGCATTGTGTTATAATGGCTCGATTTGCGTTCACACAGCGTGCGAAGCAAACACGCTCCTTGTGTTTAAAGGAACGTCACTTACGCGGCTTTGTACGTCTCGCCGGACTTCACGTCTGGTTATAGATTTCGGTCTGTTACCGCAAAGTGACACTGTTGCAGAAATTATTGTTCTTGGATTTAATTATGTATTTAAATTGTGATGATGACTTATCAGCGGCAGGGATTACATTCGGGGGGTGGCAATGTGGTTGACAAGACCAAGGCATTTTGAGAAATTTGGGAGTTCTGGTAACTGCAGCCATTCTTAACATGTACAAAAGCGCATGTTGCCCTTCCGTGCACTAAGCATTAAAGCGGAAAACTGCCTGACACTTGCACAGATTAAAAGTTGCAGGTATATAAAGTCAGATACTGAAGATTTCTGTCTTCTGAGTTGTCGCGCCGTGTAGTCCGGTCGATGTTAACCAACGTTTCAGAGGTCATACTGCCTCCGTCATCAGGGCGATGAATATTCATCACCCTGATGACGGAGGCGTTGGAAATGTTGGTTAACGTCGACCAGACTACACAGCGCAACAACCCAGAAGACAGAAATCTTCATACTGACCGCTGTGAAAACCTCAAATCTTAATCAGATGCTGAAATTTACAAAACTTGATGCAAATTGATAACTGCACATACTTGAAGTTAGTGTGCGGCAGGGAATTGTCGTTTTGAACATGCTTTCCGATAAATACCACGTCTAAGTGGTTAGCTGTCCTGTTTTGTATTTGAGAGTTTCATGGTTTGATTGACTGCTTTATTTGTTTGGTGTTCGTCAGCAGTTTTATTCATTCTGTCCAGATAGCTGCTGGACATCGCTTTAAAATAGAGCGGAACCAGCTCATTTATGTGTCGTCATAATTATCATCCTCATTAGTGCTGTAATATAGCGTATATAATAATCTTTGGAACTCAGAGTATTTGGTAAAAGGCGAAGAAACGAAGAACTTACGACATCAGTGTAGTCACTGCCAAGTGAAAGACATGGGTAGTGAGATGTTAGTTTTGGATCTTGCATCTCACTACCTTGTCTTTCATGCGGCTGTGACTGTCATCGACTGCGATCGTGGCGGCGGCCCCTGACGCGAATGGACAAGATTCTCGCATCAAAGCTGGTTTGTCATAGCGTTCGTAAATCTCACTATCACAGCCAGCTTTGATGAGCAGAAAGTTGATCCGCAATCTTCTTCGCATTTACTTCAAGAGAAACTTCCGTTCTGGTGTAGCAGGAGGTTATTCCGAGGACCTGGTCATCTATCTGGTTGTGAAATGTTGATATTCAGTACTCATATCACAGCCACTTTGATGAGCTAGTGTCTCGGAACTGTCGGCAAAAATAAATGAAAAGTTCGAAGATGACTTGGTCAGAGCGATTTGTTGTTGAGTGTGATCTTGTTGTAACTAAATAATTTGATGGAATTAATACAGAATTTAAGGTAATTAAAATAACTCGTTGAGCACAGCAACCAAAGTATTGAATTCTGTCTGCATGTGATCGATTATTGATGGGCAAACTTCTGTATTTATTTGGTACTAGGCAGTCTAGAAACACTCGCTGATGTATATTTTCTTTGTAACGTAAAGATTTGTTAATTCCTTTGTTTATAGCCTAAATTCTGTCTGTACGTAGAGCAAATCTCGGAGCAGCGGACGGGTTTCGCCTTCATTGGGTGATGACACCCTACTGCGCAGTCTAATTAGTGGTTTTATTTATGCTCGGAAAGAAATGCATTTTATTCAGTACTGTAAATCACAGTTGCCAACACAAACACAGAGAAATCTCACGAGAATTAGTGTAACGACAGAAACGAATCAATAGACACTGTTCGTGTCAGCACAACGACCACTGCGTACTGGCTGCCGAACCCGCCCATGTAAGTTGTCATCGAGGTGACACAAATTGTTTTATCGGTTGGGATAGCGGGACATATTTCTAAGTGAAATCGCTCTTTCGCACAACATGAGATGGGGTAAAAATAATGTTCAGCGAGTCTAAAGTGTATCGGTGAAGCTTTCGCTGCAACTGAAGTGTAAGTTCTCCGCACTCGGTTAAGGCAGACGGAGGGACATAGACTTTACCAGGTCTTCTCCTGAGCTCTAGATGAAGATGAATTCTCAGCTTCATGCATCAGCCCCTCTGTGTCTGGAAAAGGAACCCTCAGTAACTGAATAGAAGGCTGTTGTGAATCAAGAAATTCTTCAGACCACTTCCAGGATTTTAATTCTGTCAATCCAGTCTACACCCAATAACATAAATGATAATATAGAGGGAGAATTTACGTTGAAGTCTGCAATCGATGCCTGTGACCCGCCAGTCAAAATGGTTGTGATGTGTGGATGCATGTCATATCACAGCCATTTTTGACGAGTTGGGCTGTGGGACAAGACGACCCAGCGATACAGCAACAGGGATTTCAGCCGTGCTTTTCCTGTGCCACTCACGAAGTTGTTGTGATATGTCACGTGGTATGCATCATATCACAGCCAGCTTTGATGAGCGGGACTCGAAGCAGTGCTCAACACGCTCGCACGTAGCGGTACCACGCATCAATTTTTTTTTTGCACGTGTTAATATGTCAATATCATTTAAGTTTGTAATTTTGGATTTAAAAAGCTGTTTCTATTTTCATCTAGAGCAAATTCAAGGACCTGTCGCCTTCGTCCAGTTTGTAGAACAAAGGTTAAAGGTTGGCTGAACTGTACCTTTTATGGTTAAATTTTGTTTGTTGTCTGCACTGAAAATTATGTGAATTTTGTTCTGGTCCAATACAACCCTTATTTCAGGCGAATCTGTAACAAAACTTTTGTTATATTTGTTGTATGTATTACGATGTAAAACACGCGTTTCATTTTCTTACAACTATTGCAATTAAAAATGTTACGTGGTGGCAGAATTTGATGTACTGTAACTTAATTGTCGCTATCATTCAAGAAAGATGTTGCCGTCCAGAGCTTGTATGTGCAGAGAGAAATACCCTATGAAAATTGGGACGCCCGGTTGCTCCCGTCAGAGTGGCTGTGATGTGTCCTTATTTGTTTCATATCACAGCCAGCTTTGATGAGCGCAAAGGGGCTCTGTGTACATCTGCGTGTGCTGGTCATAGTCTAGTACTCAAAGGTGAGCTTGTGTTTTCTTGGAACTGGATTGTATATGATTTCTGTACAGATGACTGTCCTGTGTTCGAGTAAATATGAAATATCAAGAGAGTGATCTGAATGTGAAGTAACTAATATTCATGGCGACACACCCATATCGTTTGTATTTTGCTGATCGTAACCGATATCACTTGAGAAATTTCTCCTTTAAATCATCATTCGGTTTGTTTCTGTGACTAACGGCAAATGAAACATTGTTTTACAGTTAATGAGCAAGATGGCACCGCTGATTGGCCGCAGTTCTACAGAACGGCTGTTCCTGGGTCGATTTGCCGCTCTGTGTACCGATCCGGTATTTTGCGTGCGTAAGGCTTGCGCCGCTAACTTTGGCGAGTTTTGTGCTATTGTTGGAACAGAATCTACTGAAAGTGTCCTTGTAAGTACTTGCACTAAATTCTCAAGACTTTAGTGCGGCTTCCTTCGCTTTCCGAAACAAAGAATCAAGAAATATGTGAACAGTTGTGTAATTTCGTTTGTCTTGTTGCGACATGTGGTATCAACACTCTAAAGCGGCCCATCCACGTACGAGTCTGACTTGCGAGTCTGGCTCGGCGAGCTTGAGATTGTAGGCGTGCGTCCGCCTCAGGTTTATCTCCAGTGTACAACTTTGGCTTTTGGGGATGAGTCATGTCAAATGTTGAAATTATCTAGCGTTTTTACAAAGTTTTAGTTGTCATCTTCAGGGTGAATATGTGTTGGTTGTTTTTTTGGAAAACTTATATAGAGTGGGCTGCTGTCTAATTTGCGATGAGTGGTTAAGGAAAGACGCAACGAAAAGCTTTTAAGGGGTGCTTGTTGAAAGAAAGAGGAGACTGGGGAGGTATTGGTGAATCAGGAAAGGAGGATGTGTAAGGGTTTCATGAATTACGTGGAAAGAGAAATGTGATGGAGATCAGCCCTTATCAGGACCAGGTGCCAGGAGAAGAGGCGATGAAAGAACTTTTTGGAGACCACGTGAAGTGGAAAGGAAGGATTAGAAAGTTTTTAGTGTCCTCGGGATTAGAAGAGGCCACTAGAAACTTTCTCATCACTCTTGGGGGGGTATGACAGTTTCACCAAATAACTGATGATAACATATAACGAAGATATTTTGAATCAATTGATCTTTACATGATCATTATTCAGTCCACATTCATTTGTAAATGTGAGTGGCCAAAAATTTATATGGTGTTGAACGTGCCTGATTCGGCTTCATCTCTTAACACCACATTTCCATCATTGTTTCAGCTTCCTCGTTTTGTGGACCTATGTGAAGATGAGATTTGGGGAGTACGCAAGGCGTGCGCGGAGGTGTTCATGTCCGTGTCTTGCGTGTGCACCCTGCAGACGAGAAAACAGAATCTTGCGCCAGTGTTTGTCAACTTGCTGGTCGACCAGTCTCGCTGGGTGCGCATGTCGGCGTATAAGACTCTGGGACCTTTCATTTCTACATTTGCAGATCCCAGTATCACAAGATTGTCGTACAATCAAAATGGGGAGCTTGTGATTTTGGGCCCAGACGGTTTTGAATTCAGGTCTGATCTTAGTTTTATTAGCCGTGTCACTTTGTATAATGAATTTTTTCCAGAAGTGGCAGTGATGATGTGGAAGTATTTTTCTTCAATTAATAAATCAGTGGCACTATCATACGCCCATATATTTCAACTCGAGAATTTTATAGGTTGATCGTGATCGTGTCTCACTAAAGAGTGTTACATGACGTCACATGCCAGTGCTGTACCTTGCCTGATGCATAACAAAGGTCTGAAATATTCGATAAAATCTTCTCGGGTAATCGGCCGTGTCAACTGGTTGCCGTAGTAGACCGGACGTTTCGGGAACCAACTCTGTCCCCATCTTCAGGGTTCCGATGTGACTGGATACCTCGGAAGTCGCCCAAGAAGTTTTTATTGATTGTACTCGCCGCGAACGTCTCAAATCCTGTGCCTGAAATAGCATTTTATTTGATGAGGGGCCCGGCAGTTGTGCTTTTGGTGGGGAATATTTTCTCTGAATACTGTACATTGCGTTGGACAATAAAATGTTATGAATCACTCTAGTCATCCTGGAATCCAGTTCAGGCACGCTAGGTTCTTCCTATATTTCAAATTATTAAGCGTTATTGAGTCCGGTAAACTGTCAGTGTCACATCCAGGTCGTGCGTCGTTTCTCGGATGGCTGACAGCGTGGCTTTGCCTTCTCCATGTGGGTTATAATTGGCTGTTTGAAGAATGGGATTCATTAATTTTGCATATTGGCCTGCCTTTGTTAGTCGTCATACTTCTTCTTCTTCTATGGCTCTCCGGTCCGTATTCGGTCCATGGCCTCCTCAATTCTCCTCTTCCATTCGGTCCTCTGTTAGGTCCGTCTGTCCGAGGCTTTGATTGAGGTTTCAAAACATCTTCCTTTTTACGGTGCAAGGTTGTTAGCCTTGCGACCAACCCCCAACCTGGAGGACCAGGGTACCTCTCCCCCTCGATCAATCCGGCTAGGGAGTCCCTACCAGTAGCTATGCTACCGTCAGCCATCATACTGGTTACCCAAAACACAGGCTGTCGTGAAGTAAGTTCCGATTATATTTAGTTGTCATTAAAATGTAAGGTTTTGTGTGGTACTAATACCATTTGTCTTTGCTGGCAGGTTGACGTCCCATCGAGTGAGTGATATTGAATGTGCGAGGGTTCTCGCTGAATTCAATTGTGGTGCTGGCACTTTAAATACAAATGGCACTAATCATAATGTAAATAGAGACATGGCTGAAGTTTCGTGTCAGGCAGATGATAGTAAAAATATTCCGTTGTCCGTGAGATATAAAGATGCCTTTCATAATGATGAGTCAGATTGCTGTGATGTCGAGTGTGGCATGGGTTCGTTAGTTCAGGACTTCAAGGTGGAAAAGTCAAATTTGATTCCAAGTGCGTGTGATCAGAGGACTGTGAGCGGAGACTCAAATTTGGTTACGGATGAAAGTTCTGAATTTCCGGTAAAGGATGATACGGACGGAGGGCATATTGAAGAGGAGAAGGCAGAAGTAAGATGGGTTGAAGAAACGGATATAAAAACAGAAGAAGGATGTTCGGATGACAGAAGCTCAAGTGCGGTCAGAGAGAATGTACAGGAAGTGACTGAACCTAGTGGCGCGAAGCTGCAGGCGTGCGGTGGGGTTGAGAGGAAACAGCTTCACGTGAGCGAGCCGAAAGGCCACGTCCACGTCCACGTAGAGAGCAACCCGTTAAACGGTGCAGAAACTTTCAATACATTCCAGTATTGGCGTGTTCCTATACCAGAACTGCAGTTGGATATTAGCTTGGCTGAAACAGGCAAACCCACTACAGTGCATGTGAAAGCTAAGGTTACTGACGAAACCATGCAGCGGACATATGCGTCCGAACTGAACGTCGACATGGATATAGACGTGAGTGATCATGATGCTCTTAATAGTATATCGTAATAGTCGATCGTTGAAGAAGATTCTGTCATTCATTGCTATGTAATGTACACCTGATTGAGTGCCGTTAAATGAATCAAAAGCTGATAAAAAATAAATATTTTATTGAAAATTGATCACTGAACTAATCTCGTGTGGATGGTCTTCACACCCGAGATCATCGAAGTTAGTGTTTTATATATTTTTTTTATTTGAAATTACAGACTGAGTTGGAGAATCTGTCAACAAAGCTTCAAGAATGTTCTCTTCAATATCGGGAGGAGGAGAAGCCACACAACGTACAGATCTGTACCGCCAGTGTCGCTATGGTGACTGACACAGACAAGCAAGGTGTGGAAAATACAATGACGCTTAATTCCAGTATTCAGAGGGCTGTTATGTGGTTTCATTCGGGGGAAGTTAGAAGTGAGTACTGAGATGTCTTGTATTAAACCTGTATTATGTGAGGTGACGCTCGAAATCTGGCCACCGGGCCTGTTCGGCCATTTAAAAGTCTTTAGAGTGAACATGAAAGTCATGCACTTTGAACTATCCGCTGTTTAAATTTGTTAAAGAGACTTATTGAATTCTTGTCCAGCGTTTCGTTTCTTCCAGGGTTATGATAAGAACGGGGTATTTTCAGTTTGTTCGGCACGTAGCATTAGATTTGGGGGGCGGGGGCACCCCCAAAATTTTTCAGAATCATTATCCCAAATCTGGATGACCGGCAAAAGTCAGTTTTCCTTTGTTCTAGCCGCCCCCCCTCAGAAAACAGAGTACAAACCGTATAAATCTTGGGCAGACGTTGCAGAGAAACACTGGGAGGGGCCGCCTCAGCATTTCGACCCTGCAGGAGTAGTTGAGCGGCCGGCGTCTTCACAGGCGAGCCAGGACATCGTACCTCAGCAGCTCATCGATCACTTCGTGTCCATGACGCACCCGTCACAGGCCCAGAAGACTGACAACGAAATAGCGCACCATTGTGCCTTCAGTTTACCAGCTGTGGCCCTCACTCTGGGGCAGGACAACTGGATTTTGCTCAAAGATGCTTACAACGCGTTGGCTTCTGACATGCAGGTAATAATTTACAATTTGCTGGAAGCAGAATTGACATCGTACGGTAGGTGGGCGGTCGGTTAAGACACTGCTTCCCAAACTTTTTCCTTCGTTGCCCAGAACCGATTGTCAGAGAAAGTCCTTTTTACCGAATGTACGTAAAACACCAACTGCACAGAAAACATATGACAAACGAAGAGAGATCGGTAAGAAATAGGGATGCATTGTCGTTATTTTAAGCGTCTCTAAACATTTTAGCAGCCACAAAAAATTTGGTAATTATTCGCCATGAATATTTCATCGCCCAGGTCACCGCTAATGAGCACAACGCCACTGCTCCATCTCATTTACTAGTTCCGCAAAAAAATTGGGAGCATTCGGAGAACAGCACACCTCACGTCTTATTTGGGGTTCAGCAAACAGTTTCGTCACGTGCTCTTTATGAAGGCGAGAGCGGAAAATCCTACGTCACACACGTGGGTGCCCAAAATCTGGCTCGATGATCGTACTGCAGTAATTTAATTTCTTATATTTACAGTGGAAGGTGAGGCGTACAGTGGCCTCAAGTATTCATCAGCTGGCTGTGATTCTCGGAGAGGACTTGGCAACCAAGGACCTCGTTCCAGTGTTCAATGGCTTTATCAAAGACTTAGATGAAGTCAGAATTGGTGCTTTGAAACATCTTGCAGAGTTTTTGAAGGTGATGATGTCTTCCATGTACGGATTTGTTCTCTCCAATATTCTCACTGTATCGCGACGGTACTCCATAGACGTCATCGTTTTTATTGGCCGTCGTCCTTCTGCGCGAATTATTCGTGCCTTCGAGAGTGGTCCACACGTTCAAAACAGGCATTCCAGATTTTTAAACACTTGAGGGATCGCCCAAGTGAAACCTCCAAATGCGAAGATCCATCCTAGAAGTTCGGACGTGGGCGTGGGAGGGGAATGAGGATCGTGGCCTGTGAAAGTCTTACTCTGTTAGTGTTGGACCTTGAAGAGAGAGGAATTATGTATAATTAATGATAAAGGAGGACTACACAGTGCGACAAAAAATTAATAAAATAGGTCGTGACTTAAATAAAAACGACCCATCTGACAACATGTTTATTGTCCATTTCCCTGAAAATAGAACCCAAGGGACTGAATACAGTTATTACAGCATTAATATTATTTATGCATTTAGAAAATACGTTAGCTGGATCTTCGTTTGATTTTTTTTTTGGTTCTGATCTTGACGACGTAATATTCCAGCTCCTGCGGCCTCCAGATCGAAATTTGTACCTTCCTCGACTATCGGAATTCTTGCTGACAGATAACGATTGGAACTGGAGGTTTCGTGAAGAACTGGCGGAGCAGTTGCTGGCCGCCGTTAATCTGTTCACTCCAGAAGACACCAGGAAACACATCAGTCCCATTGCCGTCTCGCTGCTGCACGATAAGGTGGCAGCCGTGCGGCAGGTCGCATTGTGCCTAGTAAGTTCGGTTTATATAAAAGAGCAGTAAATATTTTTTTTTTTGCTTGACGAGATTTCGGGTTCTTAAATAAATTTATATTCTCCTGCGAAGTTGTAAAGCTACTTTTGAAACACGGTGTATATCTGTCCAGCAGTCGGATGCAAAAGTAACTTGTTTGTTTGTCAGAGAGAAAATGCTCGTTTATGTCAAAGTTAAGATCTACAGATCTCCCAAATTTGGTTATAAATTAATTTTGTACGTTGCGAACAATCCAGTTGACGGAGGTGGTGAAGCACGTGTCTGCGCAGCCCGTTTCGCTACGAAGCCTACTCGCAGCGCTGGCAGAATGGTTTGTTCACAGCAAGAGGTGGAATCAGCGTCAGATCTTCGCGCTGCTCTGTTCACAGCTCGTCACAAAGCAAATTCTGCCCGAGGAACTTTTTGCGCGCGACATCCTGCCACATCTCCTGGATCTCAGCTGGGACTCCGTGCCCAACGTACGGCTCTCCGTGGCCCGGACTCTCGCGACCAACGTAATGGCTCAACGTGAGTATACCCCCCCCCCCCCAGAATGTAGGTTGATTTTTGTATTTCTTTTGGTTTTTCGAGGTGAAGGCGGAGGTGGGATCTGGTGTTGTCGTCTACGTACGTTAAGTTTTGTCTTGCAAATTTCATTTTGGTTCCTGCGTTTCCTGGACGAGTTCATACTCAGACGAACTGATCGTTGGGGCGTGCGAATGAATAAAGTTTTGTTACAGAATTCTTCTCGAGCGAGGAGAATCCGCACTACGAAGTGTTGATACAAGTGCTGAAGAGATTGCAGGCTGATTCCGACAGAGACGTCCGCTACTTCGCCTCTCTGTTCCCTTCAGTTGAGGGGGTAAGTGACTGATTTTGGAAAGTGCCAAATCCGAATTATGGCGAGAGAGAGACGTGATCTCGGAACAGAGCCGAGAATATCTCCCATTTGCGTTTGTATTTTACTGTTTTCGTTGCAGGTTTCCGCCGCTGAGAATATATGAAGAAAAGAAGTAATAGGCCGTTTGTTATCCGTAATCCTTGCCCGTTCGGAATCCCCAGACTTCGCTCGCCTCTCGCCGTACAGATTCCAGATTCAAAATGTACAATAATTGGCATATAAAGTGACTGTATTTGGGGGATCAGCTCTTTATGATAACTTTAATGCATATTACATGTTTTATTTCTTATAAACAGTGATAAATTGATTAATTATTGTTAAGTGCTGATTATGTAAATATCGAGTGACTTGGATCACTCGTCAGGTGGAAATTTTGTATTTCTCTAATGATTACTTGTGTAATATTTTTATTGTTCAATGATGTTTTTATTTATTTAATGTTTCCCTCTGATCCATCTTCTTCGTTGTTGATGATTACCATTCCGTCCTGTTCCCAAATCCTTGCGTTGCCTCGTGAGTGGTTAACCCTTTGAAGCTTAAAGTCTTTGAAATAATTTTTAAAAATTAGGTTCCTACTGCAGAGAAAACACAACTCAATCAAAATAAAGATCGATCACTTGGTCGGTGTTGTTTAAGAAAATAATTTCTGTTTACTTTGAGAATCGTAATTATTCTCCGAGATTGCACATTTTCCTCGTAATGTACTTATGGTCCCATTAATTTTGCTACAATTTCGATTGATTCAGTAACCGCGAAATGTTTCTTTTCGAATTTCACGTGTTTTGGCGTGCGTTGGGATCCGGTCCAAGTTTCTTTTCGAAACGACGTTTGCTCCGGTTGCAAGTATAATTTTTGTTCTCGGTTCCTTAATTATGTTGCCGCAGTCGTTTAATTAGAATCGACACGTTTCGTAAGACTCGATGGCAACGCAGAAAGAAGGAAAATCATCAATTTTCGTAGAAACTACGCACTACGACATGTTGACAGACGCGGAGATTCGTATTTGTCCGTCCCAGAAGCAATCGCGTGTCTCTTGTAGAACGGTGGTGTCGTACTTAACCTAGAAGTGCGCGAGATACTGACATTCCAGCAATGCAATGAAATTTGTTCTTTATAAATAAGCAGTGTTCGGTCTGACAAAAAACTTAAAAAATCGTGGAGATTTTGTCTCGAAATTTTGGTTATGTTAATTTCCATTTGATTTTGTTTTGGTGTCTGATGTATCACGCGATTACAAAATGTCGCCCAAAACAATTATACTTTTTGATGAAAACGGTGCCCCGGGAGCGTCATAATGTTTAACGGTGTTCTTAGGTGGGTTCGGAAGCCGAGCATGACACGTCTTTGTCTTGTTTCGACTGTAATGGGAATTTTTTTCAAATTCAAAGCCGCGAGAGAGAAAATTTCAGACCAGTCCTTTTATTCGTATTTTTAATGAATGATGATTGACCGGTGAATTCCACGTTGGAAATTTTGAAATAAGCAGGTAAGCAGATTTGCAAATTTTTTCGACCCCGTGATGACATCAGTAACTCTGGGTATGCAGCATTAATGATTGGATGAAGATAGCCATATGTGGGGTAAGTTAGATGCCACGTCCAATTATGTCTTAACTGTTGGCACATAACCTTGTTTGTGATATCGGACCCGTGAGGTGTAATTCGGATTCCAGATTGTATTGCAATATCTTAAGAACCATTCAAAATTTATTTATAAAATTTAGGTTTCAGTAAATTGTGTGGCTCTCCCGCTGAGAAACTGGTGGCTACATAAACTGGAGTTCGTAAAACAATTGAATGAAACGCTCGTATACATTAGGAGTGGTACATATCAGTTATGATTAAAGGACAGAAAATGTACGTAGAAAGTTAAATTATTCCCTTCAGCGAAATAGAGATAAACGGAGTTAAAAATTGTCGACACGCCAACTTTTTTTGAAATCTGTCTTGCAATGTAGCCACTGTTTGCTTTGAATAAACATGACAGTGTTTTTATCTAAAATTGACCACTTAATTATACGTGTTTTGATTATTCTAACATCCACTGATAATCCTGAGCCTCTAAGCAATGCAATGACGACTGCTTTGTATATTAAATTAAATTGTAATTTTTTTCCAAAATAATTTTTGCGTTTAATGTTAACGGAATGCGCCCAGGAAACTGTGAACAATATCTCTGTGCTGTGTTAGAATTATTCTATTTACATTCGACAGACTCGTCTCTGGGTTAAACCAAATGATGTAGAACATGTCATGATACAAGTACAGAGCTAATTTCACGTGGCTATAAATAAATTAGGAATTTTTCAAGAGATTAAAACATCTACAGAGTAGTATATTTATCTCATTGCAGGGTGAGGGATGTTTAATATATGGATTCTAATATAAACTATGATAACCAGTAAGAATGTTACCCGGTCCTTTGACCGTAATGTTCCTTTTCATATCTGTTAGTCACTTTATTACATTTTAATATTGCCTCAACTTCTCGCATTTGGCCATCCTCCCACGTCCTGTTTATTTGGACAGGGTGCTTGTTTCTTTGCACACTGAAAATCCGGAGATAGTTACTTCGTGTGTGATGGAGAGAGCATCCAGGCCGCTTACAGCTCAGGATCTGGGATTCATTGACTTGGAAACATTCCTGCAGTTCTACTGTTGTGAGTACCGTTCTTAAGCTACGTCTCTGAAGGCCCAAGGCAAGATTCTGAGTCGCTTATATCCAGTTCACAACTTATGTTCTTAAGAGACCCATTTTAATATTATCTTCGTTTAAATTTTAACACGTAGCAGTAATATTTGTATCGTATAGGCCTGTAGAAAGTTCGGGATCGAATATCGGCCCTGGGACCAGTCATATTTTAATTATTACTCTCCTGGGATAGTAAGTGCCATCAGGTACAATGTGTCGCCTACTTAAGGTCGAGGATTTGGAGATTATTTACGAGATCGCAGGTCCAATTTCTTACCGGTAGAAGTTTACGGACGTTTCAGAGGTCCTTGCTGCCTCCATCATCATCCTACTCGTCGCCCTGATGATGGAGGTATGAAGGACCTCTGAAACGTCGGTAAACTCCTACCAGACTACGCGGTGCTACAACCCAGAAGACAGCCATCTTCAGACTCACCGCCTTGAAAACCTCAGATCCTACTCGGTTGATCTTTGTAATGGTGAAGTGCAGTGTTTTCTTCGCGGTACGGACTGAATTATATTAAATGTTACTTAGACGAGCTTCGACTTCAAAGGGTCACACTCGCGTTTGACATTTGTTCAGGACACAAAGAACACGTCTCGCGAAAAAGATGGCTGTCTTCTGGGTCGATGCCCTGATGATGGAAGCTGTAACCACCTCTGAAACGTCGTTAAACTTCTACCAGACTACATGGCGCTACAACCCAGAAGACCCGTAGTCTTCGAATCTACCGGATCCAACAGGTATCTCCTCGCGTTTTACCTGGACCCCTCCACACGGCGAGTTTTAAGGTTGTGAGATTTTTTTAATACTTGAAAAGAAAGATCGAGGACTCATCAGGTTTTGCTTTAATCATCTCCTGTACTATTTTTCACCCGTTGAAACGCATTCTTTTAAAAGCTGGAGCGATCTAACTATGGCAAATGCCTGAAAATGTTCTCTCGTCTTAAGGGTTCCGAAGAGCTTCTTGTGATCAGTTGTATCTGCCGTGCCGACGGGCAAAGGCTACCCAACTCACTGTTGATAGGACGAGATGACTCCAGTAGCTCAAAATTCTGTGACTGATTTCATTGGTATCGAAACGTCGAACATGTCCCTCTAACATTTCTGTTAAACGATAGAGCTAGTTCCTATACTCGGCCCATAAAATCAAGACGATGGATAATTTCCAAAGAGTTCGTTTTAATTTATATTAAAGGTGCACTCATCGCCCTGATGATGGAGGCAGCAAGGATATTTGAAACGTTGGTAAACTTCTACCAGACTACGCGTCGCTGTAACCCCAAAAACAGCTATCTTCTTGCATTTTATTTTGTGATTAGAATACCCTTTCTACTTTTCCACGAACCATAGTTTGTACACCCCTACGCAGACGGCATCAGGAAAATGTTATGAAAGATGGGCTCGTCCCCTTGTCAAAGTGCCATCTTTGTAATTCGTGAGGCTGTACTGAGGAGAATCATGAAAAGACGCTGCCCGTTCTCCGGTAGAGAGTTAAGAAAGAAGTCACGTTAAGTTACGTGAGACTCCAGAAGGCACGCCTTTCACTTTTGAACAGACGATCTATTTATGTTCATCCAAATGCACGTGGCAGGGCATTCAGCACCAAATTACAGCTTTAAAGAAGTCATAATGTGTTCTAACTTTGCAAGATTCGACGGGGACCGTGCCAAATACGTTCTGCCTTAAAAATTGGGAAATGAAATCCATAAAATCAGCGTGCACAATTGTTCGGCCACGTCCATTCGTTTGTCATCTGCGAAATTACTTTATAAATTTTGATCGAATATTTCTTTTGGCACTAGAAGTGTACTAACTTAATTTGTCTTAAATTGAAACCAAACTTTGTAGAGTTCCTAAAGAAGACTATTCACAGCACAAGAAACTGATGCATTTGTACGACATAAAATACAGATAGTCCGTCCATAAAGATTTATAAATAATTCTGCAGTAACCGACATCAAGGCTGTTAGTGAATGAACACAGTTGTAAATATTTATTCTGGACTCTGTGCACCCCTAAGAATCTTTGTTCTAAGGATTAAACCCACTCCAGGAAGGCGTATGTCTAACCTAACCTTAATATCAGCGCTTTATAGGAGTGAGTGGTCAGCTTCAGAACCACAACATCCATTAAACACTTCAAAGCCGAAGTTCGTCGAAATATTTAAGAATTCAGTCCGTACCGCAAAGAAAACACAACTATTCACCATTACTTATCTGTTTGAGAAAAAATCTTCTTTACGCTGAGACGCATATGAAACCTACAGATACAATGTCGGGATAGTAAATAAAAATAGTCCACGACCGCTTCCTTCTGTGACAAGGTTACTGAACCTCTACCAGACCTAGGTCCCCATTCAGCGATGTATTGAAACTTCATGGCAGTTTATTAAAAATGCTACAAACTTGAGAATCCTTGTTCTATGTAATGTTCCAATTCATTAATTATCTTTTCGTTCGACACTATTTAATCTTGAGCTACTCACAGCGCCTTTAAATAAATTATAAATAGATTTATACAACGCAAGAAGCGAGAAGTGTAATCTTTTGCAATTGATGAACCATTCGGGACGGACTCCCAGAAACCACTTTACTCCGCGTGTGGAGAATGTCGTCCGACTCCTGTCAGATTGAAGCGGGAGACATCCTTGTTCCACCAGGTGCGCAGACGCCCCGGTCCAAATTCCAACAACAGTATAAAACCGCTGAAACGTGCAATATGCGAGGCCGACAGCTGGTTTGGAAATCCGTGCTCCCTCTGCCAAAAGGTGGGTTCCCCCCCCCCCCTCCACCACTCAGCTCGTAAGCAGCTGGAGTCGTCCAGTGTAGCCCAGTGTCGTGTCTGAGAAGGTAGGATTCGTACTAGCAGGAAGTTGTTACAATACAAGTTGACAGTGCAGCTGTTTCTATTTCTTTAAGGAAGATACATATTTGATCTGCCAATGAAAACACGCAAATTAAGTGTATGAACGCAAATGTGAAATGTACAACTCTATAAGCTATCTGTCCAACTGGCTCTCCCACGTACGTACAAGTTCGTGACGTCATTCTTACAACAGGTAAACAATTACGGAAGGTTTCATAAATAATCACGTGACCGGAGCAAGGGTGAGGCACAGACAGGAAGTGAACCTGTATTTACGCAGTGTGATTGTTTAGTGAGCGTATTTTATTTGCTATGGATCGGGTGCACTAATTTGGAACTATAGATATTGTTTTTTGTTTTTTTTTAAAGTCTGACTGAAGTGCTTTCCGATTTCAGTGTTTCTGGTTCGTTTGTTGAGAAGCAAACATTCGATTTTGTCATCTGTTATTACATCATTTGTTAATAATGTACGAGTATTAATGAAGTTTATCGTCTGTAGTGGTACCAGTGGTAATCGATATTATTCTACTAATCGATATATGATCTGATATACAGTGAAACTACAAGAATATTATTGCCGGTAGTCGTGTATTAACACATTTTGTCAAGTGTTTGTGTTTAGGTGATTCACTGAAAACGATAACAAACTTGCCAGTACCTGATGAAGCTGTCTGAATAATATAACCGTTCAGATATTAATTCATGTTAATCGATTCTTGTGAATTTCGATTGAAACATTGTCACGCATCTACGCATACACAGTGACTTTAGAAGAATGTAATCTCATTATCATTCTGCTGTCGGGCTAGTAGATTGTCGAGGGCGAAATCAGCTAAAAACCAGACGTATTTATGGTGTCCGTTGCATTCTGTGCATATTGAATGAAGGACTACTGATTGACGAGAGTCGACATGGCGCAGAATGTAAACAATTGCGAGCACGTTCCTATGGTGACGGGTAGCAACAATAGCTACACGCTACCGCGCATGAGACGTGATCCGTCCAGCAAGCCAACGGTGCGGATTGTGGAGAATCCACCACAACGTAGACCTCTGAGTCTGTATGATAACTTACAGCAACGAAGTGGGAGCGTTAGTAGCGCTGCGGTCTCAGTGGGAAACCTCGGAGACAGCGCAGCCCCTGCGACTACAATGGAAAGAAGCCCTTCTCAGGCGAACTGCTTGAGTACTACCGTGCCTCAAAATATAGCAGCCACCAACATCGCCGGAAGACACACACCCACAAGGAACTCCCTGAGACATAGTCGCATGATTGTCCTCAGTCGCACAGGAGGAAAAGGTACGTTTTTATACGGAGTGAAATTGTTTCAGGGGTTAGTCGTATTATTTTCTGTTCGTTTTTGATGTGAATTTGGTCTATTGACATGTTTTTTTTAATTTCAAAGTTGTCTATTATTATCATCAGGAGGAAACGTTCATTACCGACGTAATATTCACCCTAAATTATATAAGGACCACTCTGGAATTGGTTTAATGCGTGTCCAGACGACTTAAGGGTACCAGAGTTTATATTTCGCGTATGAATTAGTTGTTAAGAGTCTTTCTTCGTGTTTTACAGTGTGTAAAGTACTTGAGGTTTATAATAGCGGTAATGTTGATCATCAGAGTTTTGGCAACGTGTAGACTCGTCAGCCCTGAAGATGGAGACAGTTTATTTCTTCGAAATGTTGACGTTTGCCGACGAGTCTACACGACACCAAAACTCAAAAGGACGACACAGTCATGTAAAATTCATTCTGATTAGCTGAGCGACTATCATTTTCCAGGAAGGACTCTGTTAAGTTCTTTGTAACAATACTTTCGAAAGGCGAAGATGGTTCCACCGCGCATCGAAGTAAGGACCACACATTCCGTCCCTCGGTGTTATATGTGGTTCAGTGATTACAATCCGGGTCCCATGGGAAAGGTTTGGTTAGAGGTTGGGGCGGTGCCCCTCGTCCGTTCTGCATGAAAAGGTGGGAAAGTTTCCTGTGGGACTTAAAACTCGATTGACCACAGCGGATTCTGACTGAGCAGTGTGGAGGGGAAATCCGCGTACACACAAAAGTCGAACGTCGAAGGAGGGGCCATTTGGTATTCCAATGGTCGTTCATGCTGCATTCGTTACACTGCAGATGAGGAGAGAGAGGAACATGTCACACATCGGAATGCACAATAACAACCACTCCCCACAGTTGCCATATCTCAGCCTTGAGAGAGAGAAAATGTTGTTTAATTTAATATTATATTAAATTTCTGTCAGCAATTCGTACAATTTGGAATGTTAGTAATATTCGAATACGAAATTTCAAGGTTTGATATCTGCTATACACGGTCTCGTCTTGAATTAATAATTGCTTTAAAAGCGTTTCAGTCCGTCTGCATGTGAAAATATTTCACTTTCATAAATATTGAACAGATTTAAAGTGAGCTTCTGGGTTGTAGCGCCGTGTAGTCTGGTAGAAGTTTCCCTGATGATGGAGGCCTCTGAAACGTCGATGAACTCCTACAAGGCTTCACGGCGCTACAACCCAGAAGACAGACATCTTCGGACTGATCGTCAGATCTTGTACAAGAATCACAATCGTTAAGTTAAGGATAATTAAAAACAAAAATGAACGCTGGTTGGTTTGTGTGCCCCGTTCCAGTCGGCTGACTTGGGGATCTAGGGTAGAAAATATGACTTGGTTCTGCAGTTGAACTGTTACGAGACGAGACGAGACCTCGGTCCAGTGGTGAAGTCAGGAAGCATATCGTTACCGACTGCAAACTTCACGTGATTTTGCTGAAGATTTATTGTTCCTGTAAGGCGGATAACATATACTTCAGTTCGCAGGGGTAACTTTCTTGACGTAACCCCGAGATTAGAGCAACAAGGGAATGGTGAAGTTTCAAAGACGTCTTCAGGGTGCATTTAGAGGCAAGGGTAGACTTAAGAAAGAGTTAAAAGGACCGAGGCATTAGTGTTTTAGATTTCTGTTCACGAGGTACGTAGTTCAGATTTTAGATGGTGCACGGCTATCTTGGTTTTCTTCAGTTCCTCAGCATGCTGATATATTTTCGGGTTAGAACCACCGCCTTTCAAAGCCTTTCTAGTCGCCAGTCATGACTAAATTCCTATCTCATTGAGTGATTTGTAATCTCCGTACGAAAAATAGTCATTAAACATGAAGGAAATATATTTTCCAAATACGTGACTTTGCGAAAATGGCTCGACTAACTTGCTGCTTACTTATTACTTAGACTATATGAATCTATATTCACTTCTTATGTGGTATAATAAACGCAATTCTGCTATGTGACGTGGGCCCATTCGAGGCATATATGTCCAAACCATGAAAAATATGCCCCTCAAATGACGAAGACCCTCACGACCTTAAAGAGACTAGACGAGGGGTTATTAAGCTTTTTTTTTGAAATCTGAGACCACATTTGGCCTTATCGACACTCTGGCAGCCAGGTTATATGTTACAATTTATTGAAACTTCTTGGTAATTTAGAAAAAAATGTTACTAATCTACTGTTGCGTGTTAGTTATTCAGTAATTTTCTTTGGAAGATTTTTCTACTATTTTAATAATTATTGGCCTATAAAGAAGACATAAGTGGGTTTATGTCGTGATAAATACTTCACCGCTATATAAATAATAATAATTTCCTGTCATGGATCAGCGATTCGGATCTGCTCAAATTCGGAATTCTGGGTGGAGGTCAACCGCTCGCAAAATACGTACCAACGCAGGTTCAGGACAGAATGGAACAGAAGTTGAAAAATTTTCTCCGTTTTGAGTAGACCTATATTGAGTAGAATTTGATGAAGTCTAAAATACTGGGGAGGGAACTTAAACTGAGAATCTACAAAGTTCTGATAAGGCCAGTAGTCACATATGGATGTGAAGCCTGGACATTAACTAGCTTTGATGAGCAACAACTTAGAATATTTGAACGCAAAATATTACGGAAAATCTATGGTCCAATACAGAATAGTGATGGCTCCTGGAGAATTAGGATGAATCATGAACTAGATTGTATCATACAGGGAGCAGATATCGTGAGGCTAATCAAAAGCTTGGCCATGTTGCAAGAATGGAAGGAAACATGGTGACTACAAGAGTGATGGAATGGAGACCACGGAAACGATGGATAGACGACGTGGAGGAGGATGTAAGGACGATGGGAGTAAGGGGATGGAGAAGAATTGTGAATGATAGGACAGAATGGAAAAAAATCATCGAACAAGCTAAGACCCACACAGGGTTATAACGCTATAAGAAGAAGAAGTATATATAGAGTAGGTAAGGACCAAAATAATTATTTTTTCTCCCCAACGAATGTTGACGTAGAAAAGCAACGACATATTTCATGGAGAGACACTTGGTTGCCGTCAAACTCACCCGGCAAAATCCTCTGACGAGTTAAAAGTAAAGGAATTGTACTTCACTAAAATGTTTTATTTGTACGAAGCGGAACTCCGATGGCAATGAACGATCTGGAGAAGTAAAAATAACCTTCCTTGTGTACACAGAGCGCTGAAACCCTCCGTTCGCCTTCCTGGTGCTTCGGTGGGGTAGATGGAAAGGCGAGTCGAGCCATTTCAGCGCCCGGAGAAACTTCAAAAACCTTCTCTCCCCCTTTATTAATTCCAGTTTGTGAAACTAAGACACAGAGCAGTGGCAGAACCTTTATTTCAGGCACGAGATAAAGGTAATGTTTAAATTAGTGTTCCTCCACCATTTTACCTCCACGAACTTTTACAAGAAACTGTAAATTCGCAAGTTACAGTCAGAAAGAAGTCAACGTCTTTCGTAATTAAAATTCTTCTTACACACACACACACAGGGTTATCATAAATAGTTTTATTAAACATGTGTTTTGTTCTTATATTTCTGCATTCTTTTCGAAAAAATATTTATATATAAATAAATATTTATGACCGTAGTTTGGTACCGCCATTTTGTGATGTGTGGCACATCACAAAATGGCGGTACGGCACGGCAGTGGTTTAAAGATATTCTGGTATCAGCTTGACGCCTTCATCTGTCTAGTTTGTGTTTCGCTACCAAGTAGAATAAGTCAGTAGCTTAATTATACTCTTCAGTCATCTCTTTCTTGTTCGTTACGAGCCACACGTGAGATTCCGATGTCAGTATATCAAAAGTTACCAGATGTAACTTCAATGTATCGCAGCATCGCCATGTTTGTAATAGTTAAAATTTGAGAAATTGATTGATACAGATTTTATAGATATGAATCGGTTAGTGGATATCCATATCAGTTAATTATCTCGTTGTTGGATGCGGACGGACTTTCAGACGCTAACAAAGGGAGCGGTAGATGAGAATTTTGGAACTCTGAAGAATGTTTAATCTTGAAATTAATGCGCTTCAGTGTTCGACGTGCAGGGGGTGATTGGATAAACAGGGTTGACTCACCACGATCCGTGTCCCCAAAATGATTAATGATTGTAACTGTCTGTAGGCAGGGTCGGGGAGATGAATCAGTGGTTGTGGGGGCTGTTGGAAGCCCTTGGAAACACGAAGCTGGAATAAACCTCTGAATTTTGAAAATATGTTTAAGCGTAGACAGAACACGTTGGTGGGGGTACAGTTATTTGTGAGGACTGGACTATGCACATAATATTTTCAATAAGCCTTTGGGAAGGCATAAAGTGTCTAAGGAGGATGACCCTTAGATGTCCCTTAGACAAATAAATGGAAAACCTGCCCTTAGAATTTATTTTCATTCCAAATTTATTCGTGTTACATGACTACATGATGTCATGTTTAGGTTAGGTTAATCAGGATTACATTTTAAAACGTTTTCCACGTAACATTAAACTCACATAGAATTTTACGATGTTTATATCGATACGATAAATCGTCAGGTCTACTTTTTTTCGATACTGACCAGCTCCATCGAAAAGAGCGTCCTTAAAGGATTAATACTACGTAAGGTTCATTTTCGTGTTCGTGTTTTAATATCCTGACACCGACGCCCCATGTCTTCTCAGTGGGTTTTTCCTTCGTGGATTTCCACCAGGTGTTACGTACATTGAAAGAAATAAATTAAAAGTTGGTCAGTATTTCTGTGCGATATTTGTATTGTTGAATTACTTTGGTATAAATAAAGAATTTGTTGGACAATCGATGTCTTGGCTGTGTAGATGGCTCTGTCTGCATTGCTGTTTGGCGCCGTAAACAATATCTGAAATAAATGAACATCGCTGTCCGTGTTGATATTTAAAATTGCGTGCAACGTATTTGGATCTCCATACTATAAACATTTCTACACGTTTTTTTAACTCTATTAAATCCCTTTTATGTGAAGACGACTGGTGTATTAACAGCTGGTTTTAGTGTCTGGGTTGGTATGTTCGTGCCTAGAAACAATTCCTGCAATAAAAGGTTCGTCCTTAAGAAAATAGCCCGGAAACACTTAACTGCAGATCACGGACTGTAATAACGGTTTGTATCGTTAATATTTTGTACATTGTAACTTTTGGAGCACGTGTACATGCTGTATTTTTGACTGAGTGACCGTAAATGGCAAACCTTTTGTTTTCCTTTTTTGGATTTTGTTTGTTGGTGTCTTGTACAGTCCAGCGTCGGAGGTCCTCAACCCTTTTCATGGAGTTGGCGATCCTCTGTTAGAAACTCTAGCCAGTCGGGTTGAACCCTGGTACTAATACGTAATATGTCTTTAAATTGCATTTCCACGGACCCATAAGCTAGTCAGATGGCAGTAGGATGTGTAAAAAGTCATAATAATACATTACACATTACGATTACAAGTACAGTTCATACTGTTATAAAAATTTCACTTAAAAGTAGTTAAAATGTTACAGATGCGTTAACCATGAATAAATAAATCTTCAGGTTATGTTACCACAGACCTAATCGTGTGGTTAGTAATTTTCCTTTCGAAATTATGTTTCCATTTTGAATTTACCATTTTGTTTTAAAGAACGTCATGGCAAATTCAAAACGAAAACTTTTTTTTTCTGTGTAACGAATCAACCGAAATAAATAAATAAATATTGTACACAAACTTTGTTATGCTTTACACAACTGTTATTAATTTCATTCAAATCCGTCGAGCTGTTCATTTGTACTCCCCTTTTCTTAAATCTCGTATGCCCCTGCCGATATAGTCTAGCCCGGTACACAAATAAGTAAACAAATGAAAAACAGCAAGAGGCCAATAAGTAAGTCGGGTTGAAAGCTTCGAGAAGTAGCAGCTAACGCGCATGTAGCTGTTATTACGTAATCGGAGCCAGCCCCCAGCTGTTGCTGAGTGCAATGGGAACTGAAGTCACTTTCTATTATGCTACGTCATGCCAGAGTTTCGCGGCATTGTTATGTAAGCTGAGAGCTATGACAGGAAGTTACTTACCTGCGTGTGCACCTGGTTAGAAAACATGTTCGTTGGATAAGGAAGTGCGTTGTGTCATCCATACTTACCGAGTTTGAAATTTCTACAACCATCTTTACCACTTTACCGTGTGATAACTATGCATTTTAGTCTATCTCCCCACCCCCCCACCCTCCACTACACGTAAATGACGTCACGTGTTGCAGAACTTCGTATAGAATAATTTTCGCTTTCAAGACTTAACACAAGAATGGTGGGAAGAGGATGCATCGACATGTTTGCATAATCAGAGACGGACTGTTTAGTCAAACAGCATAAAACAGTGGGATGTACGATGCTGATGATACTCTACACAGAGATACAGTTGCAATTTGGCACATGAACACAAATAATGTGCACTTCTCAAAACACATAACAGTAAGAATGTAGTCTGTTGTGTAACAATCATTTTATTGATATGCCTTTCTGGCATGATGCCTTTGATGAATACTGGAAGATTATTTTTGTGTTCTAATTTTATTTTAAATCGTCTTCAAACAACCAGACCTGCAATAAAATTAAAGCGACTCCATTTTTTTTAGTTTCTTTTAGTTGCGTAGCTATGTGGAAAGCTACCAGTAGCACAAACACAGTAATATTTGTGTTACACACATCATCGTCTATTTCTCTCTCTAACCATGTCCAGTTTCTTCGTTGTGTACCCAGTAATCATATCTCACCAGGATAAATTGTAATTGCGTGTGATACAGATAATCAGTCTACAGTAGTTACCCCTGTGCCGTGTATATTTCTTGCTTCCTTTGTTTATTTAATGACACTTTTTTGACTGCATACGTAAAAAAGTGATAGGATGATAATGAATGATGAGAATGGAAGTAATAAAGCAGTAGTGCCCTGTAGGATCTGAGATTCTCATCGTAGTGAGTATCAAGATGGCCGTTTTCCGAGTTGTAGCACCGTTTAGGTTGGTAGCCATGGTATAAGTCGCTATCCGAACGTTTGCCTAAAATGATTGATGTTAGCCACTGTAAACTACAGTCAGTTTAACTAGCTTCTAAGCAAGAACTGAAAATGAAACCACCTGAATATGAAAAAGATAAGGCATCAACAGACCTGATAAAATTACATAACGAGAAGCTTTACAATACGTAGGTCTTCTGTTTAACTAACACTGGTAGATCAAGAATTATATGAACAGGATGTGTGGTATGCATGAAAATTTTTGATTAATTTCAAGGGATAGACCAGGGGTTATCAAACCACAATACCCGAGCTGTAAATGGCCTGCTTGTACCTTTTGTGTGACCCACGTATATTTTTTTAATGTTGTAAGCGTATCGCGCTCTGTAATGAAAAATGGTTATGTGTAGGTTAGGGATCTAATTTTAAGTGAATAGTTAACAGAAACAAGAAATCAACAAATTTGTTAAAGAAATTTTGAGTAATATGCGAACGTGTTTATGATATTAAGTTAGTAGCTTTTTAATAAATTCCCATCATTTTTCAGTACAGCTGCTGGTAAGTGCATGAAAATGGAAGCTCCAGGTTTGTGCTGAGAACCCCTGGAATTGACTGATTTGGAGACTTGAGAATACGTAGAAGGAAAGTATCATAGAGAAATAGGCTTCGGGGAAGTGAACTGGATTTAACTACTCAGGAGAAGGCAGAATGTCCTGGTGATGAGCCTTTAAATTTTATATTAGGAGTTATCTCCATTAATCACATATTAACTGTTCAAGTTGTTGATTGTCTCAGTGCCTCGGAAGTACCACCCTCCTGTGTTGCGCCATCATCGCCTGGCTACAGCACTGGCAGCCTTGCAGGTGCTGTTGGGAGTGGCAGTATCATCTCTCGCTGTGTGGTTGCTCATCTGGGCTCCCAATCTCCGCGTCCGAGACATCCCTTATTGGAGTGGCTTACCAGTTAGTAAACTTACCTAAGATGTACATTCAGGTATATTGTTGATTATTAACAGAAAAGGGCCTTGTTCACTGTATAAGAGACATTATTTCCTTTGTCTTAATTTAATCTTCCTATCCAGCAGAGGACAGCTGGTTACAGATCTCAGGAATTAATTTCTAAAATTTCTATTAATTTGTGCTGGAGTTGAATTTGACTTCAATGTTTCGCTTGCATTATTTCTTGTTATCCAGGTTTGGGTGTGCATGAAAGGCTGATATCATACCCAAATGATTTATTTATAAGATCCAAAATTATTATACCATCTAGAATACTTACATGTATGTAATTGTAGTCGCTGAGAGTTCAGATCAAATTTAATGTTTGCGTTTCAGCTGTTGATGTCTGGTATCATGGGGCTACTGTTACTGTGTTGTTGTCATAAAGACTATCCTGGTATGCCATTTGGCATCTGGATGTTCTCCGTTAAGGTGAGCAAAATTTAACATGTGTTTATGTAAATTAAGTCGAGAAGAATGAGATGGAATCCCATGAGACCCGACCATCGTTTCTCTATTGGACAGTTGTGTTCAACAGACGTACTTATTTCTGGATAAAAGATGTTACGCAGCGTATGAACGTACCCCATGTATTTACTATACGTCCACAAATTCGTATTACTCGTTATGCTGTTATGTAGTACACGTTTTAAGTTTTAATTCTCCACTCTTCCACTCTTCTCCTTTTTCCCCCCCTTCTGCCATTTTTTATTTTTCATTCTTTCCCCTTAAATATTATTAAAATCGTCTTTTTGAATAAATTCAACAAAATGATCTTTACAGTAAACAATAAATATTTCGACTATTTTTTTAAATATTTGTTTTTTAATTTGTATTTCCACGTTGAACAGTTTCTGCTTATTCTTCGGTTTGTATTTTTAGAAGTACTGAAACTCTTTCTTAAAACCAGATTTCGATCTAAACCGTGTTCTCGTTTATACAGACTTTGCTGTATTTTCTTTTGCCCCGCGAATGCCCTGAAGATCTGACGCAAGGTTGACGGAATGTCCGCACTCTGTTGCAGGTAATAAGCGTGTGTATGGCAGTAGTGGCTGGAGTGACATGCTTTTGTGCCTGTGTGTTTGCCCTCCTGCACCTCATATTCTTGACGAGCATGACGTGTGAGCCAGCACATGTCCTGAATGCAACATGTGTATGTCAAGACGTACAGCGGACTTATCATTACGCCGACCTCAACTGTCCTGAGGTTGGGAACATCCTCACTATTCTTCTTATAGGGTCCTGTGCCGCTAACAGTATCGGCGGTATCTTGGCCACGTGGTACGTGTTTCTGCACTGGAGCAGTCGATACACTTACCTCTACTCAGAAGTGCAGAACAGCGATAATAAACCCATAATGTTCTCGAACAAGCTGGGAGACCCCAAGTAGAATAATGAAATATTATTCATGAACATTGAAGTGTCTCAATGGAGCACTGTTCTTCTTGAGAAGCTTATAGCAGCTCAGCTGGTCAATAAATTCCTTATCTTTCGTGGATCCATAAGGTTGATTTACTCGCTTGCAGGAGCACACACACCACTGGACCGAATCCTGAGCCAGTTGAATGCAATCTATACCCTCACACCATATTTAAGGTTCATTTTAATATCTTCCCATCTACGCCTAGGTCTCCCAAGTAATCTCTTTTCTTTCTGTAGAATTTAAATAATTTTTTTTATGAATTTCTCATGTCTTGCATGCGTACTACATGCCTTGCCTATCATCATCCTCGATTTCATCACCAGTAATATTCATGCAGTTTTTCCCATCTTTTTTTAACTTCGTCTGCTGTAGGTCCGAGTGCCCGCCTCAGCGGTCTGCTCTCATACACCCTCCGTTTATGCTTTTCTCTAAAAGAGGGAGAGATCAAGTTTCACGTCCGTATAAAATTGCACTAAAAATGGTGGTTTTGTAGGAAACGAGAATTAAAAAGATTCTGAAATGATTAATATAAAATATTCCTCAAATTTAATCTGCTCATAAGTTCTTCATAAATATAATTTTGGTCTGTTACTGTCATTTCAAAGTATTTTAAATTTGCCACATTTTTTAAGGGCTTATTAATTACCTTTTTATTATTTTGTCCTGCATTCTGGTGATGAGACACGAACATGTACTGAGGTTTCTCTGCATTTGTTTCCTTACTAGTATCTAATAGTGTATTAGAATATAAAATAAGTAAACAAACATCTATTAACACTATAAAAAAGGTATTAGTGCCATACGCGTTTCAACCTCAAGAGGTTAGGGGATCCTTGTATTCCCTTTTGTTTTATCTTCTTCTATGGTTCTCCGGTCCGTATTCGGTCCATGGCCTCCTCAATTCTCCTCTTCCATTCGGTCCGTCTGTCTGAGGTTGAGGTTTCGAAACATCTTCCTTTTTACGGTGCAAGGTTGTTAGCCTTGCGACCAACCCCCAACCTGGAGGACCAGGGTACCTGTCTTAGTCTGACCTCTCCCCCTTGACCAATCTGGCTAGGGAGGCCCTACCAGTAGCTCTTGGGGTCACTGAGGTACTCAAGCCCCACCACCACACAGTACACATATATATTATGTATTTGTCATAATGAAATGTAATGAATTTGACCGTCGAATTGTATATAACAGAAACAGTCGTGGGAAGAGAAGAGATTTGAAATGAACAGCACTAATTAAAACAAATATACATTATAAAGGAATAAAATGTTAATTCTCTTGTAGAAGTCGACGCTAATGCTTGGATTTGGAAAGTTTTATTTTAGGGAAAATTTGTTATGTATATTGGAAGAGAGGTATTGATTTCTAAAATACATGACTCAAAAATTGAGTTTTATTTTCTGTGGTTGACAGTGAAAGGGTTTAAATTTATATTTTAATATAATTCTCGAGTGTATCTGTCAACTAATCTGAAAATCCAGCTTAACGGAAGACATATTATAGATTGTAAAATTCATTAGTGATTTAAAGACGAGCACAAGGGGAATACGACTTTACCTCTTCAAGAGTTACTGAATCATGTTACAGGAACGCAAGAAGAAAGTTCATAAGGAAAGCTTCATGTATTTTGTATTTATGTACGGTATCAACATTACTCATCAGAATAATATAAGTTTTTTATAATTCATAGCCAGAAACTCCCTTCTGAATAAATATATATTTTTTTAATTACTATTGTAAAGTTTACACTTTTCTGTGTCTAGTACTATGAAATAAACCATTTGACGTTTAGTCAAAAAATTTCAATTGCTTCTTCTCGGTGTATTTGCATTTTCTTACGAAAATTAGGTTGTAGAATGTTCTTTCACCTTGCAATCATTTCCACTCAAAAATTAATCTTCATATAACCCAGTGATACTTCTTTATTAGTCTTTCGTAGTATATTGTAATTTAATATAGTCTATGATGACTTTGGTTGCTGTGGTAGTCGTGCTGGTGAAGAGATCAGTCCTACCAATGTAGCATCTGCCTCCAGCAGCGTGAGATCACGAGATGAACCCAGAAACCGTGTTGATAATTCCAGTTCCTTAATCCTCAGTCTTACCTTTGCTCCTCTTACGTATTCACTAAAAGGACGCCATATGTTAGCACAAAATTTGGTATCAACACTCTAAAGCGGCCCATCCACGTATGAGTCTGCCTCGGCTCGGGTTCCATTGAGCCAAACTTGTTTGTGGGTGGGGCGTCACGAGCTGAGTCTGCTATGCATGTGTGGTGAAATATATCCGAGCCCGGCTCACAAGTCAAGCTCGCCGAGTCAGACTCGCAAGTCAGACTCGTACGTGGATGGGCCGCTAAGGGAAGAACAGAGAATGAGGGTGTTTGGCAAGTTGTTCAAGAGAATATTTGCACCTGAAAGAGTGCAATGGAGAAAATTATGTAACAAGGAGCTTTGTAATTTATACCCTTTACCTAGTAATTTTAGGGTAATTAAATCAAGCTGGTGAGATGGGAAGGTCACGCGACACAAATGAAGGTGGATAAGATGGAATTAATAACATGCGTCGCTGAAAAATGAAATGCGTGCAATATTTTGGTTTGTAACCTAAAGAGGAAAGACTGCATGTGAGACCAGTGTTATAAATGGGGACACAATATTTAAATATGAATAAAGAGAAACAAGTAATGATTTGAACTCGATCACAATAAGACCCAGTGACTGGCTTTTGAGTACACGTTGATGAACACTCAGTTTTCATAAATGTACGGCATTTCTTGTCCAAAAGAATATTGGCTGTCCAGTGATGATGGTCCCAAAAATGAAACTTGGAGAAAAAAAGTGCTAATTTTGGAGAGTATACATTTTACATTAGGTTTATTATGGATTTTTCTACCTTCATTTCTACTTTGCCACATTTTCGATGGACTTATTCGCTAACTTTACATGAATCTGTACAGCAGCCTGTTCAACACCTGTGTCTGTCGCTTAACTGAACGCTAAATACAGTCGGACAACATGCAGTCATTAAACAAAGGGCAAACCAGATATCAGCTCACCTGCCGTTTTTGGCTGGACGAGGACACACGCAGTGGAACTTCCACCCAAAATCAACGTAAAGATCATCTCCAACCACTTGGAAAATCTTCCCTGTAACCACTTTTCCTTGTGGATCCCCTAACTGCAAGAAACAAGCAACAGGTGTCAATAAAAGCACTGATTTTATAAGGTCATTTGACCATTATGTATGTAAATGAAGGCAATAAACCTGCAGGCACATTTACTTCAGACTGACACTGTGACACCTCAGCACTTAGGACTGATTTTCCCAACAAAATTAATATAAAAACTGAAGAGGATTTACCAGAGATGTTTAATGAACAACCTGTGTGTTATATTACAGATTAAGAAGGAGGGTAAATGGAAATGTTTAAACTGTTAGAACTGAATGAGATAATAGTTGCCCAAGAAAAATATATTTGAAATAGGGCTTCAATACCAGTGGCTCTGGATCTCCTTGGTGTAGATGATTGTCGTGATAGTAATAAAACTGTTGTTAATACGAAAATTGTGAAAACAGTATTCATTTTGTGTACTAATTAGAATTTCTGTCTCAATGGCCACAAAACAATCTGATCTTGAATATGTTTATGTAATTCACACAAAAATGTGACCATACTCTAAGGAATAACAGCTTAAGGGCAGCACGTATTCATATAAACACTACTGGTGATTCTACCATTCTGCAGCATTCCTGTCTGACCAGCAACTGAACCCATTATGTGGGTCTAAATTTCAAAAAGTTCTAAATACAGGCATTACAACATTTTATGTTTTATGGCTAGTAATAACAAGTCAATAAATGATTAATACTGATGAGATAGTTGTAGTAACTGTAAAAAAATCCAAATAGGATTCTTAGATGGACTAGAAACAATGTTTATACAGTGGCAGGAAGTGGTGGTTATTTGAAGGTTATGTCTGACGCTTTTAACATATTTTGGTGACCTTATATTTTGAAGATGCCAGACGTTAAACCTGCTGACACAATGTAAATACGAAATATGTGTCAGATTGTAAAGATGAGTTAAAATATATAACAGGTGACATTGGAAAGTTCATTGTACATTATGTACATTTAGTATCATGTAAAATTCTTACGTCAGTAAATTTAGAATTCCGTAGTAATGATGCGAATGTTTCTTCTTTCTCTGGTGTTGGTGGCTTTAGTTCTGGAGGTGATGTGTATTTTTCGAACGCTTGTGCAAATCCACCACGTTTCTTTTCAGTACTTGGTGGCATTTTGTCACAAAGCTCTATTTCTCCGTCAGTGGAGAAGTACCTTTTCAAGTGGCATGCATTAGAGCAAACAAACAACTCATACGTTCTATAACACACGTTGTTACAAATCACACGCCTTAACAGCATCTTAAACAAGATTATTTTTTACGTTTCGCTACGAACAATAAACCTTATATGTTATATATAAATGTCGCCAGGCTAAGCCTAGCACTCTTGCGCCCAAATAGTAAACAGTCTGTATGCTCTGCGGTAGTGTGGTATTTCGCAGAGAGCTGTGCTAAGATAATATTTAGTTCCTTTTCAATACCAGGTTTGTAAATATAAAGTACGAGGAGCGATTTTGAAAAAGGCTTCCAGGTTATTTCACAATGTAGTCTGGAAGAAACTGGCCTACATTTCATAGACCCTTTTTACCTTCATAATCAGGGTATCACCCTGAAACGTTAGTCAGTTTCTATCATACTACATGACGTAAAAATAATCATCTCTGTGTTGGAAAGATGGTCGAGTATGTTGGATGGTAGTATTATTACCGACTGAGGTCATTCCTTTGGCTGCTACCATGAATTCATACCACGAACTGCTACCGCCAGATCATAGTTCTACTATTGCTGAATATAGATGGCTTAGATTGTATATGCGTAACGTCATCTACTATCTTCTTGAAAACTTTTGGCACTGATAAAGGTAAAAATCTGCTGCTAACCTCACGGCGCACCCATTGATATACGTTAAGTAATTTCCCTCGCTGAAATGATTTGAGGGAATTTGTATGAGTTGGGAAATTTTATGGTTGATATTTGGGTATGGTGTACGTGAGTCAAAGTAGGCTTGGTACGGTACTGTGAATTTCAGATTGTGTATCGTAGTTTTGTTACGAAGTACATGCAGTGAGTTGTGTGTTTAGATTAGCTGACGAGGCAGGACAAATAGGAGAGTTTGTGTACGCAATATGCGCAACAGTTCCTGTCTGAAAATATGTTAAACTTCGATGCGTCACAAAGAGTAAAGGGGAGTGAGGAAAGGGATGTAGTTGATGTATCTGATATAGTCTGCTAAGTTAGTTTCCCAAGAACTGTGTTGGTGGAAGTGTGTGATAATTATTATGGGCACATGTCTGTGCAAAGAACAGCAGTCAGAGGCAGATACTGTTGGTGCACACAATGGAACGACTGTTAATTCTATCTCAGACCATGTGCCAGTTAATGACTGCATGGACTGTTATGTTGCTGCATCATCCAGTGGTTCATGTCAGAAAATTCCTTCGTCTTCTACTGTTGATCGCCTGATTTTGGACACTTTGAATGTAATAGGAACTTTAGTTGCGAAGTAAGTACAGGGGCTTAAATTAACCATAGCAGTGGTTTTTATGTATTTCACTTGGTTAAGTTCAGATGACGTGTTAATACATGTAATGTTAATAAATTTCGTAGTCAGATAGGGATGGTAGGTTATAATGGTTTCTCTTTAAATTTTGATAGACCAGTGACTGGTGAAATTGAAAATGTGCCTACTTATTCTCTATTATACAATACTAACTATTCTACCAGCCCACTGGATGCTTTCTTCCTCTTACTTTTATGACAAATTAGGTGTTTTTCGCTTTATAGTGTGAGTGATGGGCATATCCAAGTAATTCTTACTATCTTAGCTATCCACAATGTAAGAACAAGATATAACTTTCATGTGCAAAATTATAACCTCAGTTTAATGGCTCACCTTCTGTTGTTATGTTTATACAGATATTTCTTTGAACTCTCCATGTTACGTTTGTTTATTTTCTCTGTTTTAGTGAACAAGAGCCTCCACCTGCCATGTTGCAGTTACATGTAATTGCTGATAAAGAAGATGGTTGGATCCAGGTTGTGAGTTCAATGGTGAACGTTATTCCAATGAATGATCCGCTTGGACCATCTGTGATCACCTTGCTGCTTGATGATTGTCCTTTGCCAACAAAAGTGAGTCATTAGCTTGTTTTTGTGATAATGGGATTTATAGTCTTGAATTTAACCTTTAGTGGACTTTTCACAAAAGAAAGATACAAATCTTAACTTTTATGCTAATCCACATTCTTGAGTAGACTGTACTGCATTCACTGTGGAGGTGTCAAATAGATATTTTTTTGTCTGTTTTGGTCTTCAAGATAATGGGAACTTGTGAACTTGTAGGAAGATACCATTGTTTCATAGGAACATACTGCCTCCATCTTCAGGGCTGTGTAACAATAAGTAACTCTTTGTTTTGTATTTATGTGATTCTCAGTATAAACAGCGATTACAATACTGACCAAATTCTTAAATATTATTTAGACGAGCTTTGGCTTCTGAGGGTTGATACTGTCGGTGCTAAGTACAAATTCAGTGTTACTACATTCACAGTTGTATGTGTCCAAATTAAAATCGCTGTGTACTACTGAATTCTTAATAACATTGCGTCAACTGTGCTCTTGACTTACCATGCAGACAAGAATTTCAAGAACTGCTAAGAGTCTGTTTTATCTAGATAAGTTCATGATAATGAAAGGGAGAAGAGTTCTTGTGAGTTATCAGGACACATCGCTTTAAAAATAAAAAAATATTTTGTTTCAATAAATGACGTTATATTTTATTTGGATATGCATGAGATGTTAATTGTTGTTACAACCTGTCTCCGGAGGCCAAAATTCGCTTATAGATTTTAGAATCTTACTATAAAAATTTGTGATTCCTCGTTGTCGTCAAAAAATGACGTCATCAACAATGTCAACAGATATTTGTTTACTCGGCATTGTTGTGGAACACAACAATTCCGAGTAAACAAATAACGCTTCACAACAAAGAAATCAAAAACTATCAAGCCAGTCGCATTATCACTGCTCCAGTCATTTTAAAAATATCGCCGTTGTCATTTGTACGCCGCCACATGAACTCAGCTAAATATGTATCCAGATGATGTCGGCCCGTGCCTCTCTGTTTCTTATTCCGCCATTTAGCTGATCCCCATGGTCTTTCTATTGTTTGGGCGTGTGCACCGGATTCCGGATCAACAAAGTTTTATCGATGGTTCATCTTCAAGTGGTTGAAACCTTCCTTTCCGTCCATTCCAAATCCAGATATTCCACTCTCCAGTTTTGTGTCCCGATAACCAACGAGTACCATATTTTCTTTTTGTTATGCGTCTCGAATACACACTCACATCTTGTCTATTTATTTACGCTTAATACATCAGCCTCGTTTTATTTCTCAGGAATCTGTTCTGAAGCTATCGAGCACCTTCAATCTGTCAGCCGAGAGTTCAGTGAGAGGAAAATCAAACCCGACTCATCAGCGAAATATCTGTGTGGTGCTTGGCTGCATTGCGGAGAAGTTGGCTGGACCAAGCAGTATTGCCATCCTCACACAGGGAACCCTCAACTATCTCATCACAAATCTTGTAATCTTAGATTCTGTTTATTTTGTTCTCTGGACTGGGTTTATAAAAATTTGCTCGCCTAGTTACAGAAACATTATTATGTTACGAGTGAAAAATAGTGTCACCAGAGCTAAACACGTGCCATGTTTTATGTAGTATGTTTCTCTTGTTGTTTCCAGAATGTAGATAACCACCCGTTTGTCATCCTGTTTTCTGTGATCGCATTAGAAAAGTTTGCGCAAACAAGTAAGTATGTTTGTATGAATTTAGTGAAATTGTGACGTTCCTCTTCAGATTTAGATCAGTGGTCCCCAACGCGGCGCCTGCCAAGGTTTCTTTTGGGTGCCCGCGTTGTTACGGAAAGAGGTTATACTGAATAATGAAGGTCGTTCAACCATGAACATCATAAAATCAAAGCGCAGATCTTGACTTACTGACGCCCATCTTGACGGTTGTTTTCGAGCAGCAACATCATCCTACACTCCCAAATTTGAAAAACTGGCCAATGAAATGCAGCGCCAAACATCACACTAACTTCCCACTTGAGTAATAATAATTGTACTTATAAAACTACGTATTTTTGATTGCGTGGTTTCTTGTATCATTAAACGTCGTGTTGTTTTGTGTATTATTCAGTGTCGATATCTTATTTGTCCAGAGAAAAGAAAATTTGGCTTTGTTAATTGGTTGGTGCCCGCCACGATCTCATAACTCTCAAATGTTCCCGTAGGCACAAAAATGTTGGGGACCACTGATTTAGATCTTTGTGGATTTGAAATATCCAAAGCTCCATAATCCTTGAGAAATGGACCCATGTTCATGTGAAGTTTCTGATGAGAATGATGCTAGAAATAAGTTACTGAAGTATTGACGTTATGTCAGAAGATGTCTTGTAAATTTTTAATATAACTGAGATAAAATATTGTTTTCTGAACACAGGTGAGAACAAAATAACAATTAAGAAGTATTTGGAAGCTGAACTGAGAAATCCTCTCATGTGTTTGGAGAAGTGGGTAAATTCGGAGCATTACGTCAAGAGGCAGGTTGGCTTCTGTGCTCAGTGGTGCCTTGATAATTTATGTGAGTATTATGTTCATGTTCTGTAATAGGTCTCTTTGTATGTCGTACGTGGTAAGTGTTGCATCTTCTGGCAGATTTTAGAATTTCTTATCTACTGCTGATTGTTCCTCTCTCCACAAAATAATCTGTGAAGGGACTGCTTCCATAGGGTCTCAGCACTGTGTCATGAGTGCATCACAGGCTCGGTGGTGACGTTCCACTTGCAATAGAAACCTACCATTACAATAATAATAATCCGTGGTGTAACAGCCCTCTGAGAGCCAAAGCCGACTAGCTTGACTGCTGGCCTCACGTTCACATGCCTAAGCAGAGGTGAACGATCATCCAACCAGATATAGGGTGACGTGTGGTCAGCACGACGAACCCCCAGCCATTGCTAGTTTTCCTGACCGGATTACGCTGCATATCGTAGCTCCCCAATTTCCACATGATGCTGGGTTGCCTCCGGTCCCATACACCGGTTGAAAGCTCATGAGAAAATTCTTCTCCCCCAAGACTCGAATCAGCGCGCATTCCGTATAACCGGTCCGAAGCATGATGCCTCAGACCGCGTGGCTACGGCTCGGGACACTACCATTACAATAGTGAGACAATATTATGATGATTTAACATGTGTCATATGAGATGCCAACTTAAACTTTATGATTAATCAGATATGACAGATATTACATTTCATAGCGTTACAAATTGTTTGTTCCTTCTGCTTTATAAATGTTTACAACTCTTCGAAACTTATAGGTCATCTAAGTAATATTTAAAAATCTAGTTTGTACTTCAGAAAAAAACACTATGCATCTTCGTTACAAAGATTAGTTGGTTCTGCTGTTTAAGGAAGAAAAACTTTTAATTTTTAGACTCATGAATCATACAGAAACCTATAAATATAATCAGTGGGCAACGTATGGAGTAACCGAATGTTAAAGCAGGTAGTACATACATTTATCTCCGAAAACTCATACTGCATGTATAGTTTTTCCTGAGCTTTAAAGGGTGAAATTAAAAGTTTTAGATCTTGACGATACACACGTTCTATGTCTTATGGACTTCTTTGCCCATTGAATTGTGTGGAGCTATACCTCCACTCCCCTATATGCCTTTATGGTGTGCTTTTAAATTAAGCACCAAATCAAATAAATTTTTTATCATTATTATAATTTATTTGTATGACCAGAAACATATTTGTCTTGTTTTTTTTTTGGTATTTTTCAGTCCTAGTTGAAGGTCGCAAGTTTTCCTACGAATGCGTCGATACATCTGGAATCAACGTCATGCTCAACACTAAGGATGTCAGTGAATACCTAAAAATATCTCCTAATGGGTTAGAGGTAGGCTCATAAGTTATGCTTAATTTACATGTATCTCTTATTTGTTTAAAAGAAATGGAAAATTATGTTGTATGGGAGTACACATATTTCCCAAACGTGTTCTTTGTGATTTTTGGATACGTTATGAGACACAACATTATGGTTGCAAATGTAACAAATATACACAGAAAAACACTTCTTCTTCTACTATGGCTCTCCGGTCCGTATTTGGTCCATGGCCTCCTCAATTCTCCTCTTCCATTCGGTCCTCTGTTAGGTCCGTCTGTCCGAGGCTTTGATCGAGGTTTCGAAACATCTTCCTTTTTACGGTGCAAGGTTGTTAGCCTTGCGACCAACCCCCAACCTGGAGGACCAGGGTACCTGTCTTAGTCTGACCTCTCCCCCTCGACCAATCTGGCTAGGGAGGCCCTACCAGTAGCTCTTGGGGTCACTGAGGTACTCGAGCCCCACCACCATGACAAGGTGCAGGTACCATTAAGTGGGGACAAAAAAACAGATGAATAAAAAAGTACTTGGAATCTGCCAATAAAACTATTTAATCTCACATTATGGTTGACGTTTGTGACAGAAATACCCAGAGAAGTTCAAAAAAAGTGATAGAAATACATTATTCTGATTGAAGTTCATCATGCAGAAAGTCATTTTTAACCTCTTATGAATAGTATTATCTTTCCTTTCACTGCTCTTTCTTATTTACCACCTCTAAACTGCGGTGTTATACGAAAATTTTAAGCCCGGATCTGGAATGAGCATTTCAGAATTAATATCGAGTGTCACGTTTCAATCGTGTTGCCAAAACATTGCTGGTTAGTGTGTCGTTAGTATTAAGTAACGTTATGCTATGATTTTGTCTCTGGCCGCCTCGCTTGTCTTAACAGGATCGCCTATTTTTATTGGATTTGTTTGTCATTTTAGGCGAGGTGTGATACGTACTCTTTCGAAAGTGTCCGCTGCACATTCCAGGTAGACTCTGGTGTGTGGTACTATGAGACATTAATAATTACACCTGGTGTGATGCAGATAGGGTGGGCAACCAAGGACAGCACATTTCTGAACCACGTGAGTGTTCTGTTTCTCTCAAATGATCCCTACTTTTTTTGCATCTTATGACGTAATTAGATATCTTAAATTTTCGAAGCGCAATATCACCCTGATTGTCCGACCCAAACGGGACGGAAACTAACCATTTATCTACGTGATGCTGAGGATAAGAGCATGTTGGGATTTTTCTCTAATTATCCTCTCTGCCTTTTCGGCACGGTGCTTAGTGGAAAGGTAACTTCACCTGTGCCAAAATTACAGGAAGGCTATGGAATAGGAGATGATGAGTTTTCCCTGGCTTATGATGGGTGTCGCCGCCTCATTTGGTACAACGCGCGTAATGAAGCCCAGAGCCGACAAAGCTGGCATCCTGGAGATGTATTAGGATGTCTGCTAGACCTTAATAAACCAGAGGTGATTTTCTACATTAATGGTGCTCCCCTTTCCCCGTGTACTCGCATCTTCAATACAGCCAGGTAAGAACCGCTTTCATTTTCTGTTTGAAATGAACTGGTAGTTACGCAGGTGGTGTGAAGTTGCGCTGTTGGTTTAGGTCCTAAAAGGAGTTCGTATTTTCTCTGTATTCTGATTTTATCTGTTGGTGGAATAAATGAATTCTTGATGCTTCAGTGTGATATGCAGGATTCTTTTCATATTTGATGATCAGTTTCCCAAGATATCGTCTTAACATAAAATACTGTATGTGTGTGTCGGATTTATTTTTTGAATGTACGAGTTATGTGGAACCTTGCCCTTGACCTTTTATAGAATGTGATTTCATCATTGTTTCACATCACTTTTGTCTCTAAATTTAGCATTTTAGAATTTTTTTCCTGCAGTTATAAAATGGAAAAAAAAAAGGTATATTCAACGTATAATATCTGTAGTTCGACGTTTCATATAGTATCTGTGCGGATCGACTGAGCTGTGTGAAGCCCCCCTACAGTTTTACTTCATCTTTCAATTTTGTGTCTGTATGTAAGAGGACCTATGAAGTTTTGGGTCTCTATATGTTTGTTTCTCATAGCCACGGTGGTCTAGCGGTTAGAACGCTGGCCTTGTAATCCTGGGGTCTCGGGTTCGATTCCCGGCGGTGCCCGAATTTATAACTTGTGTTGGGCAAGGCCGTGGTCTAGGCAACACGGAGTTTTCCTCCGTGGCATCCCAACAATTACTCCATTCACACACAGAAGAAGGCAATGGCAAACCACTTCTGGATCATCTGCCAAGCACGTATATGAACAGGTCCCAGTCCGAGAAAAGGATGGAAGGATCCTGTTCATATGGACCTGTCGTCAGACAGAACACTAAATAATAATAATAATAATGTAAGAGGACCTATGAAGTTTTGGGTCTCTATATGTTTGTTTCAGGTCTGGTTTCTTTGCGGCAGCAAGCTTCATGTCGTTTCAACAGTGCCGTTTCAACTTTGGTAGTCAACCGTTTCGTTTTCCTCCTCGTGACAGGAAGTTTCAAAATTTCAATGATAATGCTGTTCTAAGTCCAGAAGAGAAAGTGGTTTTACCACGGTAAGATTATAATATTTCTGTTATGTGTCAGACAGAAGAATTTTACTAACTGTTTCAAGGTAGAGTTTTGCAAGACTGACGAAGTTTGTGGTGCAGCGTCTCCTCCTTTTCCTCCTCCTCCTCGTTCCAGTATAGGCGTTATCAACGATAACACGATAACCCACAAACCTGCTAATACTGTCAGGTAGATTTCCAGATGAGAATGGGACTCTCTGTACCTTATATAGGCCACATACATTTCTCCTACTTCTTCATTTATAGCGTAGCGCAACTCATTTGACACTACATAACATACGTCGTAAATTAAACAGTTCCACTTGCCTCATAACTTTTAATCCAGAAATCTTAATTATAACGAAGTACGATACAAACTCATATCATTTGTATTTCTTTCTCTGACAGACACATCCATCTGGAACAGTTACGAAAGCTCAGCGTTCGTGAGGATTCGTGCACTCTGTGCTTTGACAAGCGCGCGTCTGTGCGATTGCTGCCATGTGATCATAATGGGTTCTGTTCCTCGTGCGTGATTCAACTGGCGGAGTGCCCAATGTGTCGCGCAGACATCCAGGAATTTGTCCCGGACAATACATGACACTCAAAAGTAGGTTGCGGTCTTCATCGAATATTTATTTATAGTTTATTAATGACACTTCTATATAGCTGATTAGTAAAATATTGTTATTTTTTTAATATTTTATTCATTGGCTTTTCGGACAAGAATTTGAATGACGTAAAATATAGATCCATGACGTTTATCTCAAACTTCTTCTATTTCATGAACGTACGTTTTGATAATACCGCAGAACAAACACTAATACAGGAAGTTTTTCTTCTTTCAGAATTATCTGTTGAGCCGAGTGACTGAGACAGTTTTCCGAGGGGCTGTGAAACTAAAACTGTCAGCTGTAATGGCGTAATACTCTAGTGCGTCCAGATACCGGTGCCATCATGTGGAAACAGAGTGTGACGTTACAGTTGAGGTCAGTCGCAATCTGCGTGCCGCAGTATCAGGGAAGAGTTCGCCGTACAACGTTGGTATAATGTTTTCACCCCCGCGGCAGAACGAACGGAACTGCGGATGTGCAAGTTGGTATATTACACAAGGTGTTAAAAAAATTGATAACGTAAAATAATCTGAGTTGGCTTGGGTGAGAAATGGAGGAGGAAGGTCCGAGAGTTACGTGATAAAGAACGTGATACAGCGAGATCTTAAAAGATTTAGATCTGCATTCAGAATCTCTCATTATAACTTTTTTTTCTTAAATGTTCGCGATCAAAAATTTATGACGCTGCATGGGATTTAGTGGTTCTCGTCATTGACGGTAGGTAGCTCTCGTAATATGGTATTGACATAGAGCAGTGTCACTGAAATTTCTGTCTTTCAATCTGTGGACGTGTTTCGTACGCGTAGTTGCAGAATTCTCCTGTGTGGCCGCATAATTGGTCTGATGAACTTGCAGGGTCTGAATGCGTCATCGCTTCTAAGAAAAGGAGTCCGTAATAAATTGTCTGTAAGTAACTTCGTCCGTGAGCAAAGTTCTCGAGAAGTTGGTCGTCATAGCTGGTCGAGAAATTAAATGCGTTTTACAGAACCTGAAGTTTCGCTAACGTGCGCAGACGAGTCTGCCAGCAGACCTTGCCCTGAGCCAGATGAATCCGGTCCGCACCATCACGTTCTGTTTCCTGAAGACCTGTTATATCCTCCATTCCGAGTAAACTTCTTCACCTTTATGTTTCCCATCTTACGCATCCTCAGTTTGATCCTTGTATACGAATTCAAGTTATGAAGCTCCTCGTTATAAATTTTTCTCCATTTTCCTGTCACATCCTCTCGTTTACGTCCAAATGCATCCTTAGTCTGTCTTTCAGGGTGAGAGACCAAAGTTTTACGCCCACGTAAACGAGACGAACAAAATTATAATTTTGTATTTCGTTTAATTATTTAGTTACTGGATGAGGAATGATTTACATTTCTGATATTAGTTAACTTAAATTTCATTATTTAACTTTCTTTCCGTGAACGAAGTGTCAAAAATATATTTTGTGGATTATTTTGCCAATGGATGTTACGTTTAAAAAGAACTTAGTACTTGTACTTAAAGGTGATAAAAGTTATAGAATAAGCATCGAGTGTAGCGTAATATTCAGATCGCAAAAGCTTCCGAGGGACTGGCGCAGAGATGGCGTACCGCGTTGAATCCAGTATTAACGCAGCTGGTGTATATCGTGCAGGGCGTTTCGAGCGTGCGGTGTAAATTGCCGAACAGATTACTTTGTCCTCTTTTTTTTTTTAAATGTGCGCGTCCTACCTCTGTTCTCTGATTTCTCACCCAGTGGTCATATATTTAGTTAAATTGTCCGTATTCAGCAAATTTATGCTTCGCTTTTCATGCTGTTTGTTTATGCTTTGTACATAACTTTTATTTTAACTTATTAAAAAAAATCATCCCTGTGTCATGTGTTGTGAAACTGCGATTCCCAGACCGTCTGTCGAGGCCCAAGATCTTATGGACGAATTTCTTAATTGTCAGTTCATTACGAAGAAAAATTCTGATAATTTTTTAAATCCGAGAGATTCTGCCCTTGAAGACGAGGATTGTGTCCAAAAATGTATCGAGGATAGTATATTACAGTTAGTATTGATATTTTTTGCGGACTTTATCGATAATCCACCGTAGAGTACAGGAATACCTCAGAGACATTGCGGGTCCGGTCCCAGACCACCGCAATAAAGCGAGTCACACGAATTTTTTGGTTTCCCAGTGCACATAAAAGTTATGTTTAAGAAATATTGCGAGAATTGCCAAAATGTGACACAGAGACACGACGTGAGCATGTGCTGTTGGAAAAATGGCGCCAATAGACTTGCTCGACGCAGGGTTACCACAAACCTTCAATTTGTATAAAAAACGCAATATCTGCAAAGCGCATTAAAACGAGGTGTGCCTGTATAGGATGATGGATAAAGTCCACAGCGACTGTCAGCACTGTTACCAGGATTATGCCTCATGAACATTGGTGTAATAATCCGTGGCGTAACAGCCCTCTGAGAGCCAAAGCTGACTAGCTGGCCTCACGTTCACATGCCTAAGAAGAGGTGAACGATCATCGAACCAGACACAGGGTGACGTGTGGTCAGCACGTCGAACCCCCAGCCATTGCTAGCTTTCATGACCGGATTATGCTACTTATTGTAGCTCCCCAATTTCCTCACGATGTGGCACCGGTCTCATACACTGGTCGAAAGCTCATGAGAAATTTCTTTCCCCGAGACTCGAACCAACGCCTGTTTAAATTTCATTGGCTAGTGGCGACAGTAGTCAGGTAAGTAGTCCGTAGCCATTCGGGCACTGGTTTTATTTGAATCGCTGCCTTATTTTTGTGTATTTGAATTTTTCAAGAACATGGAAATCATTTTTGTGTATCTGACCCTCGTTAGACTCGTAGCATTTAGTAGGACTTTAGGTTCCCCCCCCCTTCGGCGAATACGAACATGGCTGTCTTCGGGGTTGTAACGCCATGTAGTCTGGTAGTAGCGTACTACATGGCGCTACAACCCAGAAGACAGCCATCTTGTAGCACTTTTTTTTACTTACGAGGTGTGAAACTGTGATGTACAATGCCGTGAGAAGTCATGAAAAGGTTTGTTATATATTACGTTGTTACAAAGTTTTTCTCTTATCGGAAACTGATATGTTTGCAGTTTTATCATGTTATCTCTTCGGAAACTTAATTAGTGTTGTTTTAAAACTTTTTAAATTGAAAAGGCACGTCATTTATCAAAGGTTAACAGTACGTTATCTGAAAAAAAACGTGATAACAGCATCGTAATATAATAAAAATAGTAGAGCTTGTATTTTGTGCAGAACCATACTAAGTCGTTTGGATAATACTTTTAGTGCGTGTATATATTTACGTTCTTAATTTTTTTTTGCCTCGTGGCTGACTTATTAATAGATGATGTTATTAAAAGGACTAGTGATTCACGTCTTTATAATGTGAGGTTATGTTTCAGATAACAAAAAGATCGAAACTATAATTTTTTAAAACGAACGCTGTGGCAGCATTGACGAGATTTCGACACGAAAGAACAAAGGCGAAATACATTCGACTGGTATTAAATTTTCATTACTGGCGTGATTTTGTATAAGAATGGAGAAAATGATAAATGAGTTCAGACCAACCTTAATAATAAGAACCACTGGAAAAGAGAGAGAGAGAGACGAAGATGACGTGTGTTCAGAACAGGGATCTGAACTAACCTTGCTGTCTGCTTCATGTTCTTGAGGTCCGAGGTTCAAGACTCGGCCTGGGGACTGGCTATCTTGTCTCAAATGTTTCATGGTTTTTTTCAGTCCTCACAGGTAAATGGCTTCCGAGTTCCTAACTCGCATATTCAAAAGCACTTAGCCAAACAGTCGTGTAAGAAAATGTTTTAATGAAACAAAGAAATTGTGGTTTTTGTTGGTCTGTAAAAATTATAATCCCATTATTGAGCAAATGTAATATCGCTCTGTTGGTACCACGTGACATTTTACGTTTGAAATTGGACTTCCGGTTGTTCGCTTGGCTTCTCAGTAATATTTTTACTCGTCGATCGAGGCTTACTTTTGGAGAAGTAAGTTTGGGGGAGAATCTGTATTCAGTGTGTCTGAATATTTCGTACGAAACCAATTATTAATGAGGGCCATGAAAATAGCAACATAATATTATTCCGATAAGAACACAAAAGTCCCTGAAGAAGGTACTAAGATGTAAGTAAAATAATTACAACTAATATATTTTCAATATAAAAACGTGTTCTTGTGTTTCACAAATAGAATCAGCACATGATAAACGTTAATGTAATAGTTACAAGTTATTATGACGTAAGAATGTAAAATCGCATTTGAAATAAAGTCTAATTGGAACGCATTTCTGATGCCGGGACATTTTAACGAAACTTTTAAAGGGAAGTACTCTACCTATGGGAGTTTTATTTACACAAAAATTCATAAAACGAACTCATAAAAAGTTGACTGTGTCATATCGTTTCCTGTCTTGTACTATTCAACGGATTTTTATGAAAGTTAATAGCCTATTAAATCAGTTCGCTTCAGTTCACTATAACCTCTATTTATAAGAAGCACTAATTAAAGATTATAAATGAAGTTTATGCTCTTTTTTTTACATATAAATGGCTCGTTAAAAACAGGTGTTGAACATAAAGCATACATTTACCCATAACAATAACTTTTACATGGAATGTTTTCCGGTATACTTCTATTAATACCGTGCAAGATAAATTATTTTTGACTGCACAGTGTTCGATATGTTTATGTAATAGACGTTAAGATAAATATTCAAAAACACACGGAAGCATTTAAAAATACGTGTACGGAGTGAATATTAGATTCAAAATGCTTTTCGGTACTCTAGAGCAGTGGGATTCAACCTGGGGTACGTGTACCCCCGGGGGTACGCGAAGATATCTTAGGGGGTACGTGAAATTTAAAAAAAAAAAATATTTTATGATAAACACTGAATAATCAGTAATGTAATTTATTTAATTTATTTTAGATGTAGATTATATACTATGTATAACTCGAATTATACACCAACAACTTTGGGGGTACAAAGTTGAAGAGAAATTATATCTGGGGGTACGAGAACAAAAAAGTTGAATACCACTGATTTAGAGCCATTGTTTTATGGTGAATGTTAGTACGAAGAACATGTAATCTTCATGCTTTTCTGGTTCGTACCAGGATTGTGATGTGATGTCAGAACACGTCAGACGCCATCCAGTGTCTGGTCGTGCGTGAGCGTGGCTGATAACGCAAGAACACGTGTTTTTCTTTGTGTAAGCTCCACTCCATGAAGGTGTATAGGGGGCGTGGAGATTACTTTCTGCACCTCGGAAGTAGTTGGAGATATGTGGTGATATCTTTGAGTTGTCCTGACTGAGGTTTTCGTAGTGGGTGTTGAGGGAAATCTCTTCACCTGTACGGAATCGAACACCAGTTCTCTTAAGTGAGACTCGTCACTTCGCTGACAGATGTTATGGATAAGTGAAAAATGTGTAAATTTTATTTGGGAAACTTTTTAGTGAAAATCTGACGTTTGCACGGAATATTATGATTTCGTGCCGGTAACTTCTGATTCGTGAAATTTGTTTACTGACATTTTACGAAAAAAAAAAATCACAGGTAGAGATTTTATATGTGACTTATTTTATATCGTGATGTGATAGTCAGTGTGACATCGAATCCAGTGGAAGTGACACGTGTCAGACTTATTTCCTCTTGCAATGAGCGTCATGGAAAGGTCAAATCGTCTACCTCAGCCTTGATACCCGGTTCATTGACCGTTATTAAACAGCTAACCAGCTCATCCGAAAAGTGAAGATGTTTCCTACGCTTTGGCTACTGGAATTCAATTTGTGGAAATGAACCTTAATTCTGTTTTTAATCATTCCACACGACGGGAGTGAATGGTTAGCTTCACAGATCAGATACGATTATTATCAGGGATAGAACACCTCTTTTCCTACAGGATAAAATGTTCAGTGAAACCCATTCGTTCATAATATGATGGTAAGATATTGCAGAACTCCTGCTGGGATTGAACTCTGTCCTTACAATAAAATTATAACAAATCTTATTGTTTGTTTCTGAAATTCGGTCTCTTATTTTGAGAGGTGAACATGAATTACAGGCGGTTTCAAAGAAAAATTTCACTGGAAAATAATATTACCTACGTTTAGAAAGGTTTATAACGAAGAACCTCACCTATAATGTTCAGGGTAGTAAAATCTAGTAGGCTACCACAGGTATCAGATGCAGCGTGGATTTAGGAAGCAAGAATTGTGTACAGAATTTTAGTGAGGAAATCTTTCGAAATCTTAAGTATCCTTAAAAGTGTCCCCTCAATTACGCCAGTCGAACTCACACACCATCTCATATTTTATTTATTTATTTAGTGTTCTGTCTGACGACAGGTCCATATGAACAGATCCTTCCATCCTTTTCTCGGACTGGGACCTGTTCATATACGTTCTTGGCATATGATCCAGAAGTGATTTGCCATTGCCTTCTTCTGTGTGTGAATGGAGTAATTGTTGGGATGCCACGGAGGAAAACTCCGTGTTGCCTAGACCACGGCCTTGCCCAACACAAGTTATAAATTCGGGCACCGCCGGGAATCGAACCCGAGACCCCAGGATTACAAGGCCAGCGTTCTAACCGCTAGACCACCTCATCTTATTATTATTTAGTGTTCTGTCTGACGACAGGTCCATATGAACAGGATCCTTCCATCCTTTTCTCGGACTGGGACCTGTTCATATACGTTCTTGGCAGATGATCCAGAAGTGGTTTGCCATTGCCTTCTTCTGTGTGTGAATGGAGTAATTGTTGGGATGCCACGGAGGAAAACTCCGTGTTGCCTAGACCACAGCCTTGCCCAACACAAGTTATAAATTCGGGCACCGCCGGGAATCGAACCCGAGACCCCAGGATTACAAGGCCAGCGTTCTAACCGCTAGACCACCTCATCTTATTATTATTTAGTGTTCTGTCTGACGACAGGTCCATATGAACAGGATTCTTCCATCCTTTTCTCGGACTGGGACCTGTTCATATACGTTCTTGGCAGATGATCCAGAAGTGGTTTGCCATTGCCTTCTTCTGTGTGTGAATGGAGTAATTGTTGGGATGCCACGGAGGAAAACTCCGTGTTGCCTAGACCACGGCCTTGCCCAACACAAGTCATAAATTCGGATACATTTTATAAAAGTTTCACCTACATATCACTTGTTCTTGTTAAAAACTTTTCGATAGCTCTATGGATTGATTCTCTTTTATAATATGTCCAGTCTTGTGGAAAATGTGTTTACTAACATAAGAGTAGTGAACAGAAACCACTCTCTTAGCGAAATCCTTTACTTTCCGTTCATTATCTCACGAACTTATAAAACGTTCTCATACGTGATCAAAGGCTTTCTAAATTTGAGTTTCTTTGTGAGTTTACCAAGAAGACACTGCTGTCATGTTGGTCTTCACGGTTCACTTGCTTGGACGAACTAAGAATAAACTGCATTCTGTTTTACAAGAAAGTTCCCTAGCTATTTATAAACGATAACACGATAATAGGACTTCATTTGGTTGTGCTGTCCGGCACCCGTAGACTTTCAAGTCTCTTTTGTTCTCCTAGTGACATGAACGCGGATGTTTTGAGTCGGTATTGTGAATAGCTCAAATCCCGTTAGGAATGTGTTCGCTGATCTTCCTCTCTCTGGGTTCCATCCGGCACCAAAAGATCTTTACCCCAGAAATACCCAGGACACAAAAACATCTCAGCATCTCCTGTAAGCCATGGTTGATTTATTGATTGATTCTTGTGATATTTAACGACGTTTTCTTCGATTTCGCTGGTTATGTAAAGTTTTTGATGACTGCGTAAATGATTAGAATGGACGTGAAAGGAGGCGGTTGGAACCTATTTTAATACAGGTCTACTAGCCCAAAAATTTGTCTTAAGTGGCTGAGAAAAGCATCAGTCAGAATGATTAAATATTTTCCCCATCTGTGAAATTTACAATAACACCAGATAAATTTTCTCCAAATAAATAAATAATAATAATAATAATGACAGTGTTGGCCGTGATATATTAATACTAATTATACATATTTAAGATATTAGGGCGATAGTTTTATGGCGAGAACTTCGTTTTTACAAGAAAACTAGTTTTGGTAGCTGAGGTTTTAGTTTTCATAAAGAGTTGCTCACTTATCACCCTGATGATGAAGGCAGCAAATACCTTTGAAAAATGTCTGTATATGTCTACGAGACTACGTGGTACAATATCCCAATATCTTAATTTTGTTGGGATTGTTAACATTTAGGAGGATACTGGGCATGCGCAGTAGTTCGGATGAGGGAGACAAGGAATACGTACACAATTTTGGTGGGGAAACCTCATGGGAAAAAAGTTATTAATTCCTACAGAAAGTTAATATTAATTTTACACCTTGAAAACACTTTTCAGTTAGAAGTGAGTTAAAAAAAATATTTCTCTCTCTCTCTCTCTCTCTCTCTCTCTCACCAAATTGCAATTATTCGTCTTTCGTTTGTTTCGATTACTGAACTAAAAAAGAAGATAACGTCAGATGAATTTATTCCGACATAATCTACTCTGTTATATTGAGTAATAATCCGAAGACATAAATTTTGCTGTTCATACCTACCATTATAAAAGTCAAAGATTAAGGGGGCTATTGGAAGGTCAGTCTGTTTAGGTGGCCACTATCGACCGGAATGGCGCTGCTGTTCACTGCGCGCGCGATCACTGCTAGCATCTTGCAGCAGCTCGCTCGCTCGCTCGCTACTCACCAGCGACAGTTGGCAAGGGACGTGCGTTGTGGCTGATAAGGGTTGTTTTTTTTAGGTTAAAAAAGACATTCATCACTTACATGACTTGAATGTCGAATTTTGGGATGGAGGTGGGCGTGCGTAGGGGGGGAAAAGGTCACACCGACCGGGTCAAACAATAACTAACCTTGATATTTTGGCTGGTTTCTTGTGTTGTGAGTGAAGGCGCTGGACTATTCAGTGTGTACAGATAACATCGCCGTTATCAACAATGCCTCGGGGGCTGTCCTCTTCGCCGTTCATGAAGCCATTTGTGGTGTTGGCATTGCCTGGCATGTATCTTTTCTACAAGTACAACCAATATCGTCGTCAACAAGAGGAACAGAATCGACGTAAAGTCACTGAGCGGGAACTGGCACACCTCAACCACAAAATTGTAAGTAGCATTTTCAGTTTTGTTTGGTTATGTATTAGTTTTCTCACTCGCCAGAATCCTATACAACCGATACTTCACTGTTATTTCCATAGTAGACATATTATACCATCATTTCCGAGTATTTTGGATCCATCTTTATACCACTTTTGTTGTACAGGTGTTTCGTAATTACATATCGTGTATTCTGTGCTGTAAACAACGCGGATACCATTGTCGTTCGAAGCCCAAAGTTTTTGTTACCGAGACGTGAGATATTTTTTATAGCTCGCTGTTGATCATAAACAAAAATCAAGCGTACATATAATTGTTACAAATACTTTATTACTGAATGTAAATTAGTCACAAAGAACCATATTAATAGCTGAAAGTGGTTACTGTTGGCTTTCAACGCCAGCTTGAGCGTGGTATAACCATGACCGTCTGTACTAGGCCACTTATGACGTGATTAATACATTTTAGCTAGTGCTGTAGGAAACATCTTACAATATCGTAGTTAGTAGATCGTAATGATTATATACAGTGACCACCCCACTCGCCAGATCTCAATCCTTTGAATTTATACTATTTGAGACGCTTCTAATATATTTAGTTTGTTTACAATTATATTTAGACCAGTTTAGTATTTACAATTTCTGTCGAAGTGCTCTGTTACAATGCAAGACCCAGCTATGGCTTAACAGTGTGTGTTATTGTCGAATGAGAAGGTAAATTGACAATGAGTCCTAATAGGTGAGGATATGGAAGGAGATAGTCGTGATATATAAAAATATAATCTGTTTATTTGCCCCGAGAGACTGAGGAAAAGACGAAATTTGAACTTTGTAGTCTAGAGCAGTGGTATTCAACCTGGGGTACGCGTACCCCCGAGGGTACGCGAAGACATCTAAGGGGGTACGTGAATGTTTTTTTAAAAAAATATATTATTTTATGATAAACACTGAATAATTAGTAATGTAATTTATTTAATTTATTTTAGATGTAGATTATATACTATGTATAACTTGAATTATACACCAACAACTTTGGGGGGTACAAAGTTGAAGAGAAATTATATCTGGGGGTACGCGAAGACATCTTAGGGGGTACGTGAAATTTTAAAAAACATATTATTTTATGATAAATACTGAATAATCAGTAATATAATTTATTTAATTTATTTTAGATGTAGATTATATACTATGTATAACTTGAATTATACACCAACAACTTTGGGGGGTACAAAGTTGAAGAGAAATTATATCTGGGGGTACGCGAACAAAAAAGGTCGAATACCACTGATCTACGGCACATGCGCAGAGCTTTGTCATTGAACTAAACTGCACAGTCTCGGTGGGGGCCTTAACAGGGTCCTTTCGGAACCCGGATAAGTGACACCTTTGCATTTTGTGCGGAGCGTACAGAGTGACACGTCCTGTAACTTTACCTTCTGAGTCTTTCACTTTGAATCCAGCGTGCAAATTAATGACTGAGTGCGTCTGTTATTTTACTCCCAGGAAGTTGAGGTGCTGGAGAGGGGGGGGGGGAGTGTTTTATAAAGTATCCTTTCCGAAAAAAAAAACCCCGCGGCTTGTTACCTAATTTTTAAAATCGCAGCATAGAAAGTCTTGTTCGGGCTTCATATTCGGGAGGCCTGACTGGTGAGTGGTTTTACTCAGTCTGTCCAGGTAAATGCAGATTACAACAAGATTATCTTCGCAACTGAAAGGCTGTGTAAGATGTTATTCTTAAGTTGTATCTTCTTGTATGGTTTTTAAAAATACGTAAGCCTATCATCAGAAAATCTTACGATCGAATTTGATACAGGCTGGAAATTTATTTTTCTAACGTAGGCGTTTTATTCGTTGCCACAATGCTGATTGGATTGATTTATTCCAAAAAAAAAAACATCTCACCCTCAGATATCAGGCGCTGGATAACACCTACAGTTGATAAACCGTCGTCCCTTCATCTCCTTCCTGATATTTACCCTTACAGTCAACATTCACTCTCGAATTCAGTGTCCATCAATTGTATATGTCTCTGATAGATTTATTTACATTTTTATATTCTAAACCTCGAGTGCTGTAGAATTCGACAAGCCTTAAGCTGCAGATTTAACGGCTGTGAGCTGATAAAATACAATAACGCTTCAAAAATAACTTTGTTTCCCTTGCTTGTCGTTACTCAAGAAGGCTACTGGTTAAAATATGCCAGTAGTCACAGACAGCTTAACAACAAACATTCCCACTCCTTAGTTAATTACGCTATAAATATCTAGAAATCTTTTTTTCAAGAGAGTAAGCGGATGGCTTACTTATCAGCCAAGAAATTTTCCATGATTTAAATTCTGTTGATCGTGTTAGAAAATTTAAAGATTAAATCTTAGCACTGGTTAACTCTTCCCTTATTTTATTATTCTACATCAGCTGTTCAAGTTATGTATCATCGAATGATATGTGGTGTGATGATGCATAGATGTGGGTGGATGGGTGATGATTCAGGACGTTTTTTGACAATCTTTACGTACGATGTTCCATGACTAACGCCACGGTGGTCTAGCGGTTAGAACGCTGACCTTGTAATCCTGGGGTCTCGGGTTCGATTTATAACTTGTGTTGGGCAAGGCCGTGGTCTAGGCAACACGGAGTTTTCCTCCGTGGCATCCCAACAATTACTCCATTCACACACAGAAGAAGGCAATGGCAAACCACTTCTGGATCATCTGCCAAGAACGTATATGAACAGGTCCCAGTCCGAGAAAAGGATTGAAGGATCCTGTTCATATGGACCTGTCGTCAGACAGAACACTAAATAATAAATAATAATAATAATAAAGTTCCATGACTAACAAACTACGCCCTCTTAATAGATGATGATATTCCTTGGCGATTATCACCCCCGTCTAATGTCTTCTGGGATGATGGAGTACCTCTGAAACGTCGGAAAATTTCTACCAGGCTACCCGGCGCAACATCCCAGAAGACGGCCGTGAGAACCTGAAATCTCGCATTATAATTCCCATATCCGTAGAAGAACGTATAATCGTTCTCTGATTTAGCATCACCCTGTAGCATATCACCGTTGAATCTGATTTGGAATCTGTGTGAGCTGGAAGGTGAGGCATGCTTTCCATTCTTGGGAAAGGTATTGGACTTCGTTTGTAATACTACCATTCATGTTTAATCTGGTTGTCAGTTGTAACTTCCAGACATGCGCATCTGTCATGAAACTGACTAGCCCACGCTCAGTTTGATTGCTATCGGTCGTACTTGTGTTACGTAATTCTACTGCAGTGAGATTCATTACTGATGCGAGGTAACAACGCGCAGAAGAAATGTTTCTAGTGTTTTGCTGGGTGAATTTCTAGAGAAAATGTTTATGGAAGTGTCGAAAATCGAGAGACATTTTACAGATCTGAATATCATTGTTACATGAAATATAATTAATTAATTTGTAGCTTAAATGCGTCATGTTTGTGTTGATTAAATATATATTTTATTTTCACAGTCTATACGCAAACGTTGTAATTAAATGATGTTGTTAAAATTATATAATATAATATAATGTAAAATCTTATTTACGATAAAAAGCGCCAAAATATAATATTTTATACTACATAATGTTTTAATATTATATAATTTTAACAACATCATTTAATTACAACGTTTGTGTATAGACTGTGAAAATAAAATATATAAAAAATATATATATAAATAATTAAATTGCAATTGAATCTTTATTTATGATCTTACAAAGTATTTTCGGTACTGTCGTAGTTTTTTTGGTTTTATTTAATTTTTTTTATGTCAATTTCTTATTTATTTTAACGGACGATATACCTTTCAAATTTATTTTTAATTTTCTGCAAAATTTTCTGACCGTCTACAGATAATATCGTATTTATATAATAAATATGTATGCCTATGTTTATCAGCATCGAAGAAAGACTACACTCTGTTTAATGTCATTTGTTTTTATCTCCTGTAATTGATGTCTTCCTTCAGTTGATTGCTTTTGTATTTCGATGTAATCCTTGAACATCACGTGGGCCCGTGAGATGATTTACGAAATGACTTGAATCTGTTTTTGCTATTATTTCGTAAGTAAACTAAGCTATGATATAAAATCATCCTTGAGCAGTTTTCTGTTTTTTTTATAAACATCAAATCCCATCACCGTCTTTACAGAATCCCTACACTGGATATTAACCTGGGCTAGTACATTCCAGAGCCATAGATTCATAGTCTGTTTATATAGAATTCTTATCCAATCTATGCTTCTACCATAAATAACATTTTCTTATCCAAATTTGGTAAATCAGTTTATCTGCATTTTTCAACCGAGGGTTATAAATTGAGGAGATATTGTTTTGATGTGAAAAGCAACTGATAATACGTTGAATAATCAGTCGCGGACAGCCGAGAAGGGGTAATCTTCAGCTTGTGGTTTGGGCGTGGGGGTTCACAGACGCTAAAATAGTTTCACGATAATCAATCCTTGTCCCATTTTGATCTGTTTTATGTCATAAACTCACTTGAACCCTGAAGGTTGTGAGTTAGTGTTTTTGATAAATCAAAAACGCTTTGGAGAAGGCATTTCAGGGTCTGATGACTTCTTTGGCAGCCTCCGTATCAACACGTTAACTGGATAGCAGCAGAACCGGTGTATATATAGAATCTGATGATGGAGCCTCATTGTATGCACATAATTCCTTACGTCACTTCCATCGGCCGTGGAGTTGTAAATACAAACTTGAGACTGTTTTCCAGAAAGGGGCTCACTTGCCGCTGTGCAATGTGGGGTCACAGCTGTCCTCGTCAGCTGCAGGGATTAGGGTATGGAACTTGGATGAAGAATATTGTTTGGTTATGTCAAGTGTTAAGATTGATAGATTGATGAGCGTACATTCTGCTCTCAGTAAAATAAATCTAAAGAGTTTTTGGTGTGTGACTTGAAGTCTTACAAAGCCAACTTTTTACTCCAGAAGGTTTTGTGTTAATGCTGTATTTTGATATTAATATTACTATCATTGTAATGAGGTTAGATTATATCTTAATGGAAACGCGGTCGTTAATTGGCCTATGGTGAAATGGTAGTGTCTGAGGACACCTTAAACCGAAACTAGGTGGCTTAAGTGAGGTTTATATGTGAGGTTCTGGTCGTTTGTAAGATCTGAACAACCACAGGACCGCTTCAAACAAGAAAACAACTGCCATGGCAAAGTAAAACAAACGAAGATATTTGTAAACTTTTTTTGAACTTCGCATATGTAATAATAAAACTTGTTACATCTGTTAATTTGAAACGCAAAAAAAAGGCTATGTCAGCGATGAATTCTTTGAATACTTGTTTAGACGATTAAAAAACGTAGTCCGTAGTACTGAGAGAATTCTCAGCATGATTACATGAGAATGGACGTACTCGCACATACGCAATGCAATTTTACAGGCATTCAGGCGGGAATAGATTTCGTCAGGACAACGCCATTCGATTTCCTTTCAATTGTCCTTATCGGCACTGTACGAAGGGAAAGTTTTTGTATCTGCCGTCTGAGGGTCGGAAAAGCGGACCGCTTTTATTAAGACCAAGGAGGAATAAAGTCGTGAATGTCGCATTTGGAAAATATATCGACTCTACAAAGGAAAGAATACGTTCCATTTACCCCGAGGAACCTCTTCGATGAGGGTGGATCTTACCACTAGTCCTCTCCTTTAGGACACACGAAGCCTTCAGCGGGTTAAGTTGATACAGAAGTAGCATTTCCAACTTAAAGTCTGAAGGTATTCGGTGAGAATCGCGGCGTTCGGAGATGATGAGCCACGCAGAATGTTGAAAATTATCCAGCGTTTCGACAAACATTTCAGGTGCCATCTTCAGGGCGAAATATTCCGCTCCTCACTTCCCTTAGGTAGACTGTCGGATAAGCTTTGCAGGAATTAAGTACATTGCATTGTGAGAAGGTCAACAATTTGTTCTTTTCACCCAGTATTGTGATAAATTGAAGAAAAATGAAATAGTCAGGGCGTAAGCCTATAGCACATATGACGACATATGAAATCGATATAGAATTTTGGTTGGGAAGCACCTGCTTAGCGAGTTGTGTTAAAACGTATCGTTCGGAAAATTGGTTTTGAGGGTGTGAACGGGGTTCAGAGAGTTGATGACAGGGCCAGTTATGTGTTTTGTGAACACGGTGATGAACGTTGTGTACAACTGTTGAACTTCTGTACCATCTTGAAAGGAGAGTGATGGTAGGCGGTCCATTGCTTGCACCATCATTTCAGATTGCACAGAAAACAATTTAGAAGGGTGTGATGACCAACTGACGTGTGAGTGGTCATATTTATAACCGGCTCTGTACAAGATACAGCCTCATTCAACCGAAACACTTTCATAAAATTACGCGTCACGAATGGGACCGTGAGGAGTATATATATATATATGTGCTCTTTGCGATTTTAATCCGCAATTGATCTTGATAACGGATCATGTAGGTACTCTAGATCACGTTTTCAAAACTAATTTGACAATGGAACTCTCTTGTTTTTGTAAAAACCCTTAAAATATTCTTAAAATGTTCAAAAATTATACATGTCACGTATTAGAGTTCTTACAATTTGAATCTACATAAATCGTCTAAATTATGAAAATAGGGGTTTGATTTCGTGTGTATACCGAGATAAGACAACAAGCCTTAGAAGTTATGTATCTGAAATTATTTGCATGTTTAAGACTTGATGTAGTGTTGAAGTATCATCGGATGCTGAATCAGTCGGCGTCTGGATTATGTTTTTGTTGAATCGTAACGGGAGGCTATCAGAATTTTCAAGGTCATTCGAATGCCGTATGGCAAACTTGCTTTGTTGAATTTTAATCGTGAGTGTAGCGATTTTATGAACTAAGTTCGTCAAGATTTCGATTAAAGCGTTCCTCGTGTTCTGAGTGGTTTCTTTGTAAATGCATTCGCAGTTCAGAGAGTCACAGAAAATCGGCTCGAAATGTTCTGACTGCACTTACTCGCCAAGGATTAACATTATATTCATCCAACGTACGGAATCTTCGAATAAGCAAGTCTCAAGATTACAGTCGCGTACTGTAATGACATTTGATACTTTCTTTCGGATGTCTTTCCAGTACCAGTTGAAGTTTATTCCACTTCAAAATTATATCTTTTATTCTTTTTTTACTGCAAATATTTTTGAACATAAATTTCTTTAATTGATATTTGAACACAATGTGAATTGGGTACATACGAACAAATAAGTTTTATCTGAGACAACGATAGTGATGCAGAAATGGTGAACTGCTCGTCCTAGGTCCTTTTTATTGGAAACAAATGATCTGAAAACAGTTTTTCATCACTTTGAAAAAATAACACATTTCTTCCGTGGTTTCGGACTTTTGGGACAACCTGTATACCCGGTATAGGATATGCATTATGCATGTTAGACGTAGTTTGTTCTGCATTAATAATGCAATATCGCATGTGGCAAAGTCCCCGCAACACTTGCGAAGTTCAGCTTACGCTACGAAAGACCTGAGTCTTTCTGGCACAGTTAATACACCCCCAAGCAATCTATTTTACTTCTCGCCCTTAATGTCGTCTCCAAAACAGTTTCGTTCATGCGTCCTTCTTCTACTACGCTTAGATTCTGAGGTGCAGAAAAAACCATACTCATCGGGGCTCGAACCCAGGACAGATTTTTTTTTGGGGGGGGGGGGATTTTAGCCAATGTTCCTGTGATGTCTTCTTCGAAAGAAACACGTTTGATTCTGTCGCCTTTCTAAGTCTCCAGTACGTCGTTGCCACAATGCGAGTTCTGAGCCGTCTTCACTCGCCTGGGCTATGCTGTGATCTTGAGTAATGGACGGAGACCTCTACACTAGAAATGAAGTAATGACGATGTTGTGTTCCGGAATGTAACCCCCCTTGAGGACCATTTCTATTTTTTATTGGTTTTCCAGTTAGATGTTTTCTGATATTAAATCTCTTCTCCAAAGTTTTGTATGGATGCTTTGACTATCCCATTCAATCTACATGCCCAGTCCATCAGAAACTCCTGGGAGACGTCTAAGGTCCGTGAAATTATTAATTTCGTGGAACGTAAATCGGGTTTAGACCGATGTCTGATTTATTCAGGTCGTTAATACAGTCGCTAATGAAAATAGGACATTGTAGAATGTCAGACGGTTTCAGGATTGAAGGCGAATGGATGACACTTTATATTTATAAGCCATAAAGGACGTATTAAACACCCAACGATTGTGTAAAAGTTGTTCTATAGTAGGCCTATTTGATTCATTATACAATATTATGTTGGATTGTCTGAAGTGTAATTTATATTTGCAACCTTTCTGAAGTTGGTTGTACAGTCCACGACTGTAATCTTGAGACTTGCAAGGAATCCAGTGAGTCTGTAGCGTTAAAGGCAGACGCCATCTTTCCTCATTCATCCCCTCACCCCGCAAGTCTCAAGATTACAGTCGTGGACTGTACTTTGGTCTGAAAGTTGTCATCATACTGACGTTTTTGTTATAACTGTCCAATGTAAGCATCGAATCCAGGACGTTATGATTGCCAATAAATGTGAGTAGACACATTTCCCGAAACGTCGTGTCTATGAAATTTTCCTCATATAATAGAAACTGTTCAGTGTTATATTACTTTAATATGCACGAGACGTATGTTTTAGTTGTGATGAAATATGAAGGTACCGTATTCATATCGATTTTGGGCACGCGTAAGTTGTAAACTATCTTATGTCACGTTTCATAGAGAGAAAATTGTTCGAAACGTACAGGAGCGAATCCTATGTGATCTATATTGGAAGTGTTATATGTCGTCAATAATTATAAGCTATACTGAAATAAAGCAACGTAACAATTATGGACAAAACCATGTATACTTATTTATAAGAAGAAAGTATGTCTTTTGTGACAATCCCATTAATCAGAATGATAAAAATTCTATGATAAAATATTAACAAATCTGTTAATTGGAAACAATTCATCTGTTTATATTTATTTATTATTTCAGTCTATACGCAAACTTAGTTTTTTAAAATTTAAGAAAAAATAACACCTACGCCCAAAATGGAAAAAAAAACGTAATGAAAACATCACCAAATGGAATCATATTTGAGTTTTAAGTTATTAGATATTTTACACCTGATGATGGTTTTATAAAAACTGAAACATGTTGTGTAAATGTTCCAAAATGTGAATCGATCAATCGATATGGAACATCAATGATATTTTATTATCTTAATTATAAGAAATTTTAAATATTGTGATAAGACGGATTAAAATAAATAATTGTTATAATATTCACAATATGACGCAATTACACTATCTTAAAAATGTTGTTGTTAAAATTAAAATTTAGCGCTTTTCATCGTTATTTCGATGTTACAATTTCAGCGCTTATTATTTTACGACATGTTTCGATGCTATTGCATCATCTTCAGGTCTTTTGTTTTTAACAACAACATTTTAAAAAAACTAAGTCTGTGTATAGACTGAAATAATAAATAAATATATACTGAATTTTAACACAAACATGACGCATCTAAACTATAAAAATAAATTCATCTGTTGTACGTGGGAATTGTAAGATGTGTCTGAGTCACTTACATAACTCAAGTATTTCTTTATTGTCAAGATTTGAAGAGAATTGTTTCTTCTTTGTACATGAATTGTGACAGGAGAGTATTTTTATATTAAAATACAGATTGATCACAAATTGAAGTGTACTTTTGTTCAGGACAAGACTTAACTCCACATCAATAGCATATATTTATATGTACAGTAAAACCCCTCTAGTTGGACACCCCTATATCCTGGACACCCCTTTATATTGGACACTTTTAATTGGAACCGGCGAATATCCTATAATTTTACATGTCCACAATACCCTATATCTTGGACACCCCTTTTGTTGTAAGTTGGACAGGTTCATGCACTTAACTTCGATGCTTTTCAGGGAAAGTTTTTCAGTTACATATTTTGTTATTTTGAATTTCTGACTGATGAATGCCTCCTCTCTGGAGGATTATCTTATGAACATTGAACCCATCATTGGAATGCATTGCATTCTTTTTTCTGAACCCTTAACTGGACTACAGTATTGCAGAAGACACAGCTTTAACTCCGTCAGTACTGTGCTTGCATTTGAGTTCAGACTGTTAACAGAAATGGAATTATCTTTTTGTGATGGGGGAGCGAAAATTCGTGGAATTAACTTTAGAAAATGTTATTGAGGCTGGGGTGTAATGTGCAATGCATGGGAGTGGGCTTAAAAAGATTATTATTAATACTATTGTCATTAATTCTTAATTCAAGTAAGAATACAATAGTTAGTGTAAGTAAATAGATTATATTTTCATTAGACCTCAATCTGATTTTTCTCTTTCCCTCTATCTTGGACACCTCTGTAAGTTGGACACATTTTCGTGGAACCACAAGTGTCCAACTTAGAGAGGTTTTACTGTATATTAGTACGAAAAATTTCAGTAAACATAGAAAGATCATAGTTACGTGTGCACCAAAGTTTATGGCAGTAGACTTTACAGTTGTTTCTAAAAATGTACCATAATTTGGTAATTAACATTGCGGAGACAGGATTTAAAACCTCCCCTTAAGCTGCAGTTGAATTTCGATAAAATTCCTACAGAACCGAAAATACATAAAATATATATTCGTCACTGTACTCGTGCTGTATGTATTTAATTTAATAAATTCTAAGATCGAAATGTTTAAGCCCGGATATTTTTTAGACTGATGTGACACTGGTCTTCGGTGGTCTACGTGACTTTTCTCCTTTCACTGTGTTCAGGGTCCGTGGATCGATGATCACGTAACCGAATTAATATTGGAATCAGCTAAACCGTGAATGTTGTGCGTGCGTGTCTTTTAGAAGAGGGCGTGACTCGATCCCATGAAGCTGTACATGGGTTATCCGACATGCTAACCTGCATAAATGAATTGTTTTGCAAAAGTCAGGAAACAAAGCACATCACATGTGAAAATGGTATTGGTTTATGGAATATATGCAAAATTTAAACATTTGTTGCCTTATTGTTTTATGTTAAAACGTTGTTAAGATATTGTAGGTGCGTCATATTGTGATTTTATTTAAAATAGTATTAAAATATATTAAAAATTGTCCGTCAATCACAATAAGAGTCAATAACCAACCTCGCTCAGATACGAATGTACTTCTGATATCTCCTCTTACATCTTCGATATTACTTCTCTGACCAATATACGCAGCATTAACATCACTCCGACAATACGATTACATCAATGTTATATAACACATCAAATAAGTTGATACAAGGAAAACGAAGAAATGATAAGAAAATTAAAAATTAAAAATTAGTAATTGAATTAAGAGTTTATAACATACACCTGATGACGGCTCTATGAAAGCCGAAACATGTCGAGAATGTTCCATATGTAAATCGAGTACTCGATACGGAACAAAAGATAATATTTTAACCATCTAATTATCTTATATTACTTTATTGTGATTGACGGACAATTTTTAATATATTTTAATACTAATTTAAAACGTTGTTGTTGCTATAATCATCATCACACCCCATTCAAAGTGTCCCCCATGAATCGAAGTCAAAAACTCGACCTATAGATTTGTTGAAGAGTAGCTCATAGAATATATGCTACGTTTAAATGTATTATTATGTAGTTTTACTATATTGATCCCTCTCGCAGATCGCCCTGTTTCGGATTGCGTGTTCGAATCCTGCTTTACGCATCGCGTTAGTGCTCTGCTGTGTTGTCTCGTGACGTAGCAATCCCCAGTTCTGGAGTACTAGCACATGAGCTCTGTTATAGTGTACACAGCTTGAATAGAACCACGTACCAGGTTTTATGGAAATAGGATAGACCACCTCATCTTATTATTATTTAGTGTTCTGTCTGACGACAGGTCCATATGAACAGGATCCTTCCATCATTTTCTCGGACTGGGACCTGTTCATATACGTTCTTGGCAGATGATCCAGAAGTGGTTTGCCATTGCCTTCTTCTGTGTGTGAATGGAGTAATTGTTGGGATGCCACGGAGGAAAACTCCGTGTTGCCTAGACCACGGCCTTGCCCAACACAAGTTATAAATTCGGGCACCGCCGGGAATCGAACCCGAGACCCCCAGGATTACAAGGCCAGCGTTGTAACCGCTAGACCACCGTGGCACTAGGATAGACCTAAGCTAGATTAATAACAGGAGAGCGGGTAGAATTTTATAATGAGGAACTTAAAATTGTAGTCTTCGCCTAATATTAATAGGATAGTTAAATCAAACAGGAAGGAGTCATATAAAAATTTGTCATCTTTGAACTGAGAACAAAGCAGGAAATGTAACTCTGCTTGTGAGAGAGAATCTAATAGATCCCACGCTGTATTCAGACAGAATAAACGGGGTAAGTATTTCAGTAAGTAAATTACAAACAGCATATATTTTACGTAAGGTGCTTTAGATACATAAATACTTTGATATTTCGCAATGATGTATTGGTAATTATGCTTCGGATATTTGACAATTGGACTTTGTACTTAGATATTTGGTAATTATGTACTTAGATATTTGAATAATTAAGTACTAGGATATTTGGTAAGTTTGTAAATAGATTTTTAGTTAATTATGTGATTCGAGATTTGGCTTCGACATTTTGAAATTACATTGGCGTACTTGGATAACTGGTAATTAAGTACCCAGATGTATGGTTGTTACGCACATGCATATTTGAGTAACGAGTGATGTTCTCAGGTAGAGAACATGACACTTAAGTCAGGCAGTTCCGTAACAGCTTAATTATTTAGGGACTCATGTCAGTAGGAGGTTAAGTGGTTATTATTTAGGTGGTCACTTTGAGATATAGGTAGCAAGATCCTGTGACGTGTTGTTCTACTAGCAGACCGAAAAACGTAGTGTCTCTTCTAACTTGACGTTAACTTTACTGTCAATAATTTTTCATTGCAAGTTATAAAATTGTCAGTAATGACAAAATATATAAATGAATGACGGTACTAACGACGTAAAGCAACAAAGACGATTGAGAAATGCCTTCGTACTAAAGACGAATGTTCTCCACTTAAGCATGCGCACAACGTCATTTGTTTACCGGGCAGCTTAAGCTTACTTACTTACTTAAATCTCGCGTACAGTAGTTAAGTAGATAACTTAGTCACGTACCTTGGTTGTTAGGTAAAGAGGCAAGTTGAGGTTCAGCTGAAATTTAAACTTATACAAAACGACACCTCAACCGATTCTGTAAGATTTCTGATTAAATTTCTATACACTTTTAAAGTTGTAAAGTCCTTTTTGAATCACCTGGTATAATAAATCCTGTTTTATTAACCCTTGTTCAAGAATTTAATCTTTCCATCTCTTTCTGTTATTACCTTTATTTCTTTTTACGTTTAACGTCTGAAATTCTGTTTCCTGAATGCCTACATTTACTTAGATATTATTACTTCAATTTTGCACTTAAGTAGTTACTTATTCAGTCAGGCACGTATTTTTGTTTTCCAATTTGCCTTGCGGAGCATTACGTCAGTGTCTCGTTAGATATGTTCACGATCCGAAATTAGCAGAATTAATATTTATTGATCAGTTATATTGAAATTTCCCGGGGTTAACATCCCTTAAAATTATGCCCTGTGTTGCCAAATTTATAATACCCTCGATTTTTTGAAGCTTTTACATGGGAGTCAAACCGGACACAGAAATCATAGGAGAACAACATAAACATAACCCTGAAATTAAATTCATTATAACAGCAAGAAAATACGAAGATTAAATAAATTAATAACACAAGTTTTAAATATAAAGCCAGCTGGATCCAACGCCTTGACATAATGCAAGGAGACAGGTTTCCGAAACTATTAGATCTACCAAATATATGGATAAGGAAATCGAAGAAAATCTTTAAGGAGACTGTGGGCAGAAGGAGGCTAGAATGAGAGAAGATGTCATCAGATGTCAGCAAAGTCGATAATTCAGAAGAGATTCGAACCGACTATCTTTCGAATACACTTCTTGAGCTCTGCAAACATCATCTTGTCATGTACATACGGCCCTTATGTGAATAGCAGGAGATTGTAGTTGAAATGCATGAACGTTGTGAGTGGGGGTTATTCCCTACAGAGCTGAAGACAGTAATGCATTGGATCGTTGAGGAGAGGAGACTCTTTCTCTCTCTGGGAGAAACAGCGTTGGATGTTAGAACTGGTACAATAATCAACTCTGTTGAATTCATCTCACGCAAAACGGTGCTTAGACTAGAGAAGGTTCTACCACTTTGTAGAATGAAACTGAGTCTCGTTTGTACTACGGCAATTTAGCAAATGTGTTAGCTATTTGGTCCGCGTTCTTTTAATCTGATGGGAGAATTTTTAGACGAGGTACAGCTAACTTTGATTGATATAGCTTTTGTCATAGTAATTTAAATAAAATGATAAAATTAAATTAGTATGGTTTTATTGAAGGGGATAAAGTTTCACTGATTTGTAGATCACGAGTAAAAAAAATTATATTGTGTACAATGGTCGCGTGAATCTTCGAGTTATTTTCCCTGATAATTAAGATGACTGCATGCAAAATGGAGATGTCATAATAGTGAAACTACTTACGTAATATTACTTGTTATCTTTCTGCACGTTCAAGCGGCCATAATATTGTACTTCGTCAGCCCTCGAATCTTCTGCCCGCCCCCAGAAAGTGCGAAATATGGAAGGGAATTTTTTTTAATCCTGTAGAAGCTCCCAGAAGCCAGCGCACGGAGCACGATGACGTCACTACCGACAGGGAGGCACACGTTCCCACTCCGTAGGTCCGCAAATATGGTTAATTTCGAGAGACAATGTCATTTTTATTTTTTATTTAGTGTTCTGTCTGACGACAGGTCCATATGAACAGGATCCTTCCATCCTTTTCTCGGACTGGGACCTCTTCATATACGTTCTTGGCAGATGATCCAGAAGTGGTTTGCCATTGCCTTCTTCTGTGTGTGAATGGAGTAATTGTTGGGATGCCACGGAGGAAAACTCCGTGTTGCCTAGACCACGGCCTTGCCCAACACAAGTTATAAATTCGGGCACCGCCGGGAATCGAACCCGAGACCCCAGGATTACAAGGCCAGCGTTCTAACCGCTAGACCACCTCATCTTATTATTATTTAGTGTTCTGTCTGACGACGGGTCCATATGAACAGGATCCTTCCATCCTTTTCTCGGACTGGGACCTCTTCATATACGTTCTTGGCAGATGATCCAGAAGTGGTTTGCCATTGCCTTCTTCTGTGTGTGAATGGAGTAATTGTTGGGATGCCACGGAGGAAAACTCCGTGTTGCCTAGACCACGGCCTTGCCCAACACAAGTTATAAATTCGGGCACCGCCGGGAATCGAACCCGAGACCCCAGGATTACAAGGCCAGCGTTCTAACCGCTAGACCACCGTGGCGTGGTCACATTGCGTAAGGCATAAATTGTCCTCCACTTGTCATCATCATCATCGTCGTCTTATAGAAGGATTATGCCAAGACTGTTTTGGATCAATTTTTTATTCTTTATATTTCGTTTAATATTCACCATACCGTTGAAATTGTGTTATGCGGTCTGTATTTTTATGTCATAAAACCTGTATATTTGTCGATGAGCCATGTTTTGAGAGAATCGATAAATTTCGAATATTAGTTTAGAACAGGGCGGATGTTAGGTTTTTCTTAAAAATTTTAGCCCAATTCTTCGAAACCTATTATAATTGAAGTCTGTGGGGTTGAAGCAGGTAGAGGTGAAGAGAGAGGAGGATGAGAGAAGACAAAGAAGAGAGAAAGAAGAAAGTATAAGACAACGAAGTTATTGCTTTTTGTCTCCAGCATTTCTCAGGATCTTCGTCCCACAAAAAAACCTGAACTTCTTCAGATTTACTTGGGGTCTGAAAGGGGTATGTTTTATATACGAGGCGCGTCCACAAAGTAAGTTTCCCACTCGTCCCACAGCTAGCAAACCTTATATTGCGCGAAGCGACTGTGCGTACGTGATAGAGCAATGACGTAGCATGGCGCATGCACTAACGGCACGTCACGGCGTTCTCACAGTAGCATCGTTGCAGCTGTTGAAGATGGAGGTTCTTATTCCAGCTCCCGCCGACTATGAAGTGCGGTCAGTGATAACGCTAGGCCGCACACGGCTCGACGGACAGCAAGTCTCCTGCAGGAGTTCAGCTGGGAGGTGTTTAATCATTCACCCTACAGCCCGGACCTCGCTCCCAGTGATTTCCATCTTTTCCTACACCTCAAGAAATTCCTGTCCGGTCAGCGTCAGCGTTTTGAGAATGACAGAGAGGCGGAGATGGTTGTCACACAGTGGTTCCAATCCCAGGCGGCAGACTTCTACGACACAGGTATCCAAAAGTTGGTCCCACGGTATGACAAATGTCTCAATTCCGGTGGCGAATATGTTGAAAAATAGCTGGACACTTGCTGTATCTGTTGCAATAAATATTTCCATGAAATTGTGTTTTGTTTCTGTAAACGGGCCCAGGGAAACTTACTTTGTGGACGAGCCTCGTATATCGCAACCGAAATAAATGGTTTTGTGGCACAACACCATTTCTTTTATTTATTACCCAGAGATTTATGCGCCATTACAAGCTAGATAACCACTTTTCTTTGTCGGGATGTATCAGTTTATTTGTTTGGATTGGAAGGCCTGGTTTTCGTGAAATGAATGATTTCTCGTCTTATGACTTATTTGGTTGAACAGATAGCGTTGTTTAATCTGCAAATGTTAGGCCAAAATTCTGTGGGGCCGAATGAGTCGGGAAGATGATTATACATGATGTGTAGGTAAGGATTTGGATGGAGTCGATTGTGCCCTGTTTAAAAATGTCTATCCCTGCGTTTATCTTGACCACAGAAGATGGAATAGTCGATAAACAGGTCAGGAATTTAGCAGGGGATCTCCTTAATGCAAGTTACTGCTACGTGGTCATTATTGGTTCCAGTTATAAGATGTCTGGAAAGGTCTGGTGTGGGTTGTGTAATGAGGGTTGCTGCATTTATCTGACTAAGGAGTTCTGTGTAGTATCATATCGTTCGATATTTCCGCGCCTGTCTTTTAGACTACGATTGTGAGAACAGACAGACGTTCTGTCCGTCCACTGCTTGGACGGGATGAATCTGCCAAGTTATCTTATCCTCAGTCGCTTGGAATTAGGGTCGTACTGAATGGGTTGCAGCGGAAGGAACAGAGTACTTTTATAAATCACGGGTATTATTATTAATTAGCTTTAAAGTACCCTCACACATTCTGTACATGTTATTATTATTTAGTGTTCTGTCTGACGACAGGTCCATATGAACAGGATCCTTCCATCCTTTTCTCGGACTGGGACCTGTTCATATACGTTCTTGGCAGATGATCCAGAAGTGGTTTGCCATTGCCTTCTTCTGTGTGTGAATGGAGTAATTGTTGGGATGCCACGGAGGAAAACTCCGTGTTGCCTAGACCACGGCCTTGCCCAACACAAGTTATAAATCCGGGCACCGCCGGGAATTGAACCCGAGACCCCCAGGATTATAAGGCCAGCGTTCTAACCGCTAGACTACTAACGCTACTAGGCAAAAAAGAATTCCAACAATATTGGAAACACATGATTTTCAACAGCATTTATCTCTTTATATTTCTGTGTTTTGCGTAATGATATTTCTCCTGCGGCCCTAGACTCATGGGATTTTTAGTATTTATTGAATGTTTAAAAAAAATTATCTTCGACTATTTTGCTTGTAATTTCGTACCTCTGTCGTCTTCCGACACGCGTCTAGTGCCGACTTCCTTATTTCCTTAACACGAATTGTCCTTGGTTAGAGGATCCAGTAGTTTCACGACGCTGCAGAGAATGTACGGACCAATAAATATCAGTACTCTCGATCGGGATTCCAACCCGTGATCAGCCAATAAGCTTTCGCGTCTTAACGTTAACACCAGAACTAGAAATCAGAGTTATGTTACACGAGTTTCAGATGCAAAGTATTGGATAACGTTAACACTCGGTTGAAATGAGTTTTAGAAAGGAATTATATCAGAATTAAAACATTCGTTTGGCTCTATTAATATTTTCTCTGTTTCATTATCGCTTGTATATTTATTAAGTTAAATACGGTAAAAAAATACGAGTTAACACGGTAACAGCGTAGAAGGGGTTACATGAAGTTTATGGGACCGGGAGGGGGGGGGAGGACACGGGAGGAAGAAATCGCTAGACGAGGGTTGAGCTGAGTATTTGCACTCTTACGTGCGCTGGATAAAACAAAGCAAGTTTCTTATACAAATACGTACGAAAAAGCCAAACCGTCTTCATCTTTTTAAACAGAATTGGTATTTTTCGTATGCTTCTACAGTGTTTCGAAGGCCTTGTGTAATTGGATTTTTTCTAATTGTTCGCATATATCTTCACGCGTATAATCGAATCCACGTTGGTAAAATCTGCGCTGAATTTGCATTTATTATACGTCTACAGGCGAATGATTGTGACATTGGTTAGCTTTATAGTTCACACTTACGGAATTGGCAGGTTCAGTGTGGCGAAATATGTACACATCTAACTGGATAAATGCCGACAATGTCGGGAATTTTATCAACAGAATTGTCTCAAAGTATTGCAAATGAAAAAAATACAATAATTAAAAATTACATTTGCTATGGTAGAGGAATCTTTGAAAGCATATTTAGATTTTTATATATCTTGTACACGGAAGGCTTAAACAATTTTTAATTTTATATAAAGATTTTTTTTTGGTAATTTATAATCTTCCTGTTAGGGCTGGATTAGCTTACAGTGTAATTTCTGGATTATTTAGATTTCCCTCCAAAACTTCCCAGCAAGGCTTGGATACAGAATTGTAAAATTAATTCTGCATATATCTACCTGCGTATGGTAACGTATGATATCATCAAATTAATGTCAGATATTACTTTTTCATAGCGTGTTAATTTTGTATCGATTATTTGGTACTCTAGATAGTCGTTTGTTTTCAATTAAAAATGGCTGGTCTCTGATGTAAACTTTCTGCCGAACTCAGAATCTCACATTTTGATTTCAAACTATAATCAAGTGACTAGTTCGGTCATTGCTATCCCTTGATATATATTTGATGGATATATAGAGCAATTGAATTTGTAATTTCAAAGAGTTTTATTAGGGATTCGTTCCATAGGCAATGTTTTTTTGTTTACGTCAATTGCTTTTATTTGGTGCGTGTGAATTTTATAAGATTTAACTACTCCCCCCCCCCCCCCGAAAATTAATAACAACAAAATAGATCCAATGAGTTCAATAGTTCCTATGGACTTTTTCCAACGTCTCTTAAAACACAAGATATCTGTTTGGCTCCTTTTGGAACTGAACCGGGTTCGAGCCTAGCTCTTGAAGGGGCTTAAAATTTAAGTTCTCTGTCTTCAGTCCCTTAACAGATCCTTATACTTTCAGTTAGAAAGTCGAACATAGCAACAGAGTGGTTAGTATTCCTTTGTTTTTAAGGAGTCCTGTTTTCAAATCTCGTTTACCGACGTTTCAGAGGTGGCTTACGTACCGTCCTGATAATGGAAGCAGCAAGGATCTCTGAAACGTCGGTAAACTTCTACCAGACTAGACAGAGGTAGAACGCAGAAGACAACCATCTTCAAGTATCTATTAAAAATATATTAAAAATTTTTGCCGTCAATCACAAATATAATAATGTTAAAAGATTAAAACATCATTTAACGTTCCCCATCGAGTACTCGATTACAATAGGAACTTACACGAATAGTTTCGGCTATAATTTAGCCATCAACGGGTGTTATGTAGTTTAAACTTATCACTGAATTACTGATTTTTATTGTTTTTTATGATTTATAGTCTTCATTTTCTGATGATGTTCTTGTCCATTTATATTGTTTCTTCGTTCGTTGTATTATCACAGGTCACTATTAGGTTTGTATTTCGTATTTTGTAGTGACGTCAATATTTTGTGTAGGACTGTGAAGTAAAGTTTTAATTTTATCAATGACAATTGAAAATAGAATATAGAAAACAAAATAAATAGTAAAAATAAATCATGTGAACTTACCCAAGAAGTAATATCGTAATCGTATAATACAACGAACGAAGAAACAATATAAATGGACAAGAACATCATCAGAAAATGAAGACTATAAATCATAAAAAACAATAAAAATCAGTAATTCAGTGATAAGTTTAAACTACATAACACCCGTTGATGGCTAAATTATAGCCGAAACTATTCGTGTAAGTTCCTATTGTAATCGAGTACTCGATGGGGAACGTTAAATGATGTTTTAATCTTTTAACATTATTATATTTGTGATTGACGGCAAAAATTTTTAATATATTTTTAATACTTATGAATCACAATATGACGCATTTACAATATCTTCAAGTATCTAGTTCATTATCCACCAATTTCTGGGTTTTTTGATTATGAGGTTAAGCTCATAAGTTAGTAATTAATATCGCTATAGCATTACTGTAGTTAGCTACTCGTTAGTTACTACCAATACTTTCCTTATTCCGATAGCTTTATTCGTCGCTGGTAATTCCCCTTCTGTTAATTGAGATTCTCATAAGGAGACAAGAGATCTAATACAGCCGTGACACTGTTTACTTACGCAAGGCCGGTCCATTTGCTGCCTGACGATGTTGCAGATTTCGTTGTCATAACCGGGTTATTGCTCGAGCTCCTGACAGAATAGTTCGCAGATGCTGTGTGTCGCTATCAAATTAATAAAAGCCAAGATTCATAAACGGAGAGACGTTTTAACGACCTGGCGTATGCTTCAAGAGAGATACAAAAACATGATTATCATTCCTGATCCTTATTTGGGAAGACATTTATTTATTTATTGTTCACTTGAATAAGCTATCAGTTGCTCAGATGTTGAGAGAATTAATGAACTGGAAGCGATATGGAAGGAAACGATTGTCACGTAATTTAGGGTAGTAACACGTAATTTTTCGAAGAGACTGAGTAAAACTACGAAAGAGAACAGAAATCTTACACTGACTGGATGCACCAATTATTAAATATACACAATATAGAATAATATTTAAAACAAATCCTCATTATGCCCAGTGAGATCTCTTTTCTGTCTCAGGGTAAGGTCTATCAACTTTGTTTCTTAGTTGAATCGAGTAAGCCTATTAGGGGAACTATCGTGTCCTATTTGGGGATATTTCCACGTTCTACTAATAGAAGTTCAGAACCCTCTATTCTCTGAAATTTCTCGAGTTGAAACATCAACATGTCTTTTTCGACGCAAAATCCCTCCCCCCCTTCCCTCAGGCAACAAGCACCTCTGAAACGTCGGTAAACTCCTACCAGACTACGCCGAGCTATAACCCAGAAGTCAGCCATCTTCGGACTCACCGCCGTAAAAACCTCAGATCCTACTCGGTTGATCTTTGTAATGGTGAAGTGCAGTGTTTTCTTCGCGGTACGGACTGAATTATATTAAATGTTACTTAGAAGAGCTTCGGCTTCAAAGGGTCACACTGGCGTTTGGCATTTGTTCAGGACACAAAGAACACGTCTCACGAAAAAGATGGCTGTCTTCTGGGTTGATGCCCTGATGATGGAAGCAGTAACCACCTCTGAAACGTCGGTAGACTTCTACCAGACTACAAGGCGTAACAACCCAGAAGACAGCCATCTTCACATAGAGAAGTCTGTGAGTGACTTAAGCCCTTTGTTTCCTTCACCTGAATGCATGTGTCACGAATTGTTCGCGTGTTACTGATAGGATCGATCTTTGTCTCGCTGTGGATGGCTGTTTCTCGCCCATTACGAGAGTCAAGTGCTTTGTTACTACAGCGCATAAAACACCTGTCACAGTGAGCGCCATTTATAACCTCACGAGGGTCAAAGTCTCGATTATTGGGCAGTTGAAGGATTGCAATTATCTCAGGAGACCAGGTATTTGTTTACACAAGGACTTTTTGTAAGCTGCGTTCCTACAAAGTCTTTTTTTTTTAAACTGAGAATACGTCAAATGAAAGAGAATTTTTTGTTATGGTGACGTATTTTACACGGAGGAAAACTAAAATTATGTCAGTTGTTTTGTAGCGAGTTTTATTACCAGTTTACATGATCCAGACGATAATGGCGATTCCACGCGATGTTTCCAAAGCTTTGTCGACATATTTAGAATGTATTGTGTTCGAATCTCGGCCCAGAGAACTTCTGTCCTGACAGAAAATTTTCATAGATGTCTTTTGTGTTACAAAACGTAATAAACAGACCTAAAAATGATTTATGTCATGTATTTCGGAGTTTGTAATTGTCCTGCCATCAGATTTTTTTTCCTAACATAATACAATTGGACAGTAAAAGATGTTTTGTGTATTTTTGATGGCTACAATCAGAGTCGCTAGCAGTGAAACCTTGTAACAACATTTTGACGTTAGTGGTTAAGGATGATGACGTCAGAGCCTTTGTTAGGAATCCTCTGAAGTTCGCAAGTCTTTTCTCCTATCTCCTTTTCTTTTTCTTATTCTTCTTCACTCTTTCCAGTATCCAGTCCGTTAACTTTCGCCCAAAGGAACACAATATAAAGAAATTATCTCATCTTCGTTTCAAGTCTTATTGTTCTGGTTCAACTTTCAGCTTTTTTTGGCTTAGAAAATCAGTTTTTTTCCCCTTTTCGTCTGGGACTTGTATTGGCGTTTTCGAACCAACCATTCTTCATAAATGTTCTTACAACCTAGATCTGTATTAACTTATTTTTATAACATTAAATATGTTTATACTTCTAGTATCTTATAGCTTCTTATCTTATCAATTGTTGTATACTCCTCGAAGAGTTTTAAGAGATCATTTCTGTGGATTATTATCATCATAATGACTCTTTCCAAAATTATTATCCTTTATATTTGTGAGGCAGGTGTTATGGTATGCCTCATCTGCGATTCTTTCCTGATTTAAAGCTGATTATCGTTTCAGAGGCGTTTCAGAGCGAATTGAGAAGGGAAACTTAACATAGTGACGATTATTTCAGTTATTGTAAGGGATGCTGCCTTCTACTATGTCAGAGAACTATCCCATAATTCGTTTTAACGGACTGAGGAAAACCACGAATAATCACAGTCGTGGTATTTGGCAACCATGCCGAGATTTCAATTAACAAACGTCATCGCTATACAAAAGTAGCCATCACCAAACTTCATGAATACTGAGTTGTCAGCTTTGCTACGTTGCGAGTTCTGAGCTGTCTTCACTCGCCTGGATTCCGCTGTTCATGATGACTACTACGGGAAATTTAATCACACGACAATGAACTGTTATATTTTGTTTTATATCGTTTAACATTCACCACGTTAAAAACTATTTTGAATACAAAAGTGTTAATCTTAATTAGGTATATTTAATGGCATGTGTGTTATAAACTGCTTACATATTTTCCCTGATGATGGTGGCAACAAGGACCTCCGAAACGTTGGTAAATTTCTACCAGACTTTACGGCGTTACAATTCAGAAGACAGCCATCTTCAGGTCGTAAGCAGTTTATGGACTGATATATAAAATGAAGCTTTCGCGGCGACTGAAGTTGATGAAAGACTCTTGGGTTACAAGCCGCGTCAGGTGTCTGAACGGTTAATAAACCATATCGTCTGCCAACGTTTCGAGAGCAATCTCTGCTCTCATCCTCAGGGCTGCTTCTGGGTAACAAATCTGTTAACGGCAGGTATGCTGGTAGCCCGTCCGTTGCTTATATTCTATTGTGGTGTTTCGACACGAGGTCTATTGCTACACAATAGCTAATGCTGCTTTGGAAATGATTTGTGAGATCTTAGAACTGAAATAGCTCGATCTAATTTGCCAGGGCGATTCGAACCACAGTGTGGAAAGAGGACGAAATTCAAGACAACACAAAGCCCATTGCCATCAAAAGAGGTGTCTATAGTTCATCTTTTGACGTTTCAACTAACAAGGAAACTTTATTACCATCATGACGATGATTGAAGTCGAAAATTTTCTAATTAATATTTGAGAATCCAGTCCGTACCGCAAAGAAAATACTTCATCATTACAAAGATGAATCAGCGAATGACGTCTGAGAAAATAACCATCATTTATATCGAGAACCATGGCGAAACCCGCCAATACAAAATGAATAATTACTGATTGCTTTCACTGTTGTCTATTTTAATAAAACCCTGGACAAAGAATGTGTATTTCCCTGTAGTTGCAGAAACCTAATTACATGCTTCAAGGTCACAGCAAAATTATACGCCGTTGCAACGCGAACACCGTAGCCGAACCGAGTGAAGACAGCTCAGAACTCGCGCCGTAGCGATGGTAGCAACGCTGTACTTGTGACTTGGCGTGGCGCGGTAAGAGGGGTGAATGCCTTCTGTGACCTTGAAATATGTAATTTGGTGACGGCTACTGTGGTAATTAAAATTAATGAAGGATGGAAAATCAATTCCATTCTGATGTAATGTTGCGGATGGTCCCGATGGTACGGCAGAAGTTATTTTAACACATTAGTGAAAGGCTTTATTAAGCAGTGTGTAATCATAAATTAGATCAAAGAGCTACTCAGAACTTGGAGGCTTCAAACTGCGCTCTTCACACGTTTTCTGTTCTCTGTCTCTCCCTTTTTAGCTTTAATTTATTATTGTGCTGGGCAAGAGACGAGTTTTGATATGAATTGGAGCCTGGTACAGCGCCAGATTTCCCCCCTCCCACTTAACCCTAATTTGCATTTAAAGGCCTGTCTTTAGTGTAAGACGTCGGGACACTTCTCACTGTACGTCTGTTCAATAAATCCAGGGTCGTCTGATCATCAGTGGGCAAGGCCGTGGTCTAGGAAACACGGAGTTTTCCTCCGTGGCATCCCAACAATTACTCCATTCACACACAGAAGAAGGCAATGGCAAACCACTTCTGGATCATCTGCCAAGAACGTACATGAACAGGTCCCAGTCCGAGAAACGGATGGAAGGATCCTGTTCATATGGACCTGTCGTCAGACAGAACACTAAATAATAAAATAGTCTAGCGGTTAGAACGCTGGCCTTGTAATCCTGGGGTCTCGGGTTCGATTCCCGGCGGTGCCCGAATTTATAACTTGTGTTGGGCAAGGCCGTGGTCTAGGCAACACGGAGTTTTCCTCCGTGGCATCCCAGCAATTACTCCATTCACACACAGAAGAAGGCAATGGCAAACCACTTCTGGATCATCTGCCAAGGTCCCAGTCCGAGAAAAGGATAGAAGGATCCTGTTCATATGAACCTGTTGTAAGACAGAACACTAAATAAATACCCTGCTCGAATCTCAGGATGTCCTGTGTTTGTTTATGTACGTAGTTAATATTCAAGCTGTTACTTAGGTAACTGGTTAGTGCGTTGTCTAGTTTACGTATTGGTTTGTCTGCGCGCTGTTTCCCTACAGGCTCCATATTCATGCATTTAGATGCCGTCAATACATTTATGATTCCTGTATCACCGTGCCAGTCTGTCGCGTTGATATTGGCGCAGTGCAGGGGAATCGAGAGTCAGCTTCTCCTGTCACCTCTGCATTTCAAGGGGAACGTCCTCCGTGTTTGTCCCATAATTACAATGTTCCTCTTACCTTGAAAAAAAGACTTCCGTCACATAACACTCCTTTGATTTATTCGTATCCTGTTGTATCTCATTTACTTTGTATGTTCGACAATTCCTACTTTTGACGTATAAATGCTATACCGTACTAATATATTTTGGTCTTGTGAGCTGGGACTCTCACGGAAGAATGGGACGGCCCTCCAGCAACATCGGGCGGATAGCGTACCCACGGTTACGTTGGCTAGAAAACTTGCAGTTTAGGATAAATACGATGACCCGTTTTTGAGAGATGATAAAAAAATAGTCAAATTTTGGCGTCATCTGTAGTACCCGTTCCCATTAATATTAAGTCTGACCGGCAGCTTTAAATTCAGACGTGAAGTACCAAATTTTATACTAATCCGTCAAGTATTTTCGAGGAATAAACTGACGGACGACTTGCACGACCTCCCCATAATGCACTGCGGAAAACGTACGTTCATAATCATTTAAAGCTATGGTAACTATATGCACCACCTGATTTATCAATCAATAACCCTCCATTTTGTTTTTGTGAGTTTCGTAAGATTCTCACTGTAAACAGCGATTATTTCCTTAAACAGCGTTAAACATTTTATCTTCGTAATGGTGAAGTGTAGTGTTTTCTTTTCGGTACGGACTGAATTATTAAATATCATTTATACGAGCTTCGGCTTCAAAGGGTTAGGATATGCCACTTTATTAAACGGATTATTTGTTTAACGACGTATAAGGAAATTGATACATCTGTGCATTATCATTTGTAAGGTTTTTTTTAATTTTTTAACGCAGGAATTTTAGTTTTAAGAATTGTACTCTGATTATCGTCGTAGAACGTATAAGAGGATTTCTGCAGGGATAGACAGATTAATCATTACGTCCTCCCGTATTAGATCTGAATGAAACTTTTAACTTGAGTTCTCCTTGATCGTCGATTGTTAATAAAATGATCAGTAAGTTACGTGTTCAGTCATGGCCTTTGATCCAGCTCACGTCTTTGAAAAAAAAAATACTACAGAGAACAGGAAGACTAAATCTGACATTTCATGTGCTTCTGACCTTGGGGACACGCCCTTTCTGCACTTAACACATTAAACCAAAATTTATATCATCATAGACTGTTTTCTGACATGAATAGTCAAATTATAGGTGAGAATATAAATTAAACCTTGTATATTTCATCAAGACGTTATGGAATATGGTATTGGAGGAGACCACATTTTAATATCGAATGAATTACGCGTTAGCACGCTAAAACCACGATAAAACGTACTTGACGTAGTCTACATAAAGCGAAGGTAATCCTCTGATATGTCGAAAGTCGAATGAAGAGGTAATTCATTATTTCAGCTCTTGACAGAGTAGTCTTAAGATTACAGAAGCGATGAGGAGATGGCCGAGACATGCAGCACAAAATTGATAAAAGTTTTGTTAGAAATCCTGAAGGGAGGACGTCACTGTGAAGACCTAGAAATAAATGGAGATGTGAGATATTAAAATGCATCCTGAGCATAAGGTTGGAAGTATGTGGAGTGGATTAATCTGGCACAGGACAACGATCGGCTTTGGTGGGTTCGAAAGGACGGAAGATACCGCCGATGAGAAGTTGAAAGTTTATAACAGAATTCCGATGGGTAAGAATTTCCGAATGTTTCTTTGGCGGACGGGTTTCTCCTTGAACATCAAGTAAACAGTAAATATCAAGGAGAATGGAAACAAAGTTATTTTTGCCAGCTTGTTCCAAAATAAAGGCAAACGACTGTTGAATCTACGTTGCGTACAGCGACGAACATGAGAACTGCAGCTATTGAATGATAAATTACATGAACCATAAGGTAATAGAAATTACGTATATTTGTGTGTACGTTTCGAAAAACTAATTCTATTTTTTGTTTTTGTTTAATTCAACAGGCGACGTTTCCAAGTATGTGCTGCCATAACAAAACAGAAGTAGAACTGAACTGAACGTTCAAATAACAAAATTGTTTGTAGTCGTACAATTTAAATAAGTCCGTAATTATTATTTTTTTTTTTTAAAAAAATGGTTTTATGATGCAGATAGCATGAAATATGAGAGTTAATAGCCTAACTTAGGGTTATAAAACTGGCGAAACGCGGACCACATCCGGCCCGAGACTGCTTGTCTCTGATAAGTTTAGTTTGGTATTGATTATCTTGACTGGAAGATGAAAATGTAGAAACGAACTCTACCTTTGTGTCATAGAGAAAATCTCCCAGGCTTAGCTATTCAAAAGATGTCCGCCATTTTTGAGAATCAGAGGTTGGTACTGTGTTTGCAACAACGTACCATACATAGATCGTTGTTCTGATCCAGATATATCCAATCTACATATTCCTAGCTCTTTAACTGAGAGCAATTTTAATATATTGTCTTATTGAAACTTAAGTCTTTCTATTGATTCTACATGCTCCACCCATCTCATCCTTCTATAGTGTATAATATTAATATTTTACGACTAGAAAAAAATTATAGAGCTCATTATGTGATTTTATTCAGATTTTTTTTATGTCGACCCTGTAATGTATTTTTGTCGAGGCTTTAGCATGCTAACGCGTACTTAATTTGATATTAATATGTATTTCTTTCTGTTGCTAGATTTATTTCCCAACGTACAGTCCTGATCAGATATATGAAAAAATTTTTCCAGCGCCTGTATTATGGTTATACACGTCTGAAAACTCTGTATTGATAAGCCTATTTAAATTGAAAATTTTGTGCACACAATCAAAATAATAAATTGTGACCCAGAGAAATCCATCAGGTTTATTGACAATGTGCTTTTGAGTCCCGTGTTGAGGACTATTGACTAGCGTATTGAAGCGTTTCCTTTTCAGACCATTACGGCCGTGAATGTAAGAGCGGAGGGTTCAGGAAATTGGATTGTTTGTGCAAACCGATAGTTGAAAAGTGTGAGTACAGATATATTTATTGTCACTTTGGGTTGAAAACGCGATGTTCGTAATGATTTGTTCCTGAGAACAAACAGAACGTACAGTGAGCCACAGCGCGCTGTTTGTAAGAGGGTTTTTGGTTTTAATACTTATTTTTAATGGGCTTATAGTTAACTTTACCGCGGTGGTTATTTGAGAGCGTTTGCCTCCCGAACAACCAATTCAAAATTTTAACTAAACTTACAGTTAACCTAGTCTACTTCTTGTTAACAGCGTTTTCTTCAAAGCACCACATCTCGGTTCAAACGGCCTCGTTTGTTAAACAGCAAAATTAAATAAATTTATAAGAAGACTAAAAATCATTAAAATTCAATAAAAAATCAGTAATTCGGTGAAAAGTTTTAATATATAACACCTGATGATGGCTATATATAGCCGAAACATGTCGTGTATGTTCCACATGTAAATCGAGTACTCGATAGGGAACGTAAAATGTTATTTTAATCTTTTAATAATATTATATTGTGATTGACTGCTAATTTTAATATATTTTTAATACTAAATAAATTTAATATAAAATTATAAAAACACTTGCTTTATACACTCTCCAAGTACCGAACTAAATTGATATTATGTGAGGCAAATAATGCGGACGGACAGACTGTCATTTATAAATTTACAGTTTAAAATAGAGAACTAGTATAAACTCTTAGGCTATGGGCAAACTCCATGGTTATTCGGAAACGATTATTCCGACAAAACTTGTTTCGCCGTGCATTGTCGGCAACTTCTCCGACTCTGCAGTCGGGCGTGTAATCTAATTGGATTCATGCAGGCGCACTGCAGCTGATATATAAAGCAACTTCACAGTGATCGGGACAAAGCAAGATGAGTTTAGATTCTGTTTTTGACGTATATAATCCCCATTTGCATCATGGTTTTTCAGTAATGCGACATAACATATCATTTTGAATAATGAGTTTTGTATGATTTTCAGTGTAAATAGGGATTATTTCCTAAACCACTTGATTTTTCTAATGGTAAAAAGATGTGTTTTCTTTGCGGTACGAACTGAATTATTAAATACGTCTTTCAATGAAGGCATTCCACCTTGGAAATAGTTGGCTAGCTAGTTACTTGATCAGATGCTAAGGAATTGTTTTATCTGGCAGTGAAATGATTAGGTTGCCGGTTAGTTATTTAGTTAATTAGGTTAGCGTCATAAACCCGGGTCGGATTATCGTCCATTTCTTGAATCGACGTGCAGATGGTTGGAATGTAATTTGGCACTGGTCGCATGGATTCGACATGCGAAGGTCGCGTGAGAAGTCAGGCAGGTCACGCGACCTTGCGTGTGGACAGCTGACAATCTCTATTATCTGCAGACGTGTCCATTCAACCTACCGGTAATAAAACAATTGTCTTACAGACCACTTTCACCGGTATTTATTTTATTTTATTTAGTGTTCTGTCTGACGACAGGTCCATATGAACAGGATCCTTCCATCCTTTTCTCGGACTGGGACCTGTTCATATACGTTCTTGGCAGATGATCCAGAAGTGGTTTGCCATTGCCTTCTTCTGTGTGTGAATGGAGTAATTGTTGGGATGCCACGGAGGAAAACTCCGTGTTGCCTAGACCACGGCCTTGCCCAACACAAGTTATAAATCCGGGCACCGCCGGGAATCGAACCCGAGACCCCAGGATTACAAGGCCAGCGTTCTAACCGCTAGACCACCGTGGCTATTCACCGGTATAGATGTTTTTATCTCTCTTCTGATTTCATAGGCTTTTAAATTGTGTTGTCTCTCTGTCTCTGCATGTGACATTTACTTTGTGTATTCAGTTCGTTACTGCGTTCGTGTTATCTCTGATATCACGAAATTTGGGCGTAAAATAAACGACATTGGATCATTCGAACATTATACGTGTCGGTTCAGTGTGCTTTAAGTTCAAACGGAACATCATAATATTTTCAAAAAAAAATCTTTTAATCATACGAAATGTCTGTGTAACGCGCAAAAAAAGAAGGATGCAGTCACATACTGAGATGTGAAGAAATCAGATGTAAAAGAGAGGAATTTTGAGGCATGAGATTTGCAAGTATTGATCCAAAAATTTAGAACCGGGTGGATAATTATAAAGATGTTGGCAGGCTTCAGAAAATTGGGCTTTATAAAAGGAAATATAAAGAGAAATGAAAAAGGTTAGCGAAGCCGACACACATTTCCACGGCTTCTGCTGTGTGTTAACTGGCGTATACCAGGTATAATTCAAGTTACCCCACACGTAAATGTCCAAGGGGTTCAGATCCGGAGATCACGGTGGCCATACCACAGGGCCTCCTCGTCTACACCGCTGCAAATAGTGGTCCAGGAATCGCAGATGAAACTCTCTAGTAAGGCGTGCTGGAAACATGTGAGGGTTTAGGAGCGTGTCGCCGACTATTTCTGCACACACGTTCACGGAAAACTTTCGCAGAAAACGCGATTCCTTGGTCGCATGTGGGTTTTGTCTAACCCACACGTGTTCGATGTGATAATTAAATGCACCGTCCTACGCAAAAGTTGCTTCGTCTGTGAATAGCACGCAGACGTTGAACATGCGTAAGATTATAGGATGTGCTGGCTTAATAACCAGTGATGGAATTGCATACCAGTCATGGGACTGGTACATGAATGTACAGAACTCAGTACAGTGGCATATAAACCTTTTTTTTTATTGTTTTGGTTCTCAGAACGAGCCCTTAAATTTTCCAAACACAAATTTGACTCACCCTTTATAGAAGAGGATATTAAATCAGGAAGTCATGTAGAACATTGTTAACTGAATCAACAGATGCCAATGGCTTCAGTATTTGGGGTTTAACGCGACTGTAAAAAGTGAAGTAAAGTTTGTCCCACTATACGCCATGTAGGCGTTTGGGGTGAGAGGAGGTATAGCTCCTCTCTTCCTTGACCCCAGCACTAGATGGGGGTGAGTGATTAGCATCACGACCCAGCCGGCTTTACTCCCGGGAAAGGACCCCGGTACCCATTGTAGAGGAGGCTGGGTGGACCCCAGAGCCAGTCTGGACGCAGAGGCTAGAGGAAAAATCCTCTGCCCCCTTCGGGGATCGAACCCCTGCCGTCCAGTCCGTAGCTAGTCACTATACTGACTGAGCTATCCCTCAAAATAACGACGCACATTCTGTAAATGCTAATTCAAATGACAACAAAACCCTTTATCCGTGTTTTTTCTTTAGCTGCATTCTTTCTGTACCAAGATCTCTGCCTCCAATATGTCTTCATCTTCTTTAAGCGAATATGAAGGCATGTAACAGTCTGATTGTACATTGAGCGTTGTTTAGCTTTGACAGGGAGAGGAAATAACATGGCATGAAGAAATGTAAATGTGTTTCTTCACGTAGGACAAATCTGTTGGGAACAATAAAAGCCATCTTGTCTCACTAAAGTTACAATTTCTCATCAGTTTACATCTTACATTCTGCATGTCATAAATCTGTCGTGTTGTAACTGAACGTATCTCATCCTTAACGCCTTCGTATGCATAACTTTATACAACCGTCAGTCATATGAAATGACTTCTGCACGTAAGTGGAAACAGAGGAATAGTTTGTTTATACTTCTGTCTGTTTGCTAATGAGAATGGGGAAGATGCCTCTGGTATATACAGTTTTTAAATGTGCGCCTTGTGAATCTCTCACTTGTCTTGCGTCACATACAAATCTATTGTTCACGAAACTAATCGGTGATAATTACTACACGTTCCAAAGCTGAAAGTTTCAAGTTCACGAACTCATATAAGGCAGGTAAATGCATGATTCGTTCTCGAAATTACTGAACGTAGTTCAGTCAAATTGTGTAAATATATCCGAAGATACTATATATAATGCTTTTTATTTAGTGTTCTGTCTGACGACAGGTCCATATGAACAGGATCCTTCCATCCTTTTCTCGGACTGGGACCTGTTCATATACGTTCTTGGCAGATGATCCAGAAGTGGTTTGCCATTGCCTTCTTCTGTGTGTGAATGGAGTAATTGTTGGGATGCCACGGAGGAAAACTCCGTGTTGCCTAGACCACGGCCTTGCCCAACACAAGTTATAAATCCGGGCACCGCCGGGAATCGAACCCGAGACCCCAGGATTACAAGGCCAGCGTTCTAACGGCTAGACTACCGTGGCTCTATAATGCTTATATCAAACTTTATAAATTTTCTCAGATAAGGTTCATTATTGAAATACCGTTTCCTTCCACATCCTTTCCAATTCATTATTCACCATCATCCTCTCATTCGACGCTATAGTCTGAGATACTGATAAATCGTCGTTAAATAAGCTATAAATTAATTAATTGAGATCTAACACTTCATTTTCAAATGTTTTCGATACTGGCAAATACGTAACGAAATACAAAGAAAGATTTCTGGGCTCTCTGGAATGTGATGTTAGGACAACAGTGAGTGTTTAACTTATGTTGGTAAACACGAAACATGACAAGAACCTTTATCTGAAGACTCCGTTCTTCACCGGAGCACGCCTAATAATTTCTGTTCACATCTCGTCCGTGGACCTGTTAGCAGTGACCAGACCGTTCTGTATTTTTTGCAGTAAAACCCTTACTAGGAAGCCCATCCGGGATGGATCGAGGTGGGGGACTGTGTCGAGTCGATACAAAAGTTGTTCTCATGCAGGACGCCATGACCACGCCCCATTCTGATTGTCCTTCCAGTCATCCCACTCTATTGTCGCAGTTGGAAGGAGGCTCGCCTGTTGGCATGATGCCAGGAAATCCTATGCCGTCACAGCAGTAGCTTTGCCCGGGTAATCATCGCAGCCAAAAACATGTACGCTGCAGAGATGTTTAAACCTGCGAGATGGATCAGCAGGTTACAGATTTTGGGTGTGAGACTTGGCTTATCAATCTCAAAGAAAAGCTTAGGACAGGAGTGGAGCGCTCGTGTGTTAACAGTATATTTGCACGGCTAACACTTTAGAAGCGAAATAATGAAATGTTGTGCTTCTGTAATTCAGCGCTTTGGAACACAACGTTAGTCACGTGCAGACTGCCAGGCTGTTAGCGTTGCTAAGCCCTCGGCGTAAGCCTCAACTAGCTGGCTAACATCGATGCCCGGCTGACTGGAGTTGACTACAGATGTGTTTTATCTGACTGGTTCTGGTGTGTTAAAGTGAATGGAGTTTTATTGAACCACGAAAGAAATAAAGACAGAAGATTTTTGTTTTGCGTTTTAGAAGTTTTAGGGCGAGATAAAACGGTTAACGTCCCCCCGGTGTTTGAGAAGGAAGAACCGAGGAGGTCTTTACCTTACGACAGATCCCGTTAACATCAAAGTCGGTGTTGTGAAACCAACTTATCTAAAGTAATATACGGCCTGTATCATTTCTGACGACCGTACTGAAGCTTTTATCCATGTTCGCCTTAGTAAGCCGTAGATTTGATGAAACCATGTCCGTCTGTCAGTCGTACCACCCGTCCATGAACTAGTGTCAGCGGAAGGGCACATTCTGTTGGAATTTGTGGCGTGTTCCTGATGTAACAGACCTTGAAACACGCAAGGAACTTGAAAGATGACAGGTGTGCAAAGTGCAAAGTATTCTGGTGTGCTATATCGATGTATCTTGGGGTCGGATCAAAGCGATAATAATAACAGCAAACAAAAAAAATAATGGAAGGTGCTCGTTAGTAGTGGTAATAACCACCAGGGGCTCTGGTGTACATCAGCTCCGTGATGGATGTCTTGGGTTTCGTTCTACTGAAGGTTGGAGGACGAGGGAGTCTCAGCTATGGCGCTGAATACAAGGACCGGGGGGCTACAGACTGAAGGAAAATAATGTAGGATTTGAGATTTTCACCGCCGTGAGTCTGAAGATGGCTGACTTCTGGGTTGTTGGTAGAAGTTTACCGACGTTTCGGAGGTGGTTACCGCTTCCATCATCAGGACAAAGACCCAGAAGACAGCCATCTTTTTCGTGAGACGTGTTCTTTGTGTCCTGAACAAATGTCAAACGCGAGTGTGACCCTTTAAAGTCGAAGCTCGTCTAAGTAACATTTAATATAATTCAGTCCGTACCGCGAAGAAAACACTGCACTTCACCATTACAAAGATCAACCGAGTAGGATCTGAGGTTTTCAAGGCGGTGAGTCTGAAGATGGCTGACTTCTGGGTAGTAACGCCGTGTAGTCTGGTGGAAGTTTACCGACGTTTCAGAGGTGGTTACTGCTTCCATCATCAGGGCATCAACCCAGAAGACAGCCATCTTTTTCGTGAGACGTGTTCTTTGTGTCCTGAACAAATGTCATACGCCAGTGTGACCCTTCGAAGCCGAAGCTCGTCTAAGTAACATTTAATATAATTCAGTCCGTACCGCGAAGAAAACACTGCACTTCACCATTACAAAGATCAACCGAGTAGGATCTGAGGTTTTCAAGGCGGTGAGTCCGAAGATGGCTGACTTCTGGGTTGTAGCGCGGTGTAGTCTGGTAGAAGTTTACCGACGTTTCAGAGGTGCTTGCCTTCACTGGCATGATGATTGAGGCAGAAAGGACGTTTGAAACGTCGATAAACTTCTACCAGACTACACTGCGGAACATTCCAGAAGACAGCCATCTTATAAACAGATTTTAATTTAACTGAGGTGGCCCACAAAAGACCTGAATGTGTGTTTTAAAAATAAGCATCGTGATTTTTATTCCAACTTATTGTTGCGGTGTTCTCGGTACAGGATGAAATCCGAAGAAGGCTCTTGTTTAAAATCTGTGACAAATCGATGTGAAGATTCTCTCTCCTCTTCAGTCATCAACTTCGCCGTTTACAGGGTGTCCTGGCGTCATCTGAATTCAACAGAATTGTCTCTTTTTTTGGCAAACGGTGGGTTTGGATTTGTCTGCAAGAAGTATTTCCCAGAAGCACTGGAAAGGAAAAGAAAAATATCCATCTCGATTCTTTTAGAAATATAATTCTCGAACACGAATGATTGTAAAATTGGGAGTTGCTGAGAAGAACACGAGGTGGAAAATAATTGGACTTGTGAGAGAAAAAATAAGTTGTGTATGGAATTAAGTGGAGGACCTTAATTTCGATTCCTTTGGCCCACTGTAACTTAATTTGTGTGATGATTAAATATAATTTTATGTTTTTTTTAATTATTTTCTTGTCGAAGTATCATTATTTTACTCACACCTATCTTTTGCACATTCCTTTGAGCTTTGATGCAACATTATAATTTTCTACCTTATTAACTTACTCCAACAATCGCTCAGCCACTCAAAAATTTCCAAAAAAATGTTATGTAACCCGAAGGTTCATTACCGTATCCACAAGAACCCACCACTGGTCCCTATCCTCATCCAGATGAATCCAGTCCATACCACCCCATCCTATTTCTCTAAGATCCATTTTAATATTATCCTCCTACCTACGTCTAGGTCATCCCAGTGGTCTTTTTCCTTCTGGTTTGCCCACCAAAACCCTGTTTGCATTCTCTTCTGTCCCACGCGGTCTACATGCCCTGCCCATCTTATCCTCCTTAATTTGATTAGTCTAATTATATTTGGCGAGGAGTATAACTTATGAAGCGCCTTATTATTATGGAACTTTCTCCAACATCCTTGTATCTCATCCCTCTTGGGTCAAAATCTTCTCCTCAGGACCCTGATTTCAGACACCCTCAGTCTACGTTCCTCCCTTAGTGTCAGAGACCAAGATTCACACCCATACAAAAAACAAGTTTTCTAAGATATTTAAAAGTATATATTTGATCTGTTATTTTCTGGACGGTAATAATTTCCGTACTAGTGGTATATTTTGGGTTCCCCGATGTGTTTGAGTTGCTCGTACCTGTTCAGTATCGCATTGACCATTCTGTATCGTGCATCAAAACTTAATTGATGATGACTGATTATCAGTCGAAACATGTGCCTAAGAAGAAATGAACATTTCACGTGTGAAAAATACGGTGTGTATAACCTGTCAGTGTTTCAACACGAAAATTAAAGCTGATTGCATCAGGAACTTTCGCTACAGAATAATTCTGTGAAATTTCTTGTTTATGTAAGATGATCAATGTAATGAAATACGTAGTTATTTATTTTTATACACACTGGAATGTCTTGTTTTGTTTATCGTATTTTTAAACACGAGCGTAATAACTACGCGGGTGTTGTATTTCAGCTGTTCGTTAGCTAATACCTAAACAAACAAACGTTTTTACATCGTAAATGAAATAACATCTAGGTCAACGAGGTACTTAAAATTATAAGTAACGCAATTGGAAATTATCTTTGTCATAAGCTGGGTTATATTTTACGAATGTCCTTTAATAAAATCCTATGGATCTAGACTTTTTTGTGATGTAGTTTTTCCGATGAGTCAAAAATTGTTAATTGTTCGGTCGGTGGATGCGACACTGAATTTTTTGTCCGGAAAACAATGCTGACACAACAAGAATTCTGTGGAATAAAACATTGAAAATCTTAATATGACAGAGAAAAATTGTCTGATAACGAAGTGACTGAAATTCAGACCAGAGCCCTAGGGAATGTTAATTGTAAATAAAGTTTATGTGATAGACAAAATGTTTCTGTATTTTTGTTAACTACCATACTAATATTTTAATATTTTCCGTCAAATCACAATTTTAATAAGATAATAAAATATAAAATATTTAAAATATCATTTCACGTTCCGCATCGATGCGGAACGTGAAATGATATTTTAAATATTTTATATTTTATTATCTTATTAAAATTGTGATTTGACGGAAAATATTAAAATATTAACCTAATTCACAATATGACGCAAATATACTACCTTATAGCTACCATACATACGTCAAGGATGAAATCTTGAATATTAAACCAATATGCGTCCACTGATAAAGTTGAACGCAACTGAGCTCTCCGGCTTCCGGCGGGAACTGCTGTCCAGGTTAAGTTAATTTTACCGGTTTTATGGAAAGATAATTTGCTCATATAGAAGAACCTCTTAGTACGCGGCGGCGAGTCATACAATTCCATCCGGAAGTCAGTAAATAACAGTTGCGTTAAACTTTAACAATTAACACACTTAAGATTTCTTACAGCCAGATCGAAATCTGTGTATGGTAGCTACAAATATATTGAAGGAGCAGTCGCGGACAGTCGACAAAGGGTGGTCCTCACCGTAGACAATGTTACCAGTCTAGTGAGTCAGAAGTTATCACCTGGTGCGCGTTGCAATTCCCATGTACGTTGTTCCGGGCCCTGAAGGACAATGCCCAATTCGAAAATCCATCCAGTTGCGACATCGATAGGCCGGAAATCCAAATTCGTCGTTTATTGATTCCGCGTAATATTTCCAAGACCTCTTGTGACTGCAGAACACTGAAATAATGCATCATTAAAGCGTATAAACCAGCCGTCGGGAGATTTTACTGCTTATGTACTAGTTGCTTGTCGCGAGGTTAATTCTGTGCTTTAAATGCCATGTAACGCAAAGCGAGATTCCGGGCTGGCATCACAAACCTTGATCTAGAGACGGGGTATGAAACGTAGGAGAGGTTATGGGGTTTATACCCCAAGCAAACACTAATACGAGCACTCCAGGTTGATAGCGTATTGGGGGGTAGCAGTTTTGCATTTTGATTCAACATCAACTTAGGGTACCGCCACGGTGGTCAAGCGGTTAGAACGCTGGCCTTGTAATCCCGGGGGGGTCTCGGGTTCGATTCCAGGCGGTGCCCGAATTTATAACTTGTGTTGGGCAAGACCGTGGTCTAGGCAACACGGAGTTTTCCTCCGTGGCATCCCAACAATTACTCCATTCACACACAGAATAAGGCAATGGCAAACCACTTCTGGATCATCTGCCAAGAACGTATATGAACAGGTCCCAGTCCGAGAAAAGGATGGAAGGATCCTGTTCATATGGACCTGTCGTCAGACAGAACACTAAATAATAATAAGATGAGGTGGTCTAGCGGTTAGAACGCTGGCCTTGTAATCCTGGGGTCTCGGGTTCGATTCCCAGCGGTGCCCGAATTTATAATTTGTGTTGGGCAAGGCCGTGGTCTAGGCAACACGGAGTTTTCCTCCGTGGCATCGCAACAATTACTCCATTCACACACAGAAGAAGGCAATGGCAAACCACTTCTGGATCATCTGCCAAGAACGTATATGAACAGGTCCCAGTCCGAGAAAAGGATGGAAGGATCCTGTTCATATGGACCTGTCGTCAGACACAACACTAAATAATAATAAGATGAGGTGGTCTAGCGGTTAGAACGCTGGCCTTGTAATCCTGGGGTCTCGGGTTCGATTCCCGGCGGTGCCCGAATTTATAATTTGTGTTGGGCAAGGCCGTGGTCTAGGCAACACGGAGTTTTCCTCCGTGGCATCCCAACAATTACTCCATTCACACACAGAAGAAGGCAATGGCAAACCACTTCTGGATCATCTGCCAAGAACGTATATGAACAGGTCCCAGTCCGAGAAAAGGATGGAAGGATCCTGTTCATATGGACCTGTCCTCAGACAGAACACTTCAAATAAAAAATAAATCAACTTAGGATTACAACGCGTGTTTTAGAACAAAGAGTCTTAAGAACAGATTGATGAGAATACAGGCGAGTCCTGTCACATTATTTTCTCATATCCACTTTTATTTCACTATCATGAGAAGCATCAGTATCCAATCCGCGGTTAAATTTTTAAGCCCGTTACCTGCGTCGAAACATCACCATGCTTGTCAGGGAATGTAATGAATGTGACAAGATTAGCATTATAAGAATTTATGGAGCAAATTTTAATATAAAAATTGTTATTGTTATGCGTTTCCAGTTTTACACGTTTTTGTCATACGCGGCTGTTCGCAGTAGCGTGAGAGTCGAGTGTGCAGATGGCTGGACCAAACTGCATGATGAAACGTTGGATTTATCTGACTCAGGATAAGATCATTCCAGACTTCTTGCGGACAAGGTAATGATCCTTCGGGATCCTTAAAACGAGGGTAATTTTATGAGTTAGTGAGCGACTATTATCTTATCAGGGTCTTTACTACAGGGACTTAATTAGTTAGTTAACAGATCTACTCTGTATGCCTTTATTATAAAATCGTCCTTTTAAATTCTGTATAGCTAATTGGTTTAGGGTGTTCATTAGATAAAATTTGTTGTTGCTAATTACATATCAGATACCATGAAATTCTTCTTTTATTTGTGAAGTTTTAAAAAAGTATGTGTGGTAACGGTGTAGAAGTCACTTTATATTAATAACGTGACAAGTTATTTGAAAAAAAAAATACAAAGTAGTTGTTATTAATGTTATCTTCTTTTGAAATGATGTCGAAAGTCGATGAGATTCAAAAGCGTATATCGTTCGGTCAGTTTTTGAATGTTACAACATGGATGGTGATAAAAGTATCTTGATCGAGGTATAAATGAGTGGTATTACACAGTTAATGAATGTTACATGGAATAAATAAAATGTAATGCTTCTACTAGGCGTGTGTCAGCAATACGTAAATTCCGTGCCAATGGAATTTTGCAGACGAATCATTTACGCGTACGCCTATTCCGACACTGCATTCTGCCGTGAAAGCCGGTGTTCATTACGCTTTGTAAATGCGAAACATTTTTTTTAAGTTCAGATCCACGCGGCCATCGGGAGACATTTTCTAATTCGTTCGATAGGAAAACAGACAGAATTTTTGCCTACAGAGAGTTACGTCAAAGGTGAAGTGTTTATCGGCGATGTTAAAACCTAGCCTCCGAGCGTGGAAAATTCTTAAAGTAGAACGTATGGCATAAATCCACCGTGGATCGTGGATTAAGTCTCCAGGGGAACCGGTTCTTTGATGCACTGCTGATAAAACCTTCAGTCTGATGCCTAAAGGTTGAGCTGTAAAAATCGAAGCGGTTTTGACTTTAATTTATTTCTGATATAGATTTCTTTGTTTGTATTTCTTTAAATTCACATATTTTGCTGAACTTTTTGTATATAAATGAGACAGGGGTATTTATGCTTATGGAGATAATCGCCGTATAAACCATTGCGAAAATAATGTCAATTTAAATTTGTAAATTTGAGAATTGTATATTTTAATATGCCACGGTGGTCTAGCTGTTAGAACGCTGGCCTTGTAATCCTGGGTTCTCGGGTTCGATTCCCGGCGGTGCCCGAATTTATAACTTGTGTTGGGCAAGGCCGTGGTCTAGGCAACACGGAGTTTTCCTCCGTGGCATCCCAACAATTACTCCATTCACACACAGAAGAAGGCAATGGCAAACCACTTCTGGATCATCTGCCAAGAACGTATATGAACAGGTCCCAGTCCGAGAAAAGGATGGAAGGATCCTGTTCATATGGACCTGTCGTCAGACAGAACACTAAATAAAAATATAAAAAAAATAAACTGAACACGATATCCAGATCTAGAAAATGGAGGATGGAGAAAATTAGATCATGAGAAGAATAACGATTTATACTTTTTTACAAATACTATTACGGTAACAAGATTGAAACGTGACGGCTGAGCTTTAAAATTCTTAACGTAGTCTGGCACGAAATTCTCAAAGAAAGAGACACACGGCATAACTAGTTGTAAATGGATATACCCCTGAGAAAAGAGGGTACGAGAATCTTGTTTGGATATTAGGTGATATTTCAGGTTCTCCCGGAGGCGAATATAAATATGACTTGTCTTCTGGGATGTTGATCTGACGATGGAGACAGCAAGGACCTCTGAAACGTTGGTAAACTTCTACCAGGCTACATGGGGCAACAACCCAGAAGAAAATTATCTTATGGGTTAAATTATCTCAGGATAAAGTCTACTGTCGAGATTCTGTGAAAAGGGAAACACACCTTTTGGGTTTCATAAACTCAGGGAATTTTTGATCTCCGGAAAAACGACAACATTTTCTGCAGAACTTCTGTTCTATGGATGCGGCGTCTTCCTGTAAGCATCGGAACTACGATCAAAGAGATCTCATGGGGCAGATGACTCAGAATCAAACAAGGCAAAGGTTATCAAAGGATATGTCCGTTTTCTGGATAGGCCTACGGGGACATTTTATGGCTTGTAGCAGAAACAGCAACTCCTGTTTCAGTCCTGTGCTATTCCCCATTGCCTCATTCTCAGGAGACGTCGGACAAGAAAGACCTTTCGAGGGCTACCCTCTGAGTGTCTCACGTCGAGGTATCGATTTCTCTCCTATGCATGCGTGTGAATGTCCATTTACAAGTTTCCCGAATAACAGACGAGAGGACTAATACAGGGATTAATTAAAAAATGAAAGGTAGTCTGGAAGCCGTGTTAACGCGTTACTTGCACAATTTTAATAAAATTTAAGTAAAGTATTAGGGAGTACGTACATCTGTCCGTCCAGACGTCTCTTATTCGGAGCTAAAAAATAGATTAATTCAGTCTACATCAAAATTTGTCGTTCGATTTTTTTAGTACCAGTGAAATGTAAACCTTTCTTTAGATGTAACTTAAAATACACAAATTTACTCCAAATCCAGCCAAAAGCGGCTACAGAAAGTGATAATGGTATATTAAAATATTTATTTTTTTATTTATTTAGTGTTCTGTCTGAGGACAGGTCCATATGAACAGGATCCTTCCATCCTTTTCTCGGACTGGGACCTGTTCATATACGTTCTTGGCAGATGATCCAGAAGTGGTTTGCCATTGCCTTCTTCTGTGTGTGAATGGAGTAATTGTTGGGATGCCACGGAGGAAAACTCCGTGTTGCCTAGACCACGGCCTTGCCCAACACAAGTTATAAATTCGGGCACCGCCGGGAATCGAACCCGAGACCCCCAGGATTACAAGGCCGGCGTTCTAACCGCTGGACCACCGTGGCTTCGTGTTCAGTTTTATGTCTCACTAAATATCGATGTGAGCTTGTCAGACAGATTACAAGAGTAACACTCGGTAGCAGGATTCTAAATGTGGTTTCAGATGAAAAAATTAATGTAAGAATTTTTCTTTTTAAATTCGTTCTGTTCGTTAATTCGGAGCCCCGAAAATGAAATTGTATTTTGACGTCTGTTACCCCACGCACATTTATTTTGTAGAGTCTGAGGTCAATTCGTGAACTCACCCAGGTCCTCAAACGAGGCTCTGAAGAATATTGAAGCCACGTCACAGCCGGGTTGCACCGGTCTCCCTCCATTTGGAAAGAAATCGGCGTGACCTATCCGCGACGGAATCCCCAGGACGCCTCCGTCGGTGTGGATTACGTCAACGAAAATGGCATCTCCCTTACTCAGCCGAAGTTTGACGTTGTGATGCTTGAACAAAGGATAGGCTGGGTCCAGACCTACCCACAGAACTACGTCTTAAGAAGGCAGTGACTTACCAGCTGAATATCAGAAGACGAGGAAAGGGGGAATTTTGGGGGTGGAAAAGCAGGTTCCCATGCTTTATCCACTCGTCATTCTCATGGGGATAGAATACAAAGTGAAGAAGTTACTGTCTTGAGCATCAGAAGGTTGAGAAAGAGTGAAGTTTTGATTTTATGTTTAATGAATGGTGAAATAGATAATTTGGAAAGAAAACTAATTTATTGTCTCAACAAGAAGAGGGTAGTTTTTATGGATTTAGGGGAGGAAGTGATGAATGAAAATAACTTTGAAGTCCGGAAACAGCTCAGTATTAAAAATGAATATTTATATATGACACGGCAAGGTTTTTATAACACATTTATGTGTCGATGTTTTGTTGGTAATTTCAGTACAAGATTTTAATGATACAATAATTACATTCGTTTATCACCAAATAATATTGATTCACGTAGAAAATAAATAAGTAAGATAAAGGGAAGTAGAGGGGAGGGGGTATAGAAAATCAGTTGGTTAATGGCTGTTTAATGAAATAATCACTGTCTATTCTAAGAATCATACGAGACACACAAATACACGCGGGAAAGATGAAGAATTACTGATTGTTACAGCAGGTGGTATATATAATTACCGCTAAGGATTAATGAAGTGCTAAGAAATTTGTGATATTAGATAATTAATTAATTAACTGTCTTACTGAGTTACTGTGGACTAAACAGTTGTGTGAGTAATTATCACTTGACTTAGTAACTAAATTAATATCCGGCTTATTGAGTGACCGAATGCATATCTTATCCTAATAAATGACTAACACACTATCAGCTTCTCAAGTAAATTTTGTTCGGTGCTGATAATTTTATAATTGTCGTATTCAAACGAACGTTGAGCAGAAAATGATTTTCTAAATACGGAATTTATAGGTCTAATTTTATGCGTCTGTCAACATTATTTAAGAATCCTGTCCGTACCGCAAAGAAAACACAACACTTAACATTAGAAGATGAATTTTCTTAACTATTTTACAGTAAATAGTCGATTTTTTTTTCTGAGAATCATATGAATCAGATAAAAATGTGTAGTTATTATTTGTTGAAGCAGGTGGTACATATAGTTACCACAAAGCTTTAAATGGTTTTAATTATAGTCGAAGTGATACTGGATCAGAAATTGGTATACGTAAACATTTAATACGACCTTAACGCCTGAAGAGTTTAATAAAAGATTCTGTATAACATTTGTACACACAGCTATTTCATTGTGGACTCGTACAATGGACTTTTCAGGAAAGGTTTTGAGCATCTGACGGGCCATTCTATGAGAAAGCTTGTTGACAGCCTGACAGATGTTCTTTTTTTTAGGTGAGCCAGATTGTAAGAGTGACAAGAGAAAGGATACAAACTAGCCCGTTCTACAGCGATGTTCTTTTATCGGAAATATCAGTAATTCAGATTCCAACACCAATAATTGATTTTTGATTTCTTTTCGAACACATTCAAAATTATTCTAACGGTCTCTTGACTTGACTTTATTATGGTGCTTTAGTTAGAATGCTGATTACCAAACGAAATTTGCAACCCCGCTATATTAGTTTGTTTGTTATTCCACAATTTAACGACATCGAATCAATACCTGCTTTTAATTATTTTTAGGTCATTTAACAATACGTTTTCTCCAAATCATAGTGAGACTATGAATAATGAATTCGAAAGGATTTGGAAGGAAACGGTTGTGATCAACACTTGTCTGAGAATAATCTAGACCAGTGGTATTCAACCTGGGGTACGCGTACCCCCGGGGGTACGTGAAATTTAAAAAATATATATATATTTTATGATAAACACTGAATAATCAGTAATGTAATTTATTTAATTTATTTTAGATGTAGATTATATACTATGTATAACTTGAATTATACACCAACAACTTTGGGGGTACAAAGTTGAAGAGAAATTATATCTGGGGGTACGCGAAGACATCTTAGGGGGTACGTGAAATTTAAAAAAAATATATATATATTATTTTACGATAAACACTGAATAATCAGTAATGTAATTTATTTAATTTATTTTAGATGTAGATTATATACTATGTATAACTTGAATTATATACCAACAACTTTGGGGGTATAAAGTTGAAGAGAAATTATATTTGGGGGTACGCGAACAAAAAAGGTCGAATACCACTGATCTAGACGACCTAGGTTGTACTAATGATTACGCAAACGTTTAATGAATAAATGGTTCTGTGTTTGATTCCGATAGTTTTATGTAATCTCTGTTGGCATGGCAGCTGTCGGTATAACGATGCCCAATCGTCTGAATTCAGAACAGATCCAATTCCCGAAAAACTGTGTAAATATACCTCAAAGAATGGACAGTGCTCAATTTAATATAATGTAACGCCACTGATACAAAGCTTCAGATAATCGGCTGTAGTAACCGCCACCAAATTTGGTGCTTCAACGTTGCAACACTAACATCTCAGTCCAGGCGAGTGAAGACAGCTCAAAACTTGCAGAGTAGAGCCGTGTGGTTAAGGTCCGTGACCTTTAAAATTGAAATATTGTGACTACTATTAATACAATCGATGATAACTGAAGAAAATCTGTCCCACAAAGTTTGATTAGAATTAATTTTATAACGTCGCATTTTATTACTCATAAACCTCTGTGACTAAATAATTACAATCAGCGGTGAACCTCACCTGTGATTCTTGGGAGCCTGGGGCCCATGCCCGCTCTCAGATGCTGTCCTGTGAACCCGGCGACCTCAGCGCCCAGGCTAAATCCTACGACGTGGACGTTGGTGAGGGCAAATCCTTTGCTGTCCAGGTAATCAAGGAACCGTGCCAGGTAACTCCCCACCACTTGACAGTTTTGAACGGCCGCAAAGTACCACGGGAACGCTGCTAGGGCGTTCCAGTCCACCAGGATTACGTTATAAAAACCCCGATCCAGGTATGCTGAAAATGGACGCTGTAGGTTAATTGACCATTTCATTACTAACCCCGAGTATACTCGTGGACACGTAATTGTATTTACCGCAACATCTTGAACAAGTTATATACAGTTTCTGTGCTGAAATATCAGTATTTCAGATTTAAATACGACCAAACTCCTCGGAAAAAAGCGGTATTTGATTTTATATATCAGAAGTTGAATGTTTTGTTGCTTGCCGATAAGAAATTTATATTTACTGACTGAAGGGTTGTAATAACATTCGAAACCAGTTTTATGACTTCCATATTACCACTACGAAGAATCTCGTGACTAAATACATGTAACAGTCTTTCATGAGGAACGTGTACCAAGCTCATCTACTGACTCCCTGGAGCCAGAAGGTCCATTATCGCGTTGATAAAAGCCAGCCACTGGGTGAGACAAATATAATCCACACCTTCACTAAGATCCATTTTAATATTATCCCCATATACGCACAGGTCTACCCGAATGGTCTATTCACTTCAGTTTTTCCAAGTGAAATTTTATATCCATTTTTATATCTCACATGCGTGCTACATGCCCGTCTGTCTCGTCGCATTTGATTTATTACCTTAATAGTTCGTGAAGAATAAAACCTATTGTCCTTCTCCTTTCGAATTTAATGACAAGTGTTTTCCAATGTTGAAGAAAATTGTAACAAATGCATTTTTTAAAAAAATAATAATGTCGTCTGTCAAGATTGATCGCATTTTACTCGTAAAAATTTATATTACACGCAGAATCATGATCGCTAATATAACATTAATTTATACATTGACATTATTTAAATCTACCGGACGTGTCTGAAAAACTTTGCTTTTCAGGTAACCCCCCATAAGAAAACAACAAGCCGACCGATCGGTCGAACGGGCTTTTTGAGAAATGTCGACAAAGCTTGGAAATTATCCGTTGTTCAAACACAGCCCTTAAAAGTGTTTATCGACTGCCGATCAGTAAATTTTTGAAGAAATCATGTTAAAACGGATCGAAACAATTACTAACTGCGATAAGATAACAATAAAAGAAATTCTTACTTATGTATAGCTGTATTTACTTTTATACGAGCTCAGTTCGTGCCATGTATTTTTCTTTGTTCCTGCTGTACTTTTGTGTTAAGTGGTGAGTCGATAATAATCCGTTATCCGGAAGCAGCTTCATTTGTATTATCAGATTTCGGTCGCCATTGTCAGCAAACAATACAGATCAATACATGTATGCAATTTACCACCCCACGCCCTTTGTTCGCATTCCTGGAAGCCTGCAAAGTATGTGACTTCGCCGAACAGCGGGAGACGAAATACGCGTATTTTATCATCAATCATCAGCAATCAGTAATTCTGCATTTTGTATTTACGGTTTTCGTAACGAAGTGTTTTCTTTGAGGTACGGACTGAACTATTAGATATTATGTAGACGAGCGTCGTCTACAACCGATTAAGCATTTTACTAGGATATTCCGTTGGAATATAATTTGTCTGTCCGTTTCTTTGAAATTAATAATTTTCATTATTATAAAAAATTTAAATGTCTAAATATTTCAGTTTCTCGACGCTACTTACAAGGAAATTTCGTAGAAATTTTTTGTGTACTTGTTTTTAGTATTTTAATTAATTTCTGTTGGTATTTTTAGTGTAATTGAACGGAAAGGAGGAGTTTATTTTTTTAAAAAAAATCTGTCGTCTCTCGATATATGCTGTGATGTATAATTTATATTATTCGCCCCAAAAAATAATTTTAATTGCTGAGAGATAACTGGCGGATGTTTTTATTGTAAGTCTTTTTAAAAACTTAAATATCTCTGGACTAAAATGGCTAGTGTTTTTACGCAATTATCTCACGCGTATATTTGAAAGGATCAATCAACTCACCGTCCCTTATAACAGATGCACTGAGGCCGCTTGCTTTCTCTGTGAATCCGTGGATGTAGACCACCGTGGACTGGCTCTTGTTGATGTAGGATTTCGTCAAGGACTCATCATCATCGAGGTACAGGCGATGTGACACCCGGGGGTTAAACCTAGAAGACAAGTTTTTGTTATTTGATTGAGTTCAGATGTTTTTTTTGTCAGCTACACAAAGATCTGCTCATATAATTAATTAATTCCTTGATTCTACGGGGCAGACATATTGCAACGAAATTTTTCGGTCGAGTATTTCAACTCCCGCTTCGTATTATTGAGGGCTCGGGTTCGGATCCCAGGCTTTGACGTGTGAAATTTAAAACCACACATAACGCTGATACATTAATGAGGAAACCGGCTGAATAGAGGGACATTAATTATTGTTGTAGAAAAATCAAGGATATCAGGACAGGTAGTTGCTTATCGATGGAGCGTAAGAACGGGTTGTATCCTGCAATAGGCTTCCAAAATCGATGAAATAAATTCGCCCTGAAGAGGGCAACTGAAATGTTTGTCGAAACGTCGGATGATTCTCAACATTCTACGCGGTTCATCCTCGAAAGTCGAAGTTGTACAACGATTAATGGGTCTTTATTTTATCACTTTTATGCTGAAACTTTGTCGTTAACAGATGAAGATATGAAAACTAGTTTTATTAAACTTGAATTATGCTTAAATATATAAATTGTATTTACCGAGTGTACAGCAGGAACGAAATATCTTCTGTTTCATTCACAGGGCAACCGAAGAAATAGTTCCCTTTTGGCCGCATTGTGTACTTTACAGTTTCTTCTCCTGAAACAGGACGAGATTCGAGAGGAATCGTTCAAATTTCTTGTGGGAAGTTATGCAATACGCGTGACATTTTCTTTCCCAAAATTATCTGATCGAAGAATTACCAGCGTCTTTTTTTCTTCTAAGAATTTCAAAGTAAACTTGATGGGCCCTACATACATCTAGAGTTTTTTCTGGTTTTTTTTTGTTAAATAATTTAGAATCTTGAAATATGAAGTTTAAAAGATCAAAAACTCCATGGTTCTTTGATGTATCTGTGTATTACCGTATGGTGTTTTATACGTAAAATGTGTCCATTTTCTGGAACTTGTAGCTTTTAAAGAGCGTGACGGACAGACTCTAAACTGTGACTTACACATACTTGCATGTAAGACGTAATTCCTAGTTAAGATTCTTACATCCTGTTGTTAATTAAGGTAGTTGGGGTGATGGCGACTGCCTATAAATTACGCCTGTAATTTCTTAAATAGGACTCTGTTACAACATAAATTTATTTATAATAAAATGTTAAGACCTTAGTTCGCTCTGTAGGTTAGGTTATGTACCAATCATATTTATGGTGAACCAGTTGGAGGGTTTTTATTAAGGTCTGTTGAGTTTAATATAAATTCGAAATGCGACCAGTAGTAATCTGAATTTAATAAGAGGGACAGCTTTTAGTTCAAATTACTAACACAAATGGTTGTCAGGATCTGTTTGTTAATTCTGGGGTAATATTATTCAGACGGATTGTTCGACAAGCCTTCCATAATGCAGTTGTTTCATGCTGAGTTTATGGATCTGATGGCCACTGAACTACGTTATCCTGTTACCTGCTTTTATGGGAGTCAAAGATTTATCACCGAATTCGCAAAATCTCACCAATAATTATTATTTCTTTAATGTCCTTTTTAATATTATACTACCATGTACTTCTGTGTCTCCCGAGTTGTCTGTTCTTTGTAGGTTTTACAACTAAAATTTTGCTTATATATCTGTTCTTCATATAATCGCCCTGATATTATGAATATATTTCTTACAGCTAGCTGATACAATTACTGAAATGTGTCTAAAGAAATTAGTTCCAGATGGTCACTGTCAAATTTCCAAAAGTGTCTTGTAACTGAATCTATATTTTAACCACTGCTTTAGTAAACCGATACATTTACTTGGTAGAATTAAAGCACGATTAAGTAATTTCATCCATCACTCGTTTGCTTCACGGCCTAATAGCACAGGTTTTCGGATCTCAAGAAACCGGGAAATTCCGTTCATGGCACCGAACGGGTTAAAATTAAAACATGTATGTAGTGTACGCGTATTTTAGTTAATAATTTCTTGTTTTAAAGATAATAATCTTCTGGGTTGTTGCGCCGTGTAGTCTGGTAGATTTCCACCGACGTTTCAGAGATAATTGTTGATTACATTATGAAAGTGGTGCATGATGGAGGCAGTAAGCACCTCTGAAACGTCGATGGAAATCTACCAGACTATACGGCGCAACAACCCAGAAGACAGGAATCATCATTCACACTTGTAACACAAATATAATTCACTTTTTGTATTCTATAAAATTACGTAAGTGGAACTGAATATTTTGTGCAGGAAACTCTGCGATTTTTAATTTATTCTGCATGAAGAGTACTTAGCAGACCCAGGAACACATTCACGGTGATGGAACACAGAAGCAGACTGTCGGCCAACATGTCACCACGACATCCACAGCGAAACTGTATCACCACATACCGCTTGGCTGTCTGAATTCCCAAAGCTGATGACAAGGCAAAGTACCTTTGTAAACCAACCAACTATACATCGTCTTCTGAAGTTCATTAACTTCACGTCTGAGAATTTTCAATCCGATGAAATTACGGGGTAAATTAATTACATAACAAATGATGTAAGCTTACATACCTACCTAGTTCCCTGTCACAATAAATCCGTAAAATATAATATGTTTTTAAAAGATCTCGTCAAGAAATAATGTGCGTTTATAGAAACATAACTTTTATCGTCTTGTTCACAAAAGCGTGTAATTTTACAGGAAGTCAAATTTCAACTTCGCATTACTCAATGATCTTTAATGTGCTGAATGTTCTGGTTACATGAAGATATTCTTTGCCTGTTAATTATCATTTAATTTACTTATTATTTAATCTAATTCTAGCCTTAAAGAAATTATAACTGTTCAAAATAATATGCACTTATTTATTTTATTTAGTGCTCTGTCTGACGACTGGTCCATATGAACAGGATCCTTCCATCCTTTTCTCGGACTGGGACCTGTTCATATACGTTCTTGGCAGATGATCCAGAAGTGGTTTGCCATTGCCTTCTTCTGTGTGTGAATGGAGTAATTGTTGGGATGCCACGGAGGAAAACTCCGTGTTGCCTAGACCACGGCCTTGCCCAACACAAGTTATAAATTCGGGCACCGCCGGGAATCGAACCCGAGACCCCAGGATTACAAGGCCAGCGTTCTAACCGCTAGACCACCGTGGCTATAATATGCACTACAGAGTTATTATACAAGTGCTTAGTTTGAGAACTACTTAAACTGATAATTCTTGCATTTTTTCGTGCAACACATTATGATTGTTAATAAATTCTCTTTATGTACTCTAGTTTCCGGGTGTAACCTGTGACGGATGAATCCATATCACGCAGTTGAGTTTCTCACAGTTTTCCATTTTTGGCCCCTAATACTTGTTTGAGCCGCCACGGTGGTCTAGCGGTTAGAACGCTGACCTTGTAATCCTGGGGTCTCGGGTTCGATTCCCGGCGGTTCCCGAATTTATAACTTGTGTTGGGCAAGGCCGTGGTCTAGGCAACACGGAGTTTTCCTCCGTGGCATCCCAACAATTACTCCATTCACACACAGAAGAAGGCAATGGCAAACCACTTCTGGATCATCTGCCAAGAACGTATATGAACAGGTCCCAGTCCGAGAAAAGGATGGAAGGATCCTGTTCATATGGACCTGTCGTCAGACAGAACACTAAATAAATAAATAATAATACCACTCGTTTCTCAAACTAGCTACATCATTAGTCAATCTCGAGTGTCCCTAAGGTAGTTCCACTGCCATATCGATACTTAATTTACAGTTTCCTAGTCGAACAGGAAAGGTATCACTCAACCAACGTAAAACACATTCAATTTTTCAGCATTGGAATTATTTATATTTACTGTATTAACCCTTATAAGCCGAAGGTCTTCAAAATAACACTTAATAATTCAGTTCGACGGGCAAGTCTTGGGGGGATTTCAGGCAGATGTGAGCATCTTTAAATTTTTCTGGTATCTGTGACCTAGTGGGATTCTACGTGATTTCGCTCATGATGTTGGTAGCTCGTTACAGTCGCAGTGATATTTTTCCTGCCTAATTTTCCTATAAATCTGGATTGAAACGTTAATTTTTGTTTCACTTTTATATTTAAATTGCAGAACAAAGAACTTGTGATTTTAGTTATGTCAGATTAATACTGACTTGACATCAAAACTTCATGTTGTCATGCCTGTGACTACAAATCCGTGGTATATTTAAATCCGGTCTCAAAAGCCAGCAGTGTCGCCACATTTTGAAATGATTATCAGCTTGCAGGGTAATATGGCCGCTTCGCGTCGAAGTACACAAGGGATCTGCACCGGTTCCTATCCAGATGAATCCATTCCACCCCAACGTACGTCCCTAAGTTCCGTTTTAATATTATCCTCCTGTCTGTACGATGGTATACCGAGTTTATTTCTCTGGTTTAAAATATTG